>NC_058101.1:151780909-152083939 GCF_020171115.1 Neogale vison | reverse complement strand
AGGGTCTGTGCTAGCACAACTCCCACACTTTATGCTACAAACCAGGGCTGTATGTGAACACATGACACTAATCTAGAGTATTGTAATCAGCTATGACAGAATTTTGACTACAACTTTAACAGGAGAGCTGGAAACACAATTTAACCCAAAAGCCAAGTATCAAGCATGCTGGAGAAAATGAGGTAAGATACCCTCAGAAATCCCTAAAAGTCCAAAGAATTCTTCATCACTTTTGTTGAAAGCAGAGTCTGACATGGTAACTCTCCCTTTTTTGGTGGAAGGCAGGAAAATCTTATGTATGTTGATCAGTCTGATGAATCCTGGAACACATTCTCACCTTTGCTTACATGATTTCTCCCACCAGAATATTTATATTCAGGATTTTTCACGTTTTCAAAAGCAATTCCATCTTTCAGAGTTTCACCATATGCTTTCAAAGCAAATAATAAACAGCACCATTCAAAATGGCTTAAATTACACAGGCATTTACTATTTCATACAAGAAGAAGTCAGGAAGACAAGGCAGCTTCAGAGTAACTTAATTAAGAAGACCAATGATCTTTATCAAAGAACCTTTTCCCTTTCCCTCCCATTCCCATTGAGAAAAAAAAAAAAAAACAGCTTAAGTGCTTTTTAAGCTATAGATAGGGCTACATGGAAGAAGACCAACCTGTGTAACAATCAGAGCTCTGCAAGGTGGGAAAAAGAAAGACCCTAGGTAACTGACAGTACTTACACAAAGGTCCAATCACAAATACTGATATTTCAAGAAGTCTTTGGGTACTCAAGTCTTCTGTGACATTACATAAATGACTTATACAATTATCTAGCATTTTAAATCATTCTCCTGTTATAAGATTATCATCTTTATTAAAATCTATATGGAAGGAATATACAAGGTATACAAAGCAGGTTTACTTGATATGTGTGAAGACACTAGCAGAACAAATATTAAAATAAGACTATATACCTACCTGTAAAAGAATTTCAAATTTGGTATATATCTACATAGATGTGTATCATTTTAAGCTACAAGGATACTCAGAATAATGAAATACTGGAAACAACTCACTTATCGAACAAGAGATCATTGTTATATATATTCTAACAGAGTTCTAGAACTCATTAATATATACTCTTAAGGAAAAATTTTGGAAATCAATACCTAATGACAGAAAATGCTCATGATAGAATAGTAAGTGAAAAGGAGACCACAAAAACTCTATGAAGCACCTTTCTTTCTGGACCATTTGAACTAAGTAACAGAATATGCCACACCAAGTAAAAGAGTCAGTATTTTAAAGTAATAACTTGTCGGGGCACCTGAGTGGCTCAGTCAGTTAAGCATCTGCCTTCGGCTTAAGCCATGATCCCATGGCCCTGGGATCGAGCCCCACATTGGGTTCCTTGCTCAGTGGGAGAGTTTGCTTCTCCTCTCCCCCTTCTTATTCTCTCTCCAGATCTCTTCTCTCTCAAATAAATATATAAAATCTTTAAAGAAAAAAAATAAAGTACTAACTTGTCTTGACATAGAAAAGGCATCTGCAAATCAAGGTCAGATAAAGGTAGACACACTGTTACTGTTTGTCAATTAATAAAGATCAGGATGTGAAAAAGTCAGAGGGCTATTGTGACTTTCTGGTTTGGTTCTTCACTGATACTTCCTAAATTTTAGGCCTGTCTTTCAACTCTGACTGTCACTATAAAGCCCAAGTGCTTTGGGACTATTGAAGAGGAACAAAGGAATAATAAATAAAAGATAAAAACGAGATTAGCTATGGGTCAGAGTGCTAAATTTTCAAAGTAAAAAAGTTAATTTTATTACATTTACAAACTGCTGCTGTAACGTTGTACGACTTCTAGGAAATGAACCTAAACATTATTCTTAAACTAATCTGTGCATGGGCATAAATTTTATAAATGTGAAAAGTCCTTGCAAAAATATGTAAACTCATTTCACATGAAAACGACATTGCTGATAGGTTTATTTTTTAAAAAATGATTAAAGGGGCGCCTGGGTAGCTCAGTGGGTTAAAGCCTCTGCCTTCGCCTTGGGTCATTATCCCAGGGTCCTGGGATCAAGCCCCGAGTCGGGCTCTCTGCTCAGCAGGGAGCCTGCTTCCCTTCTTCTCTCTCTGGCTGCCTCTCTGCCTGCCTGTGATCTCTGTCTGTCAAATATATAAATAAAATCTTTAAAAAAAAATGATTAAATTCTGAATGACTCAACAATATCCAATTTTTTGGCTTCTTTGTTCATTTCTTAAATTCTACATATGAGTGAAATCATATGATATTTATCTTAAACTGACTTTATTTAGTATTATACCTTCTAGGTCTATCCATGTTGTTAAAAATGACACGATTTCATTCTTTTTTTATGGCTGAGTAATATTCCAGTACACCACCTCTTCTTTATCCATTCATCAGTGAATGGACACTTTGGTTGCTTCCATATCCTGGCTATTATAAATAATGCTGCAATAAACACAGGGGTGTTTTATCTTTTCAATTTAGTGTTTTCATTTCATTTTCTTTGGGTAAATAATCAGTAATGGAATTACTAGATCACATGGTAATTCTATTTTTAATTTTTTGAGTAAGCTCCATAACATTTTCCACAGTAGCTACACCAGTGTGCACTCCCACCAACAGTGAACTAGAGTTTGTTTTTTCTCCACATCCTCACCGATACTTGTTTCATGTGTTTTTTATTTTAGCCATTCTGATAGGTATAAAATGATATTTCATTGTGGTTTTAATTTGGATTTCCCTGATGATTAATGATGTTAAGCATCTTCTCATGTATCTGTTAGCCATCTATACGTCCTCTTTAGAAAAATGTCTATTCAGATCCTTTGCCCATTTTTTAATCAAACTGCAGTTCTTTTGGTGTTAAGTTGAATAAATTCTCTATGTTCGCTGGATTCACAGTCCAGAGTGCTCACCATTACACCATGGAACCACCTAATTCTCTATGTATTTTGGATATTAACCCCTTCTTGCATATATCATTGGTATGTATCTTCTTCCATTCAGTAGGCTGCCTTTTTCTTTTGTTGATGGTTTCCTTCACTTTGCAAAAGTTTTTTTATTTTGATATAGTAGCAATACTACTACATCAGAGCCTGCTTCTTCCTTTCCCTCTGCCTGCCTCTCTGCCTACTTGTAATCTCTTCCTCTCTGTCAAAAAAATAAATAAAATCTTTAAAAGACAAAACAAAACAAAAAAACCCAGAGTCTAAACTTCCAGTTGCTGGTCTCAAAAGCAAAGCAACTACTTCAACTTTTTTAGGTCATCTTAGAAGACAGCTTCTAGGAAGAGATCAAGTCACAGGATCTCCAGAAATCCATGTGATTTAAAAAAAAAAAAAAAAAAGAACTGTTTATTTATTAAGAGGTAGGTGGTATAATCAAAGTGCACTTTCTCCAAAGAAAGCCAGCATCAGGAATTAGGGTTAATTCTGTGGGAGCTCTCTAGTACTACTGGGAAAGAAGAAGATCTACTCCATTTCCTGGGTCATGGGGCCTAAGCGATTTTGTTTACTACAAAGTATTTCGATCTGTGGCCACTGAAAACACCATGAACATCTTTACCTGTATTTTGGAAGGAAGGGCAGATGGATTCTGTAATAAGAGATGATCCATCCTCATGAGGATATACTGAGTGTGACAACAATGTAGAGACAGAAACTGAACAACTCTGCTATTAATAATGGCATATCTGAAAAATTTTATGGGGTAACTTTTATAACACTATGTACTGTATATAAAGACATTCCCAGATGTGGGGAAATTTTATGCCATAACCTGAAATAATTTTTAAGACTATTTAAGAGTTGTCTGGAATGTGACATCTTGGACTTAAGATCTCTATGTAAAAGTTCACAGGGAGCACAGCAGCTGTATTTCTTTTCTATATCTTATTATAGTACTAATCACATAGTGGAATTGAATATTACTTAAAGGCCAAATAAATACATGCATAAACTTTACATAATTACATAGCTTTTGGTAGAAAGGTTAGCAGCTGAATACAAAATGAAATCCAGGTTCACAGGCATTCAATAAATGAAATTTACTACTCTGGATGCAAAAATGTGATCCTCACTTATATATAAAATTACTTAAGTGAAAAAAGTAAAAAGAGAGACTATGAGTAGCTATGCCGAACACAATTACCCAGAATTCCACTCTCAGTAAAACTTAATATTAAAGTTATTATTTCAAGACTTTCATGCGACCTCATCTACAATATTTACAATAACTTGTATTTAACTGGAATGAACAAAGGGGCACCTGGGTGCCTCAGTTGGTTAAGTGTCCACCTTTGGCTCAGGTCATGATCTCAGGGTCCTGGGATCAAACCCCACATGGGGTTCCCTGCTCAGTCCCTCTGTCCCTCCCCACCCACTTGTGCACTTATGTGCTCTCTCTCGCTAATAAATTTTTAAAAAAAATTTTAACTGCAATGATTGGGATGGGTCCTTTCTAAATACTTTGGTCATGTGAGAATTAAGTTTCTTTTTAAATGTTTACTTATTCTATTCTATTCTATTCTATTTGAGAGAGAGAGAGAGAGAATGTGCACAAGTACACAGTGAGGAAGAGGGGCAGAGGGAGAGATTTTCAAGCAGATTTGCTGCTGATCATGAAGCCCAATGCAGGGGTCAATCCAGAGACCAATGAGGTCATGACCTGAGCCAAAAACAAGAGCTGGACTCTTAACCTGCTGAGCCACCCAGATGCCCCATGTGAGAATTAATTTTATTTTTATTTTTTTAAAAAATTTTATTTATTTATTTGACAGAGATCACAAGTAGGCAGAAAGGCAGGCAAAGAGAGGAGGAAGCAGGCTCCCCACTGAGCAGAGAGCCCGATGTGGGGCTCGATCCCAGGACCCTGAGATCATGACCTGAGCCGAAGGCAGGGGCTTTAACCCACTGAGCCACCCAGATGCCCCGAGAATTAATTTTAAAGCAACAATGTTCCAGGGGCACTTGGATGGTCAGTCGGTTAAGCATCTGTCTTCAGCTCCAGTCATGATCCCAGGGTCATGGGATTGAGCCCCATATCAGGTTCCCAGCTCTGCAGGAAGCCCGCTTCTCCCTCTCCCACTCCCCCTGCTTGTGTTCCCTCTCTCGCTGTCTCTCTCTGTCAAATAAATAAATTAAATCTTTAAAAAATAAAAAAGGCAATATTCCAGTAGTTGATTACTGACAATCCCTCTAAATATGTTGATATACAGTTGACCTCTGAACAACAGAGTCAGAGGCACCCTGCCATATAGTTGAAAATCTGCATATAACTTTTGACTTCCCAAAAGCTTATTAGTAATAGTCCATTGTTGACTGGAAGCTTTACCAATAACATAAACAGATTTTTTAACAGATTTTATTTATTTATTTGAGAGAGAGCTAGAGAAAGAGCATGAGCAGGGGGAGTGGCAGA
Organism: Neogale vison; assembly: GCF_020171115.1. Classification (NCBI taxonomy): domain Eukaryota; kingdom Metazoa; phylum Chordata; class Mammalia; order Carnivora; family Mustelidae; genus Neogale; species Neogale vison. Next base: position 152,078,491 of record NC_058101.1, on the reverse strand, counting down.
AGGAGAGGGAGAAGCAGACTCCCCACTGAGCAGAGAGCCTGATGTGGGGCTTGATCCCAGGACCCTGAGATCATGACCCAAGCTAAAGGCAGATACTTAACTGACTGAGCCACTCAGGTGCCACCATAAACAGAAGATTAACATATATGTTGTGTATGTACTATATGCTCTATTCTTAAAGTAAACCAGAGAAAAGAAAATCATAAAATATATTTCATAAAAGTATACAAATGGGCCCACATAGCTCAAACCCACGCTGTTCAAGAGTCTACTGTATTGTTTCATTAAGAATATAGGCGTAGGGGGGGCGCCTGGGTGGCTCAGTGGTTTAAAGCCTCTGCTTTCAGCTCAGGTCATGATCCTAGGGTCCTGGGATCGAGCCCCACATCAGGCTCTCTGCTTAGCAGGGAGCCTGCTTCCCTTCCTCTCTCTCTGCCTGCCCTCTGCCTACTTGTGATCTCTGTCTTTCAAATAAATAAATAAAATCTTTGGAAAAAAAAAAAAAGAATATAAGCATAGCGGCACCTCGTTGGTTAAGTGGGTTAAAGCTTCTGCCTTCGGCTCAGGTCATGATCTCAGGGTCCTGGGATCGAGCCCCGCGTCGAATAGGGCTCTATGCACAGGGAGCCTGCTTCCCCCTCTCTCTCTCTGCCTGACTATCTTCCTACTTGTGATCTCTCTGACAAATAAATAAAGTCTTAAAAAAAATAGTTCTGATATTCTTTTGATCTACATAGGGTTGCCACAAACACTCAATTAAAACACACACACACACACACACACACACACCCCACAAAAAAAAAAACCACAGAAAAAACATGCAATTATCTGCAAAGCACAATAAAATGAAGTATGCTTATATTATAATTTAGATGCTCTGAATATTTAGGTACTTGCTATTGTATGTATTTTCTGAAACAGGCAAAATCTGTACAACTCCTGAATAGTCCCTGAAAATCTTTGTCTCTGTTTTCTTCCACTTTCCCAACAATTCCTCGTTTATCTGAATTTTCCTCTCTGTTTACTGCTTTTTGCTCACCCAACAAAATTTCTTTTTGTCGCCTCAGCACTTAGCATTTTAGTCCTCCCTCTCTGTTGCATCATTCCTTCTTTTCTTGCCACTGATTTTCCTTTCTTTTTGCATTTGCAGCAACTTGATTTACACACTAGTAACAGAGCTACCTTAAATTCTACACCTTTTCAGTTGGAGCACCTAACATACAATAACAATGTCTGCTCTTAGGGTGCCTGGGTAGCGCAGCTGATTAAGCATCCAACTCTTGTTTTCAGCTCTGGTTCTGATCAGGGTCATGAGATCAAGCCCTGTGTACGGCTCTGTACTCAGTGCAGAGTCTGCCTGAGACTTTCTCTCCCTCTCCTTCTGACCCTCCCCACAGCATGTGCTCTCAATCTCTCTCTAAAATAAATAAATCAATCTTAAAAGAACAAAAACAAAAACTTCTGCTCTTCTCCATGACTTGTCTATTATAATCCTGTCATTCAAAACAATACTGCTTATTGGGAGCTTTAAATTAACTTGAGACCCAGTTGGTGATTAACTATACTGTTTGGGGATGCCTGGGTGACTCAATCAGCTAAGTGTCTGACTCCTGATTTCAGCTCAGGTCATGATCTCAGGTTTGTGAGATGGAGCCTCGCATTAGGCTCTGCACTGGATGTGGAGCCAGTTTAGGAATCCCTATCTCCCTCTCCTTCTGCCTCACTCTCCCTTTCTCCCACTTTCCCTCTTTTAAAAAAGACCAAAACAAAACAAAACAAAACACTATTCTTTCTGTATTAGAATGGCTGCACTCAAAACAATTTCCTGAAGCAATTCAATGAAGCAGTCTCCAATTAATATGATCAACAAAACTCGTATGTTATTCTTCATTAGGGAAAAGAGAAACTCATATTTTAGATACATATGTCAGATCAAAGATTTTCTTTTCTAAAGTTATTATAACTTCTGAGAATATACATTTCTACAGTATTTGGCAAACGTTCAACACATACAATTTTTCTTGAATTTCATTTAAATCTGCTATGTCAAAGTGTATAAAAAACACAAATTTAATGGTCATTGCTTTTTTTCCTCTCTTGATATCACCTGGGTTATGGCTCTTGTAAGTAATTAAAAGCACAATTATAGAAGAACGTGGTGCTAATCTTCATCCTAGCCAACATGTAATGGAATGAGCAATATGGAGCTACTTAAAGGGTAATATATCCACCCAATGCAACGCTTTGCAAATATAAGAAAGAATGAAGTTCTCCATGCATTGATATGAAAAAACTGTCATTATATAAATGTCAAATAAAATGAAGAAAAACATAAAATGTGCTATCTTTATGAAAAAGAAAGTGAAAATAAGAATATGTATTTGCATAAAGAAATTTTGGAAGGATAAACAACAGTCTAAAAACAGAATTACAAAAGAAAGAATGTCAGAAGGAATTTGGTGTGTAAAGAGACTTTCCAACTGTCAATATATAACTTCTTACATTTGTTAATTTTTAATCATATGGAATATATTTGGTATTGAAAAATGATCTAATTTTAAACCTCCCCTCCTGAAATGAGATTATACAAAAATATCAAGTTTAATGGAAAAAATTACTTTTAGTTAAAATATGCTGAAAATCACTGTGGTAACAAAAAAGGGGTTGAAGAGAAAGGACAGCCTTAGTTCCCAAAAGAATTTCTGGTGATGCTCTCAATACCATATTATATCATAAGCTTAAATCATTAGTCTAAAATGTATACTCAAAATACCCAGCTAGGTACTGACGGACATGTTCCCTACACTCATAACATAATTGTCAAGAAAATTCAAATACAGTTAAAAACAAACAATGATTTAAGGCAGAAAGGCCTCTGCCAAATGAGTGGTACAAACAATACATGTTCCAACTGACTGAACTCTGAATGCTCACAAAATGCAAATAAATTAAGAGTTCATATAAGATGCAGGCATTAGGTAAGTGGAAAGAAAAGAAGACTATTCTAGGTTAAGTGGACTACTATAGCAAAGATGCTAAGGGAGCAAGAAAAAAAAAGAACAAAGTATGCTTAAAGAAGCTGACTACACCAGTTTAACTGAAACAAGAGGCTGGTAAAGTTAACAGAGAAAAAGATGAGTAAAAGTAGATATTTGTGCAATATCTCATTTACATTATCTCATTTGATCATCAAAACAAATACTTGAGAAAGGATGGATTCCAGACAGCCATGAGAATCACACTATGTCCAGCAACAGCATCTAAGTTGGTCTAGTCCCTACATTCGATAAGGAAGAAACTGGAAGCAAGAAGACTTTTCATGAAAGATCAGGCATAAGGTAACAAGAATGCAGGTTAAAGTGATAGCGGTGAGAATAGAAAGGAAGGAATATGGTGATAACTGTGGGAGAAGGTGAAACTGCCAGCACTTAGACTCAGCTACTAGGAGGATGATATGGAAGGCCAAATGGAGAGGAGCTGTTTTTAGTAATAGAGTCTGGTTTCAGAAATATGTTTGAAGTAAAACAATGGCACATCCAGTTTCTAGAGGCTCTACCACACCTTCCAAGAGTGTGTTCTAAGTCCACCATCACCTAGTCAAGTGAGACATGTTTCTCTACCATTAGGCCCAGGGCCTAACATCCTCAAAATGGCAACTGATATGGGAGGGAGGAACCGGAGTGACTGCTTAATGGGTATGGGGTCTCCTTTAGAGATGTTCTGGAACTAGACAGGGGATGATGGCTGTACAATACTGTGAACACACTAAATGCCATTGATCTGTACACTTTAAAATGGTTAATTTACATTATGTGAATTTCATTTCAATTAAAAAAAAAAAAAGGCAGCTGAAATAAGACCACGATGTCTTTCATCATGTTGTTAAAGGTCTATACCCTTTAGAATGCCCTGTGCTGTCCTGACAATTCATTCTACCTATGTCTCTCTACCTTCCAAGCTGTTCCAGTGTGCCTCTGGCACTGTCTTTAGCAATAACCTGGACATTTTGTCTTAAAACTCTTTTCTTATTGTTTCTCCTTACTTTAAAATAAAGTTGGCTCTCCTCTATGTACAATAGAACTCTTTTCTTATTGTTTCTCCTTACTTTCTCCTTACTTTAAAATAAAGTTGGCTCTCCTCTATGTACAATACTTATTGCAGCTCATCCAATGGTGTGTGTGTGTGTATGCGTGTGGGTTTTATTTTTTTCTTCACATGGTAGTTATCTCAGGGCCTGGAGGGAAAAATGAGTTTCCCTGGTCCCACCATAATCTCCAAAAATTACTATTTTATCATCATATTAAAAAACAAACAAATCATTTCTTTGATGCACAGGCCCTCTCAGCTATATTACCATTTCTCCCCCATCACTGCTATCATTTTCTAACTTTTTGGTCATTTTCTCCTCATTTGTGTAAGTCTCTGGCATCCAGCTTACAGCCTCCTTCCCCTAAGCTTTGTCATCATTTTAGATGCTTTCAGATCCAAGAGAACAACTTTCCCAAAAGTACACTTTTGGGTCATCTCCAGTGATATTCTCCTTTATGCCACTTTAACCATTCACTGCCGAGGTAAAACTCTGGACACCAATCATCACTCAAAATGCTCTTCCACCAAAATTAATAACTCAGATATCCTATTATTATCTACTTTCTCCATGCATGACTGCATCTGAGCAGCCAAGCAATTACTAGGAAGAGTTCTCCAAAGGGTGAGTTAATTCTATTATTAACTCATCATTACTGATCTCAAAGGAGACTTCCATGCAAGGGAACAATCCTACTTTTCTCCAGTTAATGCATTCTTCCACATGCCACCATAGCTATTGCAAATCTTCTCAGTTTTGGGGGGGTAGGGGGGATCCTCTGATTGACACTCCCCTCTCTTGCTGTGAATAAATGACCTTTCCTCCAACTTTAGAAAAAATGACCATTAAGCAAGAACTCTGACATCCTTCCAATATGAAACGCAAAAAACGTACCTTCAGCTGCATCCACCCTATTCTCCCTGTCTAATTCTCAACAAAAGTGAAATATCCCCTTTCTTACTTCAGGCTAGTCCTATACTCTCTGTCTCATTCCCTTCGTTCATTCTTTTTTTTTTTTTTTAAGATTTTATTTATTTATTTGACAGAGAGAGATCACAAGTAGGCAGAGAGGCAGGTAGAGAGAGAGGAAGGGAAGCAGGACCCCTGCCGAGCAGGGAGCCTGATGCGGGACTCGATCCCAGGACCCTGAGATCATGACCTGAGCCGAAGGCAGCGGCTTAACCCACTGAGCCACCCAGGCGCCCCCCTTCGTTCATTCTTTAACATTCAATAAATATTTAGTGAAGGCCTACTAAGTTCTAGGCACTGATCTCCACATGGGAGACACAATGAGACAAAAATTCCTGCCCTCCTGGAGCTTACCTGCTGGGACTTGGGGGAGAATATAAATGATAAACAATAAGCATAGGCAATATGGGACATATGCTTATTTCATATGACATGACAAATGATATATTAGAAAATAAGTGCTGTGGGGGAGAAAAAAAAGCACAGAAGAACCAAGAATGTGTGGGGCAGGAGTCAGCAGTATTTCACTGTAAAATGGGTGTCAGAGTGGACCTCACAAATATATTTCTCCATCTGCTAGGTCTGGCTTTTACAGTCTTCTTGGAGGTTACCATTTAGTAAAATAAGACAATGGTTTTGGATCCTTTATTAAGGATATGAAGATTGGGAGGTGGGAAACATTCACACATTCTCTTTGGACCTGTTTGAGTTTCATGAGTTGGATTATTTATGTCTGGAGCTCAGAGGACAGATCTGAGATGGAGAAATAAATTTTCTTATTACTGCAATTTTTATTTTCTTTAAAGATTTTATTTATTTATTTGACAGAGAGGGAGATCACAAGGAGGCAGGCAGAGAGAGTGGGGAAGCAGGCTCCCTGCTGAGCAGGGAGCCTGATGCTGATGCCCAGTTTAATCCCAGGACCCTGACATTGTGACCTGAGCCGAAGGCATAGGTTTAACCCACTGAGCCATCCAGGTGCCCCAGCACTGCAATTTTCAAAAATCTTTAATTTACATCCAATTTAAATAACATATACTGACTGTATTATTAGTTTCAGAGGTAGAATTCAGTCCATCAGTTGCATACAACACCCAATAACTCGTTACTTCAAGTACCCTCCTTAATGCCTATCACCCAATTACCCCATCCCTCCACCTCCCCTCCAGCAATCCTTAGTTTGTTCCCTATAACGGATGAATGGATAAGGAAGATGTGGTCCAGATACACTATGGAGTATTATGCCTCCATCAGAAAGGATGAATACCCAACTTTTGTAGCAACATGGACGGGACTGGAAGAGATTATGCTGCGTGAAATAAGTCAAGCAGAGAGAGTTAATTATCATATGGTTTCACTTATTTGTGGAGCATAACAAATAGCATGGAGGACAAGGGGAGATGGAGAGGAGAAGGGAGTTGAGGGAAATTGGAAGGGAAGGTGAACCATGAGAGACTATGGACTCTGAAAAACAATCTGAGGGGTTTGAAGGGGCGGGGGGGGGGGCGGTGGGAGGTTGGGGAAACCAGGTGGTAGGTATTATAGAGGGCACGGATTGCATGGAGCACTGGGTGTGGTGCAAAAACAATGAATACTGTTACGCTGAAAATAAATTTTTAAAAAATGGAAAAAAAAAAGAGTCTCTTATGGTTTGCCTTTCTGTTTTTGTCTTATTTTATTTCTCCTTCCTTTCCTCTATGTTCATCCGTTTTCTTAAATCCTACATATGAGTGAAATCGCATGGTATTTGTCTTTCTCTGACAAACTTATTTCACTTAGCTTAATACCTTCTAACTCCATCCACGTCACTGAAAATCATAAGATTTTATTATTTTTGGTGGCTAAATTATACATTCATATATATACATATATACATATATATATATAAATATATAATATATATATATATATATATATGTAACCTCTTCTTTATCCATTCACCTGTGAATCATCATCTGAGCTCTTTCCATAGTTTGGCTATTGTGGACAGTGCTGCTATAAACATTGGGGTTCATGTGCCCCTTCAAATCACTATGTTTGTATCCTTTGGGATAAATCCTAGTAGAGCAATAACTGGGTCATAGGGTACCTCTATTTTCAATTTTTGAGGCATGTCCATACTCTTTTCCAGAGTGGCTACATGAGTTCGCATTCCCGCCAACAGTGTAAGAGGATTCCCCTTTCTTGGCATCCTCTCCAACATCTGTTGTTTCCTGACTTATTAATTTTAGCCATTCTGACTGGTGTGAGGTAGTATCTCATTGTGGTTTTAATCTGTATTTCCCTGATAGAAGCATTGTAATTTTACGACAGAGGTAATTTCTCAAAATCAGAGGTAAAAATTCAAACATTATAAATGTAATATATTTAATCCATCCAACTTTTTTTTTTTAAAGATTTCTTTATTTTAGAGTGAGAGAACACGTGTACATACACATGCATGCACATGGGCAAGTAGGGTGCAGGGTAAAGGAGAGGGAGAGAATCTCTCAAGCAGACTCCCCACTGAGTGTGAAGCCTGATACAGGGCTCAATCCCATGACCCTGAGATCAGGACCTGAGCCAAAATCAACAGTTGGATGCTTAACCAACTGAGCCATCCAGGTGCCCTTAATCCATCATCAACCTTTTAAAGGAATGGGTACATAAATGTATGAGATAGGGTGGGGTATATGTGTATAATCACAAAGAAAGTCACAAAATTCTTTCATATTTAAATACAAGTTCTTTAAGTGTTTTGCCAAACTTTTTAGAAGGCCAGCAACAAATTCAGATTCATTTTACTATAATGAAATAAATCAATATCAAAAAAATTAAAGTTGATATAATGTTTGTGCATCACTTGAATAAACACCATTTTCGCTATCTGCACACTAGACTTTGCATACAACCTTTCAACTACCATAAGTATTTACAAGTAGTTGACTCAAGATCACCAAAGACGACAGCTAAGAGAACAGCTTTTGGCCACATGTAGCTTATTTTCAGAATTTTATTTGATTTAAAAATATAGACAAATTGACTTCATAAGGATTAAATAAAAACATTTCTTTGAAATAGAAGATGCCTCTCATAAAAAGACAAAAAAAAAGAAGCAACACAATGAGGAAGAAACAGTATAGATAGATGCCTATAAAATAATGAGATATCTTCACAAATGATTTTCAGGGTTACGGGTGCTTTGAATCAAACCTTCATGACTAAGTCGATATTTCTGACTGGGCTGAGGTGCTCTACCTATAGTATTTTATTTAGAAACACATTTAATTTTTACCTATAGAACTCGACATGCACTGACAGTGCTTACAAAACATTTTTTCCCATCACCACGACATAGCTGAAAGTAAGCAACAAGAAATATATCGTTTGCCAATAAAGAAACAAAAGAGAGTATTAAACAGTAACTATAGGGCTTTAGTTTAAAAAGAATAAAACTAGGATTAAGAAAAACACCTGGGGGGAAAAATGTCTCTGCAAACCAATTCGATCAGATGTAAATCTTGGCTTAGTCTCTCTTCAAGGTATTCCTCAGGGGCTTAGCTCTTAATCATTAATGCAAAACACCTGATACACTCTACCGCCATCAAATAATACATAAATAAGCATGGCTGCATTCCATTACAACTGTATTTGTGGACAATGAAATTTTTATATGTTATAAAATATTGTTGATTTTTTACAAATATTAAAAATTTTACATTTTAAATCATTCTTAGCTCCTGGGCTGTACAAAAACAGGTAATCAGCCAGATTTCACCTCTGGTAGTTTTTTGATCAACCCATGGTCTAGAAGAAAAGTCACTAATATGACAGATGATCCATTCTCTTATTTATATGTGATCCATCATTTCACTTTCTTCAACAATCCAAAAAAAAAAATTACCTAAAAATGGATCAAATATCTAAATATAAAAGTGCTGAAACTATAAAACTCTTAGAAGAAACCATAGGGAGGGAAATCTTTATTACACTGAATGTGGCAATGATTTCTTGGCTATGACACTAAAAGCTTGAGCAATAAAATTAATGAAAAACAGGTACATTGAACTTCATCAAAATAAAATTTCTGTGCATCAAAGGACACTATCACAAGAGTGGAAAAACAAGCCAGAGAATGGGAAAATATACTCCCAAATCATCTATCTGAAGGGATTAATATTCAAAATATATAAAGAACTCCTAAAACTCAATGACAAAAAGAACAATCAAATACGAAAATGGACAAAGGACCTGAATAGACATTTCTCCAAAGATATACAAATGACCAACAAGCACATGAAAAGATGCTCAACACTGCTCATCAGGGAAGTGCAAATCAAAACTATAAGATACCACCTACAGTGGCTAGAATTTTTTTTTAAAAATGTTAAATAGCAAGTATGAATGAAGATGTGAAAAATTGGAACCCTTGTTGATGGGAATATAAAATGGCACAGTCACTGTGGAAACAGTTTGGTAGTTCCTCAAGAAATTAAACATAGAATTACCATATGATAATTCCAGTAATCCCCTTTCTAGGTATAAACCCAAAAGAACTGAAAATAGGTTTTCAAACAAATATTTGTAGATAAATTTTTACAGCAGCGCTACTCATAATAGACAAAAGTAGAAACAACCCAAATGTCTATCAATTGATGAATGGAAAAACAAAATGTGGCATAGCCATGTAACAGAATATTAAGATGTAAAAAGGACTGAAGTACTGACTCATGTTACAACATGGCTGAACCTTAAAAACATGCTAAGCAAAATAAGCCAGACACAAAAGGCTATACAGTGTATGATTCCTTTCACATGAAATGTCTAACACAGGCAAATCCATAAAGATTGAAAGTTTATCAGTCCTTGCAAGGGGATAGAGGAGGAGATAACTGGGACTCACTGCTTACTATAGGGTTTCCTTCTGTAGTGATGAAAAGTTCTGGAATTATATAGGGGTGATGATTGCACAACACTGTGAATATACTTCATGTTACTGAACTGTATGCATTAAAGTTGTTAAAATGATCAAATGTTGTGGGGATTTAGCACAGTAAAAAAAAAAAAAAAACTTAAAAAAAGGAACAAGAAGGGGAAAATGCTTGCTTACCTACAGGCCTTTATACATTATTATGCCAGGTATAAAATGAGTTTGGATACCTGGAATCACTATATAAATTATAACTATTCCCGAAAAGTATGATTCCTAGCAAGACACACTCTGGATAAACGAGAATTCGCAGGAGAATATGGAATACATTCTATAGTACATAAAATAGTAATATAAATTCACAAAAGCTGATAGAATATATTTGTAGTAATATACTGTCCCTCTTTTTTTAATAAAAGATTTTATTTATTTATTTGAGAGAGAGAGAGCCTGAGAGAGAGCACAGCAGGGCAGAGAGGAAGAGGGAGAGGGAGAAACAAGCTCCCCACCGAGCAGGAAACCCAGGACCCTGGGATCACAACCTGAGCCAAAGGCAGATACTTAACCAACTGGGCTACCCAAGCGCCCCTACTCTCACTGTTCTTCAAACACAATTTTATGGGTTCAAAGTCTCCATTACAGAATATGAATAATTTAAGCAAACAACTATGGGATTAATGCCTGGTGAGTTCTTAACCAGAGAACTGCTTGAAATTATATGAAAATTGTGTGTGGAGCACATATGCACATGCATCTGTGTGTCTATTACTATGAGTACAGAATTCATAATTTTTATTTTTATTTATTTATTTGACAGAGAGAGACACAGCAAGAGAGGGAACACAGCATGGGGGAGTTGGAGAGGGAGAGGCAGGCTTCCAGCTGAGCAAGGAGCCCAATATGGGCCTCGAGCCCAGGACCCTGAGATCATGACCTGAGCCAAAGGCAGCTGCTTAACGACTGAGCCACTCAGGTGCCCCAGAATTCATAATTTTTAGATTCCAGTCATACCCAGGCTTATCTTTGTGATAAGCCACAAAGATTCCATTAAACAAAAGAATGATTTGTTTGATTTCTCAAAGCACAGACTTGTCTTTGCAAATATAAAGTGCTTAAAAAACAGTAGAACTCAGAAATAAAAGTCTACCAAAGTAAGGCTTTATTATTTCAAGGTTAAGTTTAGGTCCAGCTCTTCCCTGAAGCTTTTCCTGAAGACTTCAGTTCATAATAATTTCTCTTTTCTGTTACTCCTCTTCTAAATATTACCTTTGTGATAGTTTCTTATATAACTCTCATTTGTTAATTTAGTATAATTCAAGACTTTGGTATGTGTTACCTAGATCGCTAAAACTTCTGTGGAGGTCTTCTCTACTTCCATAAATGGTAAGCTACCCAATGAGAGAGGTTTGTTTTTCACTTATTTAGCAATCCAAGAATATAAAAGATAATTATTTTCACATGCTCCATATATGTCTTTTAAAATTAACTACAAGCATTTATTATGGTTCATGGTCTGTATTTTTTTTTTTAAAGATTTTATTTATTTATTTGACAGAGATCGCAAGTTAGGCAGAGGCAGGCAGAGAGAGAGAGGAGGAAGCAGGCTCTCTGCTGAGCAGAGAGCCTGATGTGAGGCTCGATCCCAGGACCCTGGGATCATGACCTGAACCGAAGGCAGAGGCTTTAACCCACTGAGCCATCCAGGAGCCCCCATGGTCTGTATTTTAAATGAGACATATATCGTGGAGTAATTTTACAGTTTTAACACTAAATAAAACACATGCAGTTACCAAAGTCATTATTAAAGTAACTCCTAACCATGGTGTCTCATTTGGTCAACTATATTTACTAATGCTTCACTGCACTATTAGTATTGTCCATGAATGCTTATTTTATCTGTAGGGAGAGAAATAAACTAAAATCTTTCCAGAACCTTTATAGGCTTCCTTTACTCCACACTACTCACTGTGTGACAAACTAAGAATGAAAGGTCATTAGCCACCATTTTGACATCAATTGATGACAAAGGAACTTTAGAAATATGTTTGGCTTAAATGTGATCAAAATGTTGAAGAAATGTTCTTTTTTTTAAAAAAAAAAAGATTTTATTTATTTATTTGACAGACAGAGATCACAAGTAGGCAGAGAGGCAGGCAGAGAGATAGGAGGAAGCAGGTTCCCTGTGAGCAGAGAGCCTGATGTGGGGCTTGATCCCATGGTCCCATGATCCCTTGATCCCATGATCCCAGGGATCATGACCTGAGCCGAAGGCAGAGGCTTAACCCATTGAGCCACCCAGGTGCCCCTATATGTTCACTTTTTTGTCATCACAAAGTTACAGGCATTCAGAACCACTTAATCACTATAAATTACACTAGAATCTATAGTTTTCTTCTGTGTTTAGTTTAGTTTATCCAAGAATAAGTCAGAATAGGAACTCAAAATAGGAAGTAAAATAAATCTCTACTTAAGTTAGCAATTTCATTTATCCTAGGTTCTCCACTATTATTATTTCATCCCCTCATTATTTTGTAGAACTCTAGTCTCTTGAAAGATAGATACAGCCCTTTCTGAGACTCTCCTCTCAAAAAAAATCAAACCAGAATTAAGCACTTTCCCTCTTTTTGCTTCTATACTACCTTGGTAGTATTTCTACTATGGCAATAGTCATACTGCTTGCTTCATTTATACTCCTTTCTCCTTCATTAGAGTAATCCTTATAAGGTTAGAGTACTGTGTTTCATATTATGTTTTTTCTAAAACCTAAGCACAATCTCTACTATATGCTCAATTGATGTTTGTCCATTAATTTTGGGGGGAAGAAATATTTGGGTATGAGGAATATATTTTCATATAGAAGCATTAAATAAGATTAAGTTCATAATATAACCAACCACACAATATCTTAACACCTGTGTCTTTTCTGTTATGTCAGCACAAAATAGTCACGGGATAAACTTCGACCGGTGCCAAAATAACTTCGAACCTTACTTATATTTCAAGTACAGAGGATAGGATGTACTTGAACTATCCTCCTCTTCAGAAAAGAGAGGCTAAGTTAAAATTTCACTGGAGTCAAGATCACCTAATATTTAGAACCAAGTGGCTATAAATCTTTGTTTATAACAGCACCATGTCATTTAAAGAGTACATAAAGATGGGATATGGGACACAATTCATTTATAAAAATGTCAAATTATTTCCAACACTTTTATTTTGTACCAATTCTTTATTGTTTTGCTTAGAAAGGAAACTCCTGATATGAGATACAAAAACAAGAGAAAGAAATATTGCTCTACAGAAAAGAATTATGACAGACATTGCTAATTGGTTGTTAAAAATCTTTTTTGGGGGCCCCTGGGCAGTCATTAAGCGTCTGCCTTTGGCTCAGGTCATGATCCCAGGGCCCTGGGATGGAGCCCTGAGTAAGGTGCCCTGCTCGGCGGGAAGCCTGATTCTCCCTCTCCCACTCCCCCTGCTTGTGTTCCCTCTGTTGCTTTCTCTCTGTTAAATGAATAAAATCTCAAAAAAATATATTTTCCTTTTATTCCTTACTAACAAAACTCTGATTTTGTTTGTGGTGGCAATGGGAGTCACCAGACACTTTTAAGTGTAGAGGTGTCCACAGGCACCTGGGTGGCTCAGTCAGTTAAGCATCTGACTTCTTGTTTCCACTGCAAATCTCAAGGTTCTGGGATCAAGCCCCAAGTCAGGCTCTGAGCTCAGGGCTGAGGCTGCCTGAGATCCTTTCCCTCTTCATCTCCCTCCCCCTCTACCCTGCCCTTGTTCCTGCACTCTCACTCTCTCAAATAAATAAATAAATAAATAAAATCTTAAAAAAGAGCAGAGGTGCAAATATAATACAGTTTTGGCCTGTAAGACTGAAGTAGAAAGAGTCTGTTAGATCAGAATTGAAGAAAAAAACTCCAAACAAACATAACTAGGACAGTTAACACAGGAAAAAGCTCATTTGCAGCTAAGGGAGACTTTACAGGCCTTATTCTAATTTTTGCAAATTAATAAAATCGCTTATTTTCTGGCAAAACACAGGTATTAGTTGACATCCTAACTGATAACATTAACAGAGCCCTAAGTATATAACAGGCACTAAATCTATGGGCTTCATACCAAGCAACTCATTAAATCCAACCCTGGATTTATGAGACAGGTAACAATATTAGCTTCAGATCACACAGCTTATAAATAGCATAACCAGAATTCAAACCCAGGTAGCGTAACTCCACAGAGTCTATGCTGTCAATGACTATGGTCTAATTATGTTCCAAACATGGCAATACATGTGTGTGTGTGTGTGTATATATATATATGTATACTCACATGTGTGAGTATAAATAAACATGTTTGGACATCATAGAAGTTATTGCTGAATTTGAACTTAACACAAAAAATCCTCATAATAATATAACTGATAATGTATTCATACTTTAAGCAAAAACTGCCTAGGGTTTTAATTTACAAGTGGTTTATTGGTTTAGTGTGACCAAATCTGTCTTATTCACAACTATAGTCTAGCCTCACCACAACGCCTTGTTCATAGTAGTACCTTGGAAATTTAGTGACCTGAATAAACAATATAAATAAGTAGTTAACATACAGATTTGAAACTACAGCTGTTGTCAAGTTTACCTGGCTAATGTTAAATTAAATCTTGGAAGAAATATTTTTAAAATGCTATATTTGTCACAATAAACATAATTGTTTATTCATAAGCCAATTTTGTATGCAGTACATCTCTGAGCCTAGCTTTAAAAAAAAAAACTCTGCTTGTTCTTTATAATATTTAACATTTAAAAGATCTTTTTGACTAAGGCTTTTATTATTAAATTAAGGTAATGATAACTCATTTAAACTACATATTTATAGTTACCTTTGAACTTTAAAAGGATAAACAAAGACTAAATTTTTCTTTTTTTTTTTTAAAGATTATTTATTTATTTATTTGACAGAGATCACAAGTAGGCAGAGAGGCAGGCAGAGAGAGAGAGAGGAGGAAGCAGGCTCCCTGCTGAGCAGAGAGCCCGATGCGGGACTTGATCCCAGGACCCTGAGATCATGACCTGAGCCGAAGGCAGCGGCTTAACCCACTGAGCAACCCAGGAGCCCAAAGACTAAATTTTTCTAACAAAGATCTGTGAGTGCTGATTTTATAAAAAATATTTAAAACAGGGACTTTTTTTTTTTGTTTTTTTTAGCTTTACCTGTTCTCCCTTAGGGCATTTTCAACAAAATTTGGTATAGAACAACTCAAAACTATTTACTATCTTTCAAGGATATGTTTTTTGCTGAAAGAAAGTTGAACAATGTTATTATTTTGATATCCAGAATCATAAACAAGTCATTCAGGTTGTGGATATCCTACATCTTACTTCTGCATATAACTGTTACCAGTGTTACTCCTTCACTGTAAAAGGAAAGTTGGCTCTGTTGACAGGAACACTGAGCAACCAATATTCTATTCTGTCACTTTCCTCTTGGTACTTTGGCCAAGAAAAAAAACTTCCATGCTTTTTTAATTCCCTAATTTTCAATTTAGAATGGACAGGATAACAAAATGCTGTAAAAACTGACACAATATTTGGATAATGTCTTCAGAAGAGGTTCCTGCTATTTAAAACTAGATTATGACTTTAGTACTCTTCACTGAATTCATGTGCTTAAATTAATTTACTAACATATCATAAACACCAATGGCAGACCCTTTAAAATTATTTGTTCACTCATTTCCCAGAAAATGACTATGCTTGTTCGTTCTTTTTTGTTTAAGTTCCAATTAGTTAACACACAATGTAATACTAGTTTCAGGTGCATAATACAGTGACTCAACACTTTTTTTTTTTTAAAGATTCTATTCATTTATTTGACAAAGAAGACAGCGAGAGAGGGAACACAAGCAGGGCATGTGCGGGAGGGAGAAGCAGGCACCCAATGCAGGGCTGGATCCCAAGACCCTAGGATCACAACCTGAGCTGAAAGCAGATGCTTAACCGCTTAACCACGGAGCCACCAAGGTGCTTCAACTCAACACTTTTCATACAACACCTGGCACTCATCACAAGTGCACTCAATCCCCATCATCTATTTCACCCTTACCCCCACCCATCTCCCCTCTGGTAACCATCAGTTTGTTCTCCATAGTAAAGAGAAAAATGACTTTGTTTTTGAATGACCTCAGTTCTACCAGTTTCAGACACTTATGCTAAGTGAAAGGCTGAAAAGCATTTAAACTTGGTACCCACGTGGCAAAATGATGTTTATATACTAAAAGGAAGCTCAAACATCTCATCAGTTATGGGTTTTTGATAATGAAAGAGAAGACATCACTAGAGACCCTACGGAGATCATAAGAATAAAACAGAAACAAGTCTATGTCCATAAATTCAGCAACTAAGATAAAATGGACCAACTCCTTGACATACATAAATCACCAAAAGAAACAACCTGAATAGTCCAACAGCTATTAAAGAAGCTGAGTTCATAGTTTTAAAATCCCCAACAAAGAAAACTCTAGGCCTGGATGGTTTTGCTGAATAGATGATTCAACTTGAGGAAATGGGAAGAAGCAACATTCAGGTAAAGCAGAAACTTTATAACTGTTTTGCCTACCAAAATAGCTACCAGCCGTATGTGGTCATGGAGCCCTTGAAATGTGATTGATCCCAATTAAGACGTGTTGTTAAATGTAGGATATATAATGATTTTTGAGGATATGGCATGAAAAAGAAAAGGCATGTAAAACATTAATAATGTTTATGCTGGTTATATGTTGAAATGGCAATATTGGGGGGATTTGTAGAAATTTTCTTTGTAATTCCTTCATTCCATTTGCATATGTTGATAATGCATTTTTAAATAAAGCACTTTTATAAAGCACTTCATTTCCATTATAGTTATTAGAAGCTAACACTGTTTTAAAATAAATTCTAAGCAAATAAATAGGTTCTCACTGAAATAAGAATAGAGAAAAAGAAATGCTCACTGAAATGAAAACCACATATTCATTTATTAGTTCAAAACTGCTGAGCCCCTCCTTAGGCTAGGGGTATTACATAGGTTTCACTGCCACATCATCTGTCATGGCTGCCTCTAGTGCTATGGTTCAAAGGATGCTAGGCTGAAGCTGATAGAGATGTTAATCAGGAAAAAGGAGAAAAGTGAAGATATATTTCAGATATTTGCCTCTGCTGTACAACAGTGACTCTTCGGAATTAAAAGCAGGAAAGGATTATTTTGATAGGATTAAATTTCATGAACTTTTTAATTAATAAGTTAAATTTCCCATTGACCATTCTTTAATAGATACGTTATATATTGGATCTCAGAATTACAATTTCTTCTTAAGCTCCTAAACATAGATTTTACTATGTAAGTTCCAATAATTTTCTAATATCCATTTTGACAATTTAGGGTTAAAACTTATGGAAAGTAGAAGTGGGAGGGACAAGTGTCCTACTTAAATAGCAGATGAGATAGCAGAGGCAGGAAGAAGACCGCCTAACTAAGAAACTGAGTTCTTAGTACTGAGTTCAGTATAGCTGGAATACCAATTACAAGAAAAGTAGAAATAAGAATTCCACAGATATGTGGGTGCAGGTATCCTAGAGAGCCTTACAAGATACATTAAATAGTTTGGACTTTATCCTAAGGGCAAGGAATTACCATAAAAAGATTAAAGGAGTAACATTATCTATCTGACTAGCCTGTGGGAAAGAGGACAATACCAACATCAGGGAGTGTTATTATAAAGTTCTACAGTAACCATTTGAGGCCATCATTAACCGTGGCTTGGACCAGAGTGACTGCCGGAAGAAGAGAGAACTGATGAATTTGCAAAGTTAATTTTTAGTAAATTGAATTCTAGAAGATGTGGTGTGAAGGAGAAAGACAAGTCAGGGGTAATCTCTAGGAATTCTAGCTTAAACAGATGTTTGATTAGTGGTGTAATTTCAAACAGTATTTAGAAGAGAAAACCCAAATGTGGTTTCTAGAAATGGTGATTTGGGGATGGCTTTAAGACACACAAGAAGAAATGGCTACCAGATATAGGGTTCTCTTTGAAGTTCAACAGAGAGGTCTAGGCTAGTAAGTGGTAACAGGCTATGGGAATAGAAGAGCTCCCCTATTCAGTGTGCAATGATAATAGGGCCTGGAGCAGATCCTTGACGAACTTGAAGAATTTGGAGTGCAGAAAGATGAAGCCTCCAAGAGACTAAGAAGAAAAGCCAAAAGATGGGGGTGTCAAAGAAGTCAAGGAAGGGTTTCAAAAAAGAGGCACGACTGTTGACAAAAACTGCTGAGATACCAAACTAGAAAACTTTTATTTGTCCATGGATTTTAGTTATAGAAAAAACAGTTTTGGGGATTAGTGAGAGTAGTGAATTGAGGAGTCTAAGAAAGGTCAGGAAATGGAGGTGAGGGCAGTCAATATGGTCTGTAAAGAAGAGATATATGACAAAATCTGGATAGGAAAATGAGGTTGAGAGAGCTTTTGTTTCTTTTTCTTTTTAAGATACAAAATACTTGAGCATTTTCAAACACCATTAAGAGACAGGATTTGTCTCATTAACAAGCTTGAAAATGCCAAATACTCATTTCCCAATTTCCTTTAGAAACAGCATTAGCAGATATACTTAACTTAGACTTTGAATTGGGAATTTGTGTCACGAACAACCAGAAAGAACCTTTTTAAGTAGAAAGGATCACTGCAGCAAGATTAAGTTTCAGAGCAGCAACAAAAGTCAAGCAGCATCACTGTCCAATGCCAGCAGCATGGGTCCTGGCTGGGCTTTCTGCCAGGGAACAGCCCCTAACAGTTCTTCCCATTGTACAAGTCTAGTTCTCTGGTCTTCCCAGAAGTGGTGAGAGCTTCTGAACATCCATTTGATAAATTTTCTTTTAGCATATATAGTCAGTCAGTTTTTGTTGCTCCAACTAGGAAAACTGACTGCTTAAGGAATTAAAACAAAAGCTGATCGGTCAATGATAGGGTAGCAACATACATATCAGGATATTTGGTTTAAAATACTCATGGGGCACCTGGGTGGCTCAGTGGGTTAAGCCTCTGCCTTCGGCTCAGGTCATGATCTCGGGGTCCCGGGATCGAGCCCCGCATCAGGCTCTCTGCTCATTAGGGAGCCTACCCCCCCACCCTCTGCCTACTTGTGATCTCTCTCTCCCTCTCTCTCTGTCAAATAAATAAATAAAATCTTTTAAATAAATAAATAAATAAAATATTTACTCAGTTGCTTAACATCACTCAGCAAGCGAACTCTAGGATTATGTAAATCCTTCCTGGAATAGAGCTGAAAACAAAGTAAGGTACCCTGCCACAGGTCTCTCATTTCACTAGTCCTTAAGATTCTTTAAAATAAGGAACAATTTAGGGGTGCCTGGGTGGCTCAGTTGATTAAGAATCTACCTTCAGCTCAGATCATGATCCCAGGGCCCTGGGACTGAGCCCCACATTGGGCTCTCTGCTCAGTGAGAAGCCTGCTTCTCCCTCCCCTTCTGCCTCTCTCTCTCTCCTTCTCTCTCATAAATGAAATCTTAAAAAAAATAAAAGTAAAATGAAATAAGGAACAATTTTACCAAGTCAGAAAACTACCACTTTAAAACACATAGTAAAAGAAAAAAGCCAAACATTAATTTGAGATGTTAATAATAATTTCAGATGTTAAGACATCTGAAAATCATGTATTTGATAAAAGATAAAGAAATCTTGTAATTCAATGAGACAACCCAATGGCAAAATACCCAAATGAGTATTTCACAAAAGAAGATATATGAATAACGGATAAGCACATGAAAGGACATTCAATGTGATTAGTGAAATGCAAATTAATACCACAATGAGATATTACCTCACTTCTATAAGAATGACTACAATCAAAAAGAAAATAACAAGTATTGACAAGGATGTGAAGAAACTTCAACCCTAATACACTGCTGGTGGGAATGTAAAACAATTTTGCAGTTTCTTAAGAAGTTAAACATTAAGTTTACCATCCAAGCCAACAACTCCACTCCTAGGTATCTACCCAAGAGACATGAAAATATTTTCACGCAAAAAGTTGCATGCAAATTTTTACATAACTTTATTCATAATATCACCCAGCTTGGAAACTAAATATGCATCAGCTGGTGAATGAACAAAATGTGTTATTTCCATACAATGGAATATTATTGAGCAATAAAAAGGAATGAAATACCAATATATGCTACAACATGGATAAGATTAAAAAATATTACGCTAAGTCAAGAAGACCAGACCCAAAAGATCATATATTATATGATTTCATAACAAGAAATGTCCAAGAAAGGCAAATTTATTGTCACAAAAAGGAGATTAGTGGTTCTAAATTTCATCTCAATAAAATTATGTTTTTCCTTTTTCTAAGTTCCCCTGCCACATTTTTGGTCTCAGGAGGCCATTCAGCACTTCAGTAGGTCAGGCACCTGTATAATGTTTGCAGGAACAGTACTGACTGTAAAAAGAGAGCTTTGTAGCCTAGTTATTTGTAACATTTGTATATATTCTTAACATTGAATTCTTGCCTCTCAGAGCATAGTCTGCAGACAAACGCCTATCTATGAGCATGGTTACTGTATGAAACTGGTCCATCACTAGGTAATTACAGAAGTTGAGAATATGTGTTTAGAAACCTCGATAACAATTTGACAAAGAAATATTACTGCATCTGCTGAATCTGATAATAAAATATTTGGACTTGTATCTTGTATTTCTTTGGTTACTTTTTCCATTTCATTTTTCTAGCCATTCATTTTTCATTATATTTACATAAGAATCAGTCAGCCATTGATTGGAAACTTAAAAAACAATGTGTGCCACAGGAACTATTTACAGGGCTTTCCCATTATCCTACAATTGGCTATTGTACCTATCACCATAATTTTTCAAATTATGGTCAAACTAATTTTTCTTTAAAAACATGTTTCCCAAGATAAAACCAGAAAGGGAGACAAACCATAAGAGACTCTTAATCTCCGGAAACAAACTGAGGGTTGCTGAATTGGAGGGCAGGTGGGAAGGATGCGTGGCTGGGTGAGGGACACTGGGGAGGGTATGTGCTACAGTGAGTGCTGTGAATTGTGTAAAACTGATGAATCACAGAACTGTACCCCTGAAACACATTATATGATACTAAAAAAACCCACAAAAACATGTTTTGAAATGCTCAAACTATCTGGAAGTATATTTATCAGTGCCAAATTCTAAGGTCTGCGTAATCCAGATTTTAACAGATGTTCATCTATTTTTGTTTTTATAAGTATATATTCAAGTTTATAATTAAAAGATAAAAATTCAAACTATGTATTTTTAAAAATTAATGTCAATTTTCTTCCCTTTCCCTCAACAAAGAAGTAGGTTTAAATTGGAAGAAAAACCTAGTCTTTAAATTCAGATAAATTACAGTCCTCTAAGTCAAAACAAGGCCAGTTGATTACATTTTCATTTAAAAATAAAAGTATAAGCCAAACTAAACAACATGTTCCTATGTTCATTTGGAAATTAATATAAAAAATGATATTTAAAGTATAAACCATTATCTAAACATTATGCAACATGATGTTCCAAAACTGTATCAATAAATTAAATCAGGCAATGTAATGACCAAGCATACATATATTACTTAAGAGATCTCTGGGAGAGGAGCATCATTATGTAAAGGCCAATATATGGCTAGACAATTCAAAACTAAAATAGAAGAGAAGCTGCCTAAGATCTCTGAGAGATGCTGAGCAGTCTGCAGGCCTCCTGTGACACAGTCAGGTGCAGAGACATATAAGAAATCAATGACAGCACATATTACTTTTATACCATTTGTATAAGATTATTTAGATAACGTATACTATACAATAAAATAATAATGAAAGCAAGAGATAAACTGAATCACTGTTAAAAATCTAAACCTATCGGGATGCCTGGGTGGCTCAGTTGGTTGGGCAGCAGCCTTCAGCTCAGGTCATGATCCCGGTGTCCAGGGATCGAGTCCCACATCGGGCTCCTTGCTCGGCAGGGAGCCTGCTTCTCCCTCTGCCTCTGCCTGCCATTCTGTCTGTGCTCACTCTCTCTCCCTCTCTCTGACAAATAAATAAAATCTTAAAAAAAAAAAATCTAAACCTATCTATAAAAAGCGTTAATCAAATCCCCTAAATGTCCACAAATTTGCAGTTTGAGCACAATGAATTAGAAAGTTTCAATTGCTTTTGGTAACAAGTAGTACAATAGAGAGAATGTGAAATGAGGAGGTAAGTGACCTGAGTTCAACCCTGGCAATAATGACTTTACACAAGAACGTCTTTCTCCCTTCATTTTCTTATTGGACACAAGTAATAAACCATATTATTTTTGGTCCCTCCCTTTCAAGAATTCTCCTTACAGCTTGTTGATACAAACACCAACAACGAAAAACACTGTTACCATATACACTCAATCAACAGCCGTAAAATATTTACTGTGCCTCTTCTAAACTGAATCCTACATATGTGGTTCATTTTGCAAATAATCGTACATTTAAAATAAATTAACTTTTCCTCCCAAATTCCCACCATTTCCCAAATAATTCTGACAACATGTAAAATATGTTTGACTTAAAATTTATTATCTTGATTAAGTCAGGAATTATTAGTTTGATAATTTGTTCAAAACTGTCATTTCCAAAAATTCTTCCTAAGAATCAACTATTATGCTTGAAAGGGGAGAGGAAATGGATAGGCCAAGTAAGAAAATGTTCACATAATGAGTATCTTTTATAAATATAGTGTTTTATACATGCTACAAGACAACTGTATAAACACACAAATAATTTCCTATACAGTAAATTTTGTTTTTATGTAAGCTTGAAGGCAAGAAATGATTATTTTTTAAAATCCCATTAATTAAGAGTTAACCCAGTCATGCTGCTCTAAGTAATCTCTTATCCTTCTCTTACGGTTTCTCTAGATTAAAACAAAACAAAACACCATCATTAACAGAAAGCACAGGGAAAAAGAGCTAATATTTTCCTCCTAAGTACAGAAATAGTAATTATCAACTTTAGCAATCCTGTTCTAATTCATCTTAATCTTCTAGATCTGAAAAGATTAACCATTTATTCAGGTTCTATTTCCCAACAGATATTGCTTACTAGATAATTCATTAGGGTATCTAAAATGCCAGTTTCTGGATTTCTCTGATTAATCTCTGATGAAATTCTAAATAACACCATTTTATTAGGCAATAAGTCAGCTTGCACAAGTTCATGTAGCCAAAATTATGCATATATTCTGAAAATTCATATAATCAAAGCTAAAAAAAAAGTGCTAGTAATATAAAGATTGAAAGTGTTGGAATCAAGTATTTAATTAGTGAAAACTGAGATGCTAACTAAGTATTTTAAAGAGGTATAAGAAATGTTTTGATAAAAAGCAGGAAACGGGCTGATGGGGTTTAGCATAGAAAGGTCCAGATTAAGGTAATCCAGAAACACAGATGACAATCAAGTAAATTAACCTGCTTAAAATAGAGTTGTTAAATAGGGGAATAGTCTCTGGAGCACACAAAAAAATATGATTATATATATTTCATGAAAGGCACTGAAACCCAGCAAAACAGTATTAATTTTTAGACAGAAAACGCTTCCTGATAATCTCAAATACCCAAGACTGCTAAAATCCTACCACGAAGTCAATCCTACCATGTAAGTCAAGGGTGAAGATCATTATTTTCTTCCTAACGCTACCACTGACATTGCCTCTGTCCTTTACCCCCATGATATCCTAACAAATTCTACCAGTTTGGGGCAAGACAGTGTTTTTTTTTACTGTTTGCTTTATATATGTATATGGTTTCGGCCTTGTTCATTTAAGTAAGAAATGGTTTTCAGTGAACTTTGAGAAAATTTTTTTTTTCTTTTTTAAGATTATTATTTGTTATTTATTTGACAAAGAGAGGGAAAGAGAGAGAGTACAAGAAGGGGGAGCGGGAGAGGGAGAAGCAGGATCCTCATTGAGCAGTGAGCCAATGCAGGACTTGATCCCAGCACCCTGGGATCATGACCAGAGCTGGAGGCAGATGAATTAACCAACTGAGCCACCCAGGTGCCCCTCTGAGAACAATTCTTAAGAATAAAATAATTCTTAAGTTCCTTATTGTTTACCTAGGCTCTCGGCCAACCTCCATTTGGCCACCCAACACAACCAACCAGTGCCTTCTGTGCCAACCAAGAGTAGGTTAGTTTGTTCCCTAATTGTTTATATCAGTTGTTCATGCAGTTGTGGAATTATATATTATCTAAACCACAAAATGTGAGTATGAAGAATTGTTTCTATGAAAAATAGAAAAAAATAGATGCAATAGTTTGGTATAATAGATGATTTACTTTAAAAAAGAAAATGCTACTGAACTGGGTGTGGGTTTGTCTACTGTAAAAAAAACTTGAGGAATGGGCACCTGGGTGTCTCAGCTGGTTAAGTGACTGACTTTGGCTCAGTCACGATCCTGAGGTCCTGCCACTGAGTCCCACATTTGGCTCCTCTTGCTCTGCGGGGAGCCTCCTTCTCCCCCTCCCTCTGCCTGCTACTTCCCCAACTTGTGTACTTTCTCTCTCTCTCTGTCAAATAAATAAATAAAATCTTTAAAAAAAATAAAATAAAAATTAAAAATAAATTAAAACTTAAAATCATAAATAATATACATGGGTATGGTTCATGCATGAAAATCTAATGCAGAGTAACAATCCATGGATTCACATACCAAGAAAAGGCCTTAACTTTTAGACTAGGGTTTCCTGACCCTGGCACTATGGACATTTTGTACTGGAAAATTCTTGTTTGGAGATTGTGAAAGAGGGAGGGGGACCAATACTGCCCTGTGAATTGAAAGATGTTTAGCAGCATATCCCTCCCTGGCTTCTTTACTACTACCCACTAGATGGCAACAGCAGCATCCTCACCCAGCTGTGACTATCAAAAATGTCCCCAAATAATACCAAATACCCCAGGGAGTAAAATTATCCCAAACAAGAACCCCTGTCCTGTATCAAACAATTGAGAAATATATGTATACTTATGTATTTTATTAAAGTAAATTGTTTAGGGGGCGCCTGGGTGGTTCAGCCTCTGCCTTCGGCTCAGGTCACAATCCCAGGACTCTGGGATGGAGCCCTGCATCGGGCTCTCTGCTCAGCAGAGAGCCTGCTTCCTCCTCTCTATCTGCCTGCCTCTCTGCCTACTTGTGATCTCTGTCTGTCAAATAAACAAATAAAATCTTTAAAAAAAAAAAAGTAAAATGTTTAAGTAATCAGTTTTTAATGATTTTTACTATAATCAACTTTTTTGATTAATTGATCAACTACTTATTCAAATTAAGTCAATTATGAAGGCTTTTCTAGACATAACAAAAAGAAAATCCTTGAACTTGTGAAGTGCCAAATAAAATAGCTTTACTTTATATATGATAATATCCCCTTTTCTAACACATCTTTCCTGAGATCAAAAGAGAAGCACAAAATTCCTGAATAGGTCAGAACAAGTAGAGAAGGAAGCAGCAGCAAAAGAAACAAAAAAAATTTAAAAAAGCAATTTCTAGATGGCTGGAAGAGTAGCATAAGGAGAAAAGCTTATTAGGTCTTGACCACAGTCCTATTCACTGTAACTGCAGGCCCATCCAACACTGGTCAAGAGAGTTTCATGTGCATAAACTCCAGAAAGCTTAAATGCCTGCTATTATAGCAAATTATGATTCACTCATTTTTGATGTCCAAAAAATTTAGGTCTTTATGTACTGACACTATCACATATCATTAAATAAATATAAGTTGGAATATGATACAATTATTTAAGTAGGCATTTAGAAATATGATTTGTACATTCAAAGAAAAAGATCCAACAACAGACCAAATTACAAATAGCATTTATCTCTGGTGTGTTGCATTCCTCATAACTGGCATTACAATATTTCCTTCGTACATGCTCTTCTAGAACCTTGCCACTCCTCCCTTCAAGGATTCTGTGTTCCTTGTTCTTGAACCTAGGCAGGGCAACAGGACTGACTCAATAAACAGGATACAGATGAATACTGTGTGGTTTCCAAGGCTAAGTCATAAAAAGTGATATGCCTGACTTCCCTTCTCTCTGGGACACTTGCCTTTGGAACCCTGAGGTACCATGTAGAAAGTCCAACTATCCTGAATCCACCATACTGGAAGGACCACCAGTCTTCAGTTGTTTTTAGTTCTCCCAACCTGGGCATCAGACACAGAGTGAGCCAGCCTTTAGATGACTCCAGATAAGAGATCCCAAGTGAGAACCACTAAACTGAACCAACCCCCAGAACCCTGCAAAAGAATAGTAAAATGATTTTGTTGTTTTAAGCCATTAAGTTTTGGTTTCTTATCAGTTTAGTTTCTTATGAGTAACAGAACACTGGGGTAGAAAAACACTAGGGTAGAATATGTTAAGAAGAGGAGGGGCCAGTTACAATTGTTATTTTATACATGCTTCTGCATTGTTGGGATTCTTTTCTATGTAATAACTTTATAATTGTAATTTTAAGTTCACAGATCTCCTGCTGTTCTGGTAAAAAGAGGAAAAAACTGAGCTTATCCTCAGAGAAGAGTGAATTTAAAATTTGTACATATCATCTACCCTGTGTGTTCTTAACCACTATCATTGGTACCAACATTCTACAGCCAAAAGTATTTGTCAGGAAGCTAAACTCAGCCATCTATATAGTGGTAATTGTTATTTTTGAGAGTAGAATCAGAGAAATTACTGAACCAAGAATAACTAAGGTACAGTATGGAAATCTGTACCTCTAGGTTCAGATCTTATCAAATCCAAACTGTAAAGTACCTAAAGTATAGGCCTATGTCTTATATAGTATGTAATCAATATTAGTTAGATGGGACACCTGGGTGGCTCAGTGGGTTAAGCTTCTTGATTTCGGATCAGCTCATGATCTCAGAGTCATGAGACTGAGCTCCCACATCAGCCCCCAATGAGTGCAGGGCCTACTTGGGATTCACTTTCTCCCTCTCCACTCCCTCTTCCTACTTCTGCTCACATACTCTCTCTTTTCCTCTCTAAAAAATTAATTAATTAAAAATTAAACATATATGAGATGAATGAGAAGTAATAAATGGACTATGAAAATTATAGGAGAAGGGAAAAGAATGCAGGGAGGGATAAGTCAAAAGGAGACTCAAGGACCTTACACTTCAACTAGAATCCAATTCATATACATAAAATGAAAACTAGAATATTTACAATGTGATATACAATGCAAGTAAATATAAATTATAGACACTATTAATTGAGTGTGTAAGTATTCAAGAGTCTGTGTTCTTGAGTAAATAACTGGTCCAAGTGTGACAGGGTTCACTGGAAAGTATCTCCTCAGAGAGGGAAGGCTTTAAATAAGTTTTATTAAGAAGATTTTAACTGGCAAGATAAGGATATATGAAGATATTAAGTAGGGAAATTAGCAAATACCAAGAAATGAAGGCTGAAAACATACAGCAGGAAGAAAGGTAATTTATTTGAATGTAACTGAGAAAAAGAGTTTAAGAATAAGAAAATAGGATGCCAGTAAGGGAGGAAAGAACCTAAAAAAAAAAAAAAAAGCGCTGGGATTAAAATTGGAATAGAACACAATTCAAACGAAGGTACAGCAACTTCTTGAATGACTTGATGAAAATTATTCTAACAGTACTATGCACCATGGAATAGAGTAGGAAAGAGGCAGAAAGGCCAGTTTTACTGCTGTAATCATCTCAGCAAGAAGTGATGGGGATGGCAACTATAGATGTAAAAAGGGAGAGAATGATCTAAGAGATGTGATAGTGAAAGAATCAGCAGAACACTGCTGATGAATTAGATGGGAGAGGAGGGAGAAAAGTATGAAGAGAAAGTACTAAAAGGGTGTTTTTAAGGTTTTAAATCTAGGAACTCCAAGACCAGAAGTAAATTTTAAAAAGGATGATGGAAAGAAGAATACCCAGACAGAAAGAATTTTAACTAAAAGGAAACAGGCATTTGTATCAAATGCAAATAAGGCCTATGAAAGGATAACTGAGAAGGAAAACAAATCAGGGAACAAAAGTAAGTTGTTTAGGAAGACATTACATACAACATATGAGAACTCTACTGATTCAGAAGAAGAGTAAAAACCTTAGAAACAGTAGCAAAGGCCAACTAATAAAAAAACGATAAGGTATGTCTTAATCCGTGCATCCACACTTCTAAGCACGTATACTACTACGTAGAGTAATTTACAAATATTACCTTATATGCTCACAACAATCCTGTGATATGGGCACTACTATTTATCTCCAATTTACAGATGGAGTTACAGAGGTTTATGCAGTTACAGAGTAAGTTGTGGAGGTCAGATTTACTCCCAGGTAGTCTGGCTCCCAAATCCATGTTCTCAACCAGCTCAATATTCTAAGATAAATTAAGGCTCTGAGAAGAATGACAATACACATTTTAAAAAGGTGAGAAATTAATTTGTGAGGGTAAAGGTTCATGAGATGGTTGATATACCAAAGTACATATGTTGAAAAAGAAAATCCTGCTTAATCTAGAAAACTAGAATAAGGGGGAATTTATTGACTAAAAGGAGGATGGGAGTAGGGGCAAGGGGAAGGACTGCCTTAAGAGTTGGTATGTAAAATTCCAGAAGTTTAAGAAAATGAACATATGACATAACCACAAAAAACTAGATGGTTTGGGGTATAACACTAACCATTAAATATTACATCTAGAAAAACAGCCATGGTAAACCAAAACATATCCCATGGCACAATCTAGTATCATAAGCAGTTATAGAGGATGGATATGGAATATTTAAAACAAGGCAGGCATACATCAGGGAGGAAACATTCCAAGTTATATAGGCATTTAAGATTACTAAGTATTTTACCATAAAACCAAGCACATAGTAAGTTCTTAGTAGTATGTCTGTGCATTTTCCAAATGTCCTGAAGAACACCTTATTACAATTACCTGGCACGCTTATTACGAAGGACACATTCTTGGGCCTATCTGAGATTTTAAAAATTTGGGAGTGGAGCTCATAAAACAAAAATTCTAATACATTTTCCAGGAAATTCTTTTACACAAAACTTGAGATGCAGCGCCTTCCTGTGTTGCCTAAGTATTTGAACTCTATGACTCCCCACTGTTTGTCTTCTATGGCTTTATAATCTGAAAGTGATCATCTAATTTCTTTCACTGCCTATGCTTGACTTTTGCTTATTTCTAAAATTTCAATCTTGGTTTGGTTAACTTAATCAAGACTTGCCTTTGGAGTTTATAGCCCTGAAATCCTATCAACTCCAACACTGACATAGGGACAGAAAAAGTTCTAGTTCCTTTCCCTAGTTCATGGATCTTCTGTTAAATGTAACATGGTATTGACTAGAAACTGGGTTGACCGATTACGTTAATTCTTATGTCAGATCTGTACTGAACAAAATGCTCACTACTATAGACTTACCATATGAATTTCTGTTCATTGCCTCTTGAGTAAGAGGGCACAAATATCCTGTCTGTGTCCTAATTTACCACCAGAGCTTGTCAGGGATGAAAACCATTTTTTTAATAAAGATTTTATTTATTTGACAGAGAGGGACACAGCAAGAGAGGGAACACAAGCAGGGGGAGTGGGAGAGAGAGAAGCAGGCCTCCTGAGCAAGGAGCCTGATTTGGAGAAAAGGGTGCTTGATCCCAGGACACTGGGATCATGACCTGAGCTGAAGGCAGCCGCTTAAAGACCAAGCCCCGAAAGACATTTTTTGAGAAGACAGTTGTCACCATATAGACTGTATCAATGAGAATGCTCCTGTTTCTGAAATAGTGAGTTCTTTTAAGATGTCTCTTGGCCTCAGTGATAGGACAAATGGTAGCCAAAAGGCCGTGCGCTTGATGAGAGGTAGAACTGGAAAAAGAGCCTCTTTAGTCAACAAGGGATGCTCTGTGATAGCAGCAACTAGGATCGTGAAAGAATAGCTTCAAACTACTTTCATGCTTTAACAGATCTGTGATTCAAATTGTTGAGACAGTACAGTCATGTCTCTAGTGTTACTTTCGGCTCTTTCCATAATCCTGTCTAGTTCTATAGTCCTACTTTGTCATCTTTCTGGTTTGCCTGAAGTAACTAACATTAAAAGCTAACACTAAATTACACAGGAAGACTTTTGCCATTTCCTACAAATTATTTGATCCTTAAAGAAAAGGATTAAATCCAACTAATCTTTATATCCCACAGAGTACCTAAACATGCACTGCTATACTTGACATGTTTAACTGAGTGCCCTGTTCAATCCCTACAAGAGAATCCTCCTCATGCAGAGCACCCAAAAGCATTAGCCTTATATAAAAGGTGACTTCCCCCTGTGTCCTACCCTTAAGGTCATGGAACACAACTGACATCTAACTCATGGTCATGCATTCAGGTTTCCCTCTTGCCACCTGAACTAAAAGAAGCACACCGTTGCCACTAAGAGGGTAAGTAAGCTTTAGTTGAAAGGACAAAACAGTTGAAGTCAGCACCGCTGGTGAACAAAATCCATCTGCAAGTCAAAGTTATGGAGAAGCAGGAACTATGTAAAACTACAGTAAGGCAAACGGAAGTGGAAGGAAGAAGTAACAAAGCTTGATGAAGCAGACATAAAAAGAGAAGGCAAGACAAGAAACCATATATACCCAGAATGAGACTAGCTTCTCAGATTCCTTACAGATCTCCCTTTCACACACCCTCAAAGAGCTAGATCCCTACAACAAACTTCTTTGAAGCCAAAGAATTCCTGATTAAAGCATTATTTTTTTTCTTAGAATGCACACCAAGAAAAATAAAAAGCTGGCAACAGATAAATCCAAAGAGGGAAAAAAAAATTGCACCAGGAAGAAAATGAAATCTCAGGTTAGTCAAAAAAATTCTCTATATATGAATCTGACTTATCAGAAAGTACCATCCATACTTACCATATTCTTGTCAATGAAACAAATTAGAATTTAATTGATATTTTCAAAGCAAATTATCAGTGTGCATAAAAAAATTGTCTCAAACTTAGAGGAGAAAAAGGCTATGTGATAAATCTTTTCTGGTAACATATTTCAAAATATTCTGTCAGCCTATTTAAAGCAGATCTTTGCTGTTTGATGTCTGTAATGATCAGTAGTATATTACATTTATATCCTCATCTTTAAGACAGGCTTCATAACTTAGACAGTTGATAATGGGAAGGCAAAGGCCAGTCCTGTAACTAGCCTCTAACCTGATGGTCCGTTCTTGTACGTAGACTAACAATAGTATCTAGAACCCCATTTTTTTCCCCTCTAAAGATCCTTTCTCTGGAAACAGTCTTTGAACTTTCTCTGAAGAGAGTTCCCCTACAACAAATCCAAGATAAAATTGCTCACTATCAATTCATCTGACAAGTTTTCTTTAACACTGTTAAATGCCAAACTAACGTCTGAATAATTTTTATTTTGCTTATCTAATACAGATTTTAGCATACTTCCTGTCTGGCAAGAAATACATCACTTAAGCCTTAAATTCATTTAAATCTTACATGCTTTTTTACAGAAATTTTTCATGTTACTAACTTTTACTAAAAAGTTTAATGGCTGTTAGTATTGTAAATCCTCAATTAAGTAAAGCTTGCCAATTTTTAAATTCTCACAAGAAAGTTTAATTGG
Organism: Neogale vison; assembly: GCF_020171115.1. NCBI lineage: Eukaryota > Metazoa > Chordata > Mammalia > Carnivora > Mustelidae > Neogale > Neogale vison. The sequence goes on along the minus strand of NC_058101.1, from coordinate 152,046,803 downwards.
ACTTTTCCAAAAAAAGTTTCAAGATGTGCCAAAAGAATTTCTGACCTACTATAAAAGGCAAAAGAGTGAAATGACTGATCTAATAATTGGTGTTCTTCTCCTTAGTTATATTTGACAAAACAAAATTTATCACTAAGAGGGGAACTATTCAATCTCTGTAACAAAAAAAATCATTCTTCAATAGTATTTGATTGTAGTGGTCGTTATAGAATCCACTACACATGAGCAAGGGCAGATCACCTGGTTAAGCGTCTGCCTTTGGCTCAGGTCATGATCCCAGGGTCTGAGGATCAAGTCCTACATCTGGTTCCCTGCTCCTCAGGGAATCTGCTTCTCCCTCTCCCTCTGCCTGCCACTCCCCCTGCTTGTGCATGTGTGCCCTTTCTTCTCTCCCTCTGTCAAATAAAAATATAAATAAATAAAATCTTTAAAAATTAAAAAAAAAAGAATCCACACATATGATAAAATGGCATAGAACTATACACACATATTGTACCAATGTCAATTTCCTGATTTTAATACAATACCAGAAGCTACATAAGATGTAACCATTAGGGGAAACTGGGTGAAAGGTATAGGCCTTCTCCACTATCTCCATAACTTTCTGTGAATCTATAATTATTCAAAATTTAAAATAAATAAGCAAACAATTTATTACTTTAATAACAAAAATATCATTTATATTTTTTAATTAATCTAAATACCCTGTTTAGCTGACTAGGAAATAGAAACATAATCATTTATACATACACGCTTACACTGTCAATAAAAAGTCATTTAATTGACATGCTGTCAACTAAGACATCTATTTCAGAAACTGGAACTTAAAATTGAAGTAACCAATAACTTGTGCTCATTAAATAATTCCTTGTTTTAGGGAAGAAGACCAGGTCAGTTGATGCCTGTGTTAAACTGAAATCAAAGCAATATATATATATATATATATATATATATATATATTTTTTTTTTTTTTTAAGATTTTATTCATTTATTTGAGAGACAGTGAGAGAGAACATGAGAGGGAGGTCAGAGAGAAAAACAGACTCCCCATGGACCTGGGAGCGCAATGCGGGACTCAATCCCAGGACTCCGGGACCACGACTTGAGCCAAAGGCAGTTGCTTAACCAACTGACCCACCAAGGCATCCAGCGATATATGTATTTTTTAATTATCATACTTTACTTTAAGAAAAGTTCCTTTTTGAGAGGAAAAATAATCAAAGATATTTTTATTTAACCTTGGACTAACACCTTTTGGAGGAAAGTGACAGTTTATTGAAAAGATGATACAGAATTTCAAATAAATAAGATCATGCCAGCTTTTCAGAGAGGTCTTCCTCAGACTATAGCAACTACTCTTGTCCTGAGTGGTTTTAAACAGTTACTATGTAAAACTAAATATACATAGGCTATATATGAATCCACAAAATGGATTTTTCAACCAAATAAAGATAATACTCAAAACAGCTACTTTCAAGTTCTCCACAATGAACAATTATGTTCCACAAAGGTAAATGCTGGCTAGATTAGTGGTTGCAAACTATAGTCATAATAGAGCCTCCTACAAAAATTACATTCTAAAGTCTGGACTGATACCTTAGCTATCATCTTGCTACCTCTATACATAGTTTTGGGTAACATTTATCATTGACTCAGTTTGGTTAAAAAACAACAACAACAACAACAGGACATTCATTCTCCTCCATGAGGAAGGAATGAGACACAGATATGAATCACCATATGTGCATCATCTACCGCTTTGGAAAACCAACCAAAGCAGTGGGAAATAAACTAGCCACTCAACCTCAAGTATAAACATTAATATGTAAGTAAAACATATGTCTGTTCCCAGATCATATATAATGCAACTATCCAACTGTCTCAATAGCAATGTTAAAAAAAAAAAAATTTACCCAAAATGGAGTAAGAATTTGGATTTGTGGGGAAAAAATGAAAGAAATTATATACAAAATTAGTAGATCCTTCATGAAATTAGGTGAGAAGATAAAAAGGTTGGATTAGCAGTGGGAATCTAAGTTTGAAACATGAAAATGCATTAACAAGGGCAAAGAAAGTGAATTTTAAGTTGTTGTCTGAATTGGGCAATAACCTAACTAACACTGCCTTTTACTTTGAGGAAAAATCAGAAGTCAGAGCAACAGAATATACTACTATTCTTTATACAGCAATATGTTTTAAAGTTCACAATTAATTCTTTACTTCTGAAGACATTACCAACAACTGTAACCCTGTAACAGACTAATAATACCTCACCCTCCTTTTCTATGCTAGAGTGCTTGTTTGGCCTTCCAGTAGTTTGACGTGGCTAAGGCACAGGGTCTAGAGCTGATAATGATGAAATAAACAGAAGAAACTAGAACACAAAATATGTGGTATAATATGATGATAATAATAGTTAACATTTATGATATTCCTGAAGCATTCTAGGTACTTAACAGTATTCTAAGGGCTCATGAAAATCCTATGAAGTAAGAACTATGTATCCCCATTCTACAGATGAGGAAACTGAGGAACAGACAGATTAAAACACTTGCCCAAAGTCACATAGCAAGTAACTGGCAAAGCCAGGATTTGGATATGCGTGGAATAACAGTTTGGATTTATTTGAAAGGCTGGAGAGCCACTGAAGGATTACAGGCAAAGTATGGCTAACAATCAAATTCACACTTTGTTTTAGCAAGATCTCTCAAGTAGGAGTGAAAAGTAACTTAAGAAAAAAATACTGAAAGCAGGAAAATTAGTTAAGAAACTGATGTGGCAAGACAGAAATGATGAAGGCCCAAGTTAAGGGAATAGCATATAATGAAAAGAAGTCAACTGATATAGATACAAAGGAAGTATAATCAACTTGATTCTATGACTGGATGTGGAGAGTCAGAGTGACTCAAGGTTAGACTGAGTTGGCCCAACCCAACAGTTTCATTTTAATCATGCCACTACCTTATCAAAATTTTAAGCAGATAAATTTAGTCTCGGGTCATCCCATTTCAGCAATAGCCACAGCATTTGACTTTCCCTTCTTTGAAAACTATAACTATAAACATTAAAATTACTGCCCCTTGGCGACTCCACACTAATTGTTTAATATGCATACAGTAAAGAGCACTATAAATGTTTTCGAAAAACCACATGCAGACCGTCACTGAGCATTAGAGACAAGCTACAGAGACTATGTGCAACTTAGTAAACATTATCATAATCAGCACACTAAACCCATTTAGGGTTTTAAAAAAACCCTAAATGCCCTTTGAATGAATTAGAATCACTTTATCATTTTTAAGAAGGGATCTATGAATACCTGTTTTAAGATCCCAAAAAAGTATAATAACTCATAACTTGAAACTAAATCTATTGGTTTTTTTCCTTTTGTTTGTAAATGAAAAAACAAAAACAAAAAACAGTATCCTTATTCCCCAAGTCAAGGATCTGTAAAGTATTGCATTAGAATTATAATAACCATTGGAAAAACTTACTGTAACTTTAAACTTACTACCATTGTAAGAGTAAAACTATGCCAAAGCCAGAGACTTCCAGTAACTAAATGCTCTTGGAAAGTGTCCAAAACAATGTTATAGTAAATTTCCAACTTGTTTCATCTGGGATCAAGAAAAACAAGTTAACTAAAGCACTGGATTATGTTTAAATAGACTATAACTAAAAGTTATACCTCAAATAATTCATCAGAAAAACCTTTCCTCCATACTTATGCTGGGCCCTACAACCAGTATGGGTCAGGTGGGGAGATAGCTGTACCTAGGAATCTAAGTCACATATTAACTTATATTATTTTCAGAAAAACTTCAATACCAATAAGTTCCATTTTGAGAGAAACAGATTTTGGCAGAATCTGTTAAAATAATGGTTTATAATGACACTGAAAATCTCCATAATTTCTATAATGTGGACAGCCTATGGTGGTAGTTATTCTGGTTTCTAGTTTGAGCCACTGTTTGGCATCCTGTTATTTGTGGTTCAGATTCCTTTTTTACAGGTTGCATGTCTCATAGATACATACCAATTTCATATATAAACAAACAAAGATGCTTTATGTGAGTGCATATGTAAATGTACCTATATGACACTCTAGACAAGCTGTGATTCCCACTAACAATTTTTTTATAAAAAAAATTTTAAAGTTCTACTGAATTGAGAAGCAAAAACCAATAATTAAGAGAAAAATCTGGCCAGAAAAACAAAGGGAGCTACAAAATTAATTCTGGAAGCCAAAAAAAATACCCTAAATAAAGCAGGTTTTCAAAACAAACCCAACATATTTTCACTGAGCACTTTCTAGTTTACCTATAAACATTCACAGTTTTTAAAATCTGAGTGGTACACTAACTTTCATTTACGAAAAATGACATCCTGGGATAAATTTCTAATTCCCAAGAAAAATAACTCAAATTTAAAGATCTGAATACAAAATAATAGAAGCAAGAGCTGCAAAGAAAAGAACCCAAAAAGCAAATGTGGTATTACATGAAATATGGAAGCTGTGTGCAACATTTAGAAGTGGAATGGACAGAATATAACATACACAAGACCCCAAACGAATTGCATAAATATCCCCAATGTGTTCGACATCTATTGAAACAAGCAATCCCATTCCAATACATACTTGCTGCAAAAACTGCCACAAACTGGTTATTTCTATTTTTTTTAAAATGATGAAACAACGAGAGATTTGTTGTAATATATTTTATAACTTACCATTACTGAGTTACTATATTTCTATTAGTGATGCTTCACCTAAGGATTTGTGCTGAGAAGAGCGAAATCGGTTCATACAGCATTGAAAATGAAGCCTCACTACAGACATTCAACATAAAGCTGACCCCTAAAGGCTCCTTGATGCACATTTGCAACCACAGTATTCATGATATGCACTACACTAAACTAGCAACAGATTGGTTAAAAACAGTTTGGATTCTCAACTTCCCATAATACAGGCAACATTTTTAGAAGCAATCATATTAAAATAAATGTGTCTTTCACAGTTACGGGATGAAATTTTAAGCTGGACAGGCACCAATGCCCTGATTTTCTACTTTTTTCATAAACCATATGACTTCCACGTGCCGACAATGTTTTATGCTTTAACCTGCAGTAAAGGCTTTACATCATTTTAATGCTCAGTGCTTAAAATGCAACAGATTCACCCCCACCAAATGCAAGGAATATGGTTTACTTGTAGTAATTTCAACCAGACTACTAGTCAGAAAAAGTTTAATGAAAGCTTTTCCCAGTAAGTAACTTTGCCCTACTATGAAAGAAAAGAAGATTGGAAGTAAGGGTAGGTGGAAGAGAAAATACTGTTTTATTTTTCCAACCCTTAAACATTTCAGTTTTTTATTTCTAAAATAAGTATCTAATACTTTAAAACTCTACATCTCACAGAATATCTTTCAGCAAAAATATACTCTATTATGTAGTTACATAGGATTTTCCTCCAGTTTTGGCAAAGTAATAGTTCAGGTTAGGATGGAAGGTTAAAACAAAAAAATTCTGGATATCCTAGTCCAAAATAAAACAAAGGTTCAGCTTTGTATCAACATATTTTATGTTCTAAATTTGAGATTTAGAAGATACATACATCAATTTTTTTTTCTATTCAGGTCAATCTAAATATACAAACTACCTCACATTTTTAGTCAGCTCATCTGTGTGAATGATCAACTGCAGAAATTTCAAATCAAAGGTTATAAAACATATCATAAAACTGCATAGTGTATCTATGTGACTTTCAGGGAATCTAAGATCCTTTACTGATAGGTTTGAGAACTGGTAAGTGTGGAGCCATACATGTAAATATCTCAACAGTCAAAAGAGCAATTATGCCAATTCCTTTAGTTATGTAAAGGGTCCGTATTACACAAAAAAAACTGTCACAGAAGAAGTGCTATTGAAAACCTTCTATTTCAGGCTGAAGAAACTACAAAATATATAGTCTTATTATCCTGGTGTAATGTTATTAAATATTAAAGACTGTGAGAAAAAAGAGATGTTGCAATCCTCTTGCCTTTATAACTCCACTTGAGACTTGAGGGAAAAAAATCAGAATTCAAATTTTCCAAACTTGACTTATAAACATAATTCAACTAGATCAAACAACAACTTAGTTGTGCAATTTTAAAATTAGTTTAATGCAAAGCACTTCAATCCTGATGTGACAATTACCTGTGGCATAAATACAAAGTAAAAACAAATCCAAGTCCTTGTCATCTAATGATGCATTTTATAGTAAAATCACAAAAGGACAACTATATTAGGACAAAGTAAACAAACAGGTACAGGAGGCATCATGTCCATCTGGGAAAAGAAATGCAGCATGCTAAGAAAGAAAGGACTGAAGGAGGAATGAGGGAAGGAAAGAAGAGAATGAAAGGAGGGAGGGAAGAGAGGTTTCTATACCTGCAGGATCCCAGAGAAATGAACTGGTCACATCACTCTACCCTATTAGATACATAAGGGTTTTTAAAGCTTCAGGGTAAAAAAACAGCAATCACTTTACACTATTCAACTTTGTAGAGTATAGTATCTTTAATGTCAACTGCCTTCCACCCTTCACTCACCCAATGCTTCCTCACTCTTCCACACTAGCTTCCAGACAAATCCGAGACAGAACAGGGTGGGGTAGAAGAAAAATACAATCTGCGCCTATCAGCTACTCCCCCCCGCCACCAAATATTTTCCAACAGTTTTTCCTAATACGAAATTAAGTCTTCCTATCTCAAGATACACAACAGTCATCCTGTGTCTTTAGTACACACACAGAGACGCATACCCATGTCAGCACTCCAGACCCCCACCGCACGCCCCCGAATCTTAAGTAATGTTTAATGCATTTAAACGAAGACGACGAGACACATCTACCTACTGTTTCGGGGTGAGGGTGGGTGGAGGACTCCTTTCAAAGTAGCCCCAATAGTGTAACCAAAACACGGTTCCGGAATAAAATATTAAGAACACTTTTCCTTTCCCACCTATCTATGGACTTAAGGATGCAAAAATCCATCTCCACACCACCTCATCTCTAAAATTCTTCAACCCGGAGTTTGGGGTGGAGATTTGTCCAGGGGAGGGGGCGGAGGCGGAGAGGAGAAGTGTGAGCGGGCAATGGGACACAAACGAGTTGCTAACCCCAGCTACCCCGGACCACGTCGCCAGCCCAAAGGTCCAGGACCCGGACCTCACGCACGCTTCTCTGCCCAGGCCCAGGTAAAAGCTATGACTCCAGCTAGCTAACTCCCTATCTATAGACATTTATTCAAGCCTAACATATCACACAAGTACACGTCACACAGTTTAAAACACAGTTATAAACCCCAAACAAACCCACACACCTCAAATTCACCTCGCAGTTTCCCAAACTCCAAACAGGAGACCCCACCTCCAGGATTCAAACCTTCCGCCCACAGTGGAGGAAAGCAGGAGAAAAGAGTTGGGGAGCAGCCGACGCCTTTCAATTACCGCCCCCCACAAACTGCCCCACCCCACACCCTGCGTCCGGGTTACCCACTCGGAAGCCCCCTGCTTCCTCCCTCCTCTCAATCGGGCCGCTTAAGAGACCCATCCCCAGCCCACTCACTTACTCCCCAAAACCCCTCAAAAAAAAAAAAAAAGTGAAGAGAAAGAAGTGAGGAAAGAGACTTGAGGCAGTCCGGCTTCAAAACCGCTTGACTCACCTCAGAATCCTTGCTGAGTTCTCTCCGCCCGGCACAGCCCCCTCCCCAACGTCCCAGTACGAAGGGCTGAGGCAGGGAGGAGGGGAAAGCGGGAGGGGGAGGGGTGTCTTCCGCGTGGGGCGCCAGTCGGGAGGGGACTGGGGAGGGGTTGAGGCCGGCGCAGGAAGAGGAGAAGGGGGAGGGGAGGCCCCTATCTCCCAGTCTCCCCCTGAAAACCACCCTTGTCTCAATCACATCAGACTGACTGTCTTTGTCTGGCTGACAACCGCCATATTGATATCAACAGCCCCGCTCCCACCTGCTGCCGCCGGGCGGCCCTGGGAGTTGTAGTTCTTGCCTCCCTTGAGTAAAAGCTCCGGACTCGGCATCCGGAGGCCCCTGGGAACTACAGCTCCCGGCAAGTCCCGCGCCCATCCGCCTTCCCACAGGGAGGAGGGGTAAGGGTCTCCAGAGCCATGGGGACTACACATCCCAGAATACCATGGGTCTCAGACCCAGCAACGGGACATGATATCATGCTGGGGTGCAGAGGGAGGATGAATTGGCGGCGGGGATGAATTTGAGCTGGCCGAAGGAGGCGTTGGAGAGGAAAGGGACGGAAAAGAAAGATGACCACAGTTCCCATGATTCATGGAGAAACGACTTCACTTCCCATGATGCCCCGGGAAGGGGGCGTAGAGCAGAAGGACTGCATGTCCCGCGATGCTCTCGGCGGGCCGGTGGCGGTGACTGAACCGGAAGACGCTTTCTGCGTTTGAGGAGTGGAGTGTCTGGTACTGAACAACCAGAAGTCCAGTATGAAACTGGTGAGTCTCTGTTCCTAGGTCAGAGAGCAAAGGTGATGCCATATCCTTTTGGACTTCTTCGTTTGCACCTTGGGAAGGGAAGTAGAAAGTGGGTGGGCCAAGGAGAGCTGCTGCTGTTGGGAAGGTTTGAATCTTGGCCCCCACCCCCAGCTGCCCGGAGATCCTGTTGATCCATTGAAGGGTCCCTTTGGTTAGATAAAACGTTGACTCTGTCGCATTTCTTCTCCGAACTAAGGTTGGGCCTTAATGAGCTAGGTTTGACTTCTCAGCTGCCACGTGAGTGTTGAAACAGGTTAACTTCTTTTCCGTGCTATTGGCACTTGGTTAGCGTTTCTCCCTACCGTTGTTGAGGCGGATTTTGTTAGATCTGAGCGGAGAGTAGAAAATATTGGACAGAGGGTAATCACTTATTAAATTTTGTACTATAGAATCCTAACTGTCCTAGGACTTCAGAGAAGGACGAAGTCAGGGTATGACTTTGGAGGATTTGAGTCTTAAACACTACATACAGTGGGCTGAGAGGGAAGTGTTAAGGCATTCCACCCTAGGGACTGCGAGAGCCAAGGTTAGAGGGAACAGTATCTGGAGAAGTCTTTCATCACAAAACCCAAACACTTTGCTTATAGGAAAACTTCTCAGACCTTTATTTTGGGCCGTTTTGCTTGTGCGTAGATCTAAGTAGTTTATTCTACCTGTATAGAATTAATAATAGCATTAATTAGGAGGTGTGAGATCCCATTTCTCAGCCTTTTAAAATTAATGTTCCTGCAGCCAAGTATGTCAGGCTTTACTTTCTGTGATTTTTATACAAACTCTTATTTGAACATACTTTTCCGCTTACATTCTTTCTGTCTCTGTCTTTCTCCAGATATATACTCTGCATAGTGTTAGCGGTTTTTTTGAAAAGAAGTCAGAGAAAGTATTAAAGTAGATTAAACTCCAGCACTGCTGTCATTTAAGACTGCCCTTAGGTAGGGAGAAGGGCACACAGATCAGTAAACTCTGACTGCAATTTGTTCCTGGGCCCGAGTGTGAAACATTTAAGAATGCAGAATTGAAAGTCACTGCCTTGCCCTATAGAAGCATGCAATTTAATGAAGATAGAAAAGAAAGCCAAAATAATAATTCATTGCAATTTATGGTAAAATAAAAACGTGTTCAGCGTTTGGGGAATTGAGAAGATAATGGATGGGGAAGAGGTGGAAGACAGCTTCCTGGAAAGCACTCTAAACTGATCAGAAAGAGGAGTAGGCCAGGGCCTTCCATGAAGAGGGTTCACATTACAGGTGGAAAAGCGTTTGGAAGTGTGAAGCAATTTTTTCCATAATAATGCATTTGGCTGAGAGTCTCGGAGAGCCAAGATTTCCTTTATATATACTTTGGTTTCCTCATAATATCCTTCCGCTTAATATATTTACAGATGTGAAAACATGAAAGGAAAAAGTAGAAACTTGATTTTTTCCTTTAAGAATCAAATTATGCCTCTTAGGAAGAGGAAGTGTTCTATCTGTAGTCCCTCCCTCTTTCCTTTCAATCCATGTGTTACATATTAAAACTAATTTGGTAGTTAGATGATATTGTAGTATTTCTGCAGAATTACCATCAACATAGCAAAGTGCTTTGAAAAATATTGATGCTCACTTAGATGCCTTGTGTGTGGCAAGCCTGATAAAGTTGAAATAAATTGTCCCATGGCCTGAAATTTTTAATTTTGTGTACTGCGTCAGGAATATGTAGTAATAAACACAGAAATATATTTTATTGAGCACATTCTTGAGATTATGACTTCCCTGAATACCTTCCGCACGCTCAATCTAGGACCACATCTTTTTGCTTGATTCTTCCTCTGTTCTTGAACAAGTCTCTTTCTCTCCAGTCCCACTAATACTGCTTTTGTACTGGCTTTTTTCATGGGATACTTGGAATTCAGCAATACTTTCTGAATGATCTCCCTGTGTTCAATCTTAACCCCATCCAGTCTATTTACTCTACATCTCAGAAGTTGTTTTAAATTGCAGAGTCCCATAAAACCCCTCAGTACCTTCCTTTACCCTTAGGATAAAGTCCTATAATTCTTAACCTGGCTTGCAAATATGGCGTGCCTTCCTCTCCAGGCTCATACTTAGCCCTCACCTCCCTTGCTCCCCTGGTTCCAATTATATTGCACATCTTCTAGTTCCTTCAGCTCACCATGCTTTTGCCTCTGGGACTTTGCCTACAATGCTTTGTTGCCTACCTTATTTCTTCATGTATCTCAGGTCTCTGTTTAATACTTCTTCAGGGTTTCCTTGAATTGGTTGCCTCCATTATATGCTTCCATGGCACATTTTCTTTTTGTAGCACTGGTAATTAATTATTGGTTTTATGTCTGTCCTCCTTCATATATTCTCAGGGTCTGACACATAATATGATGCCACTGAATAGTTATTGAATAAATAATCTCTGAAGGATTATCAAATCCTGTGACTAATGATAAAAGATTAAGGAGTTTATTTAAATCATGACAATAAGCAATATCTGTTGGAGTAAAAATAATAATAATAATTACTACCTTTTCTGGAGCCATTATTGTGTGCCACGCACTGTACTAGGTACAGTGCAGTGTGTCACACTTACTCCTTTGCTCTAGGTGATAGTATACCCATTTTACAGATAAAAAGTCTGAGCCTCAGGAAAGCAAAGTGGCTCACAGTTACACGGATGAAAAGTAGCAGAACCAAAATCTGAATCCAAGATTCCTTCCTTAAGACTCTTTTGCTTAATGAGGGCCGGGATTCCAGCACCTTGCCAAGTACCTGGCATATGTTATCTCTTAATGAAAGGAAGCTAGAGAGTGCATACTGGGAGAGTTTATTCCAGGCTGTTTTTAAAATTAGCTTTAAATGTGAGCTTGATTAAGTTAAGATCTTTAAAAAAGATTATTGGTAAAAAATTAAAGTTTGGAAACTTCCTTGATATTTTAAAGGGCTCCATATCAGACCATACCAATTGAGTTGAGTGCCCAAGTTAGTTTTTATACTACCCAATTTAACCTCTGTAATCCCATTTATAGTTCTCTAACTTTACATATGATTCTCTTGGTGGCTTTCCATACACCCAAGGAAAGACCACGGCTGTATTTATAAAATATTCCTTGGATAGCTCCATGGAAAAATACTAACTCAAGGGGTGCCTGGGTGGCTCAGTGGGTTAAAGCCTCTACCTTCAACTCAGGTCATGATCTCGGTCCTGGGATCAAGCCACATCGGGCTCTCTGTTCAGTGAGGAGCCTGCTTCCCTTCCTCTTTCTCTGCCTGCCTCTCTGACTTAAAAAAAAAAAGAAAAAAGAAAAATACCAACTCAGTTTTTTTTTTTTTAAAGATTTTATTTATTTATTTGAAAGACAGAGATCACAAGTAGGCAGAGAGGGAGGCGGGGGGGGGGGGGGAAGCAGGCTCCCCGCTGAGCAGAGAGCCCGATGTGGGGCTCGATCACAGGACCCTGGGATCATGACCTGAGCCGAAGGCAGAGGCTTTAACCCACTGAGAGACCCAGGCGCCCCCCAACTCAGTTTTAATTACTGTCTAATATTACGCAGTATTCAGGCAGTTTTTTTTAACTGTAGAAAGTATATTGGCACCTTCAGTTAACCAGAATCATTTTTAAAGAACAGGAAAATTAGAAGATTAGAAGAAAATTATCATATTTTAGAGCCTGTTCTGTTATTAGTATAAATTAAGCCTACCTGCGTATACCCTGGTCAGTTCAGGAAAGGATAGAAACTAGAATTCATCAGGGTCCTTAGCAAAACATTATGGGGAGAAATAAACAAACAAACTGAACTGACAAATCGAGTTTGAAACATGAATTTAGTCATTCAAATAGATACAAAGTGAATAAGATAGTAAGAAGCAGTTCAAGAATGTAGCATGTCTCACACTTTCTATGGATCCAGAGATAGAATTTTCTAGTTTATTAAGTCAATAAAGATTTATTATGCAACCACAGTACACCCTTGGCCTTCAAAGTTTTAATACTTTCTATTTTAATTCTTGTATTTTACCCCAAAGATTGATGACAGGAAATTATGATTTTGCTAAGACACAAATTTGAATATGACTTTAAGATTAGTGATAATCTGGGCACCTGGAGGGCTCAGTCAGGTAAGTGTCTGTCTTTAGCTCAGGTCATGATCCTGGGGTCCCTGGATCAAGCCAGGAGTCATGCTCCCTGCTCAGCAGGGAGTCATCTTCTCCCTCTTCACCTCCCCCGACCGGATCATGCTCTCTCTCTCTCTCTCTCAAATAAATAAACAAAACTTAAAAAAAAAAAAAATAGCGATAATCCTTAGTGAATGAACCTGATTGCCTCGGAATCCATGACTCTCTGTAGTTACTGTTGCTCTTTTGTTACAGTTCTGATAGAAAGGTCATTTAAATGCCTATTCTGCTGTACGTTTTTGAATTTGATGGAGAAAATTGTATGCTGTAGTCGTATTTACAAAATTTAAAACTCAGGAAGGCCAGGAGATAGATGTTCTTTGGTGATCTCTGCCCCTTTATACGAAGAGCTGTTTTGTTACTACTGGCTTTTTGGGGAAGGCTTAAACTTTTAACACACCATTTCTCCAGGAAAACAGATGGAGCAAAGAATTTGCCCTCTACTATTCCCAGTGGAGAACAAATAAAACACGAAGTAGATTGTAGGTGATCTAGAAGATCTTTGTTTGCAAGGGGCAAATTCTGCCCCAAGGTCAATTTAACAAATCATTAGAAAGGGGTGTGTTTTTTCCTCAACTAGGATCTGAGAGTGATAGATTATTTCTGTCATTTACAGAATTGCAGAATACTTTTGGCTTCTTAGAACTTGGGTCAAGAATAGAAAATCTCTTGCTATAAATTGCAAACATTCACAATTTTACCAGTGCTTACTAATTCACCTGTTATGGTGCAGTTGTTAAAACATCAACCTGATTTCACGATCTTTTCTGTTTCTCTTTGCTGGTTGATTAGAGTGCCCTCGTGTGTCTTTATGATGTAATATCATATCAAGCTTCCGAAAGGTCATGTTTTATCACAACCCCAGTATGATAGGTTTTTTCCTTTCTTTCCTCAAACTTAAATGTGTAACACAATACCAAGTCACATACTGTGCTCTGAGATAAAAATGGATAAATTTACTTTGGGGCCTTTCAAAATCATAATTGTTGTTCCTCTGAAGATTAACTCTTTTATACTTCAGGTGAAAAAAAAAGTATACCAATAATGGATTTTTTTCAGCAATAATAGTTGAATCAAAAAAATATATATGGGGCACCTGGGTGGCTCAGTGGGTTAAGCCGCTGCCTTCGGCTCAGGTCATGATCTCAGGGTCCTGGGATCGAGGCCCGCATCGGGCTCTCTGCTCAGCAGGGAGCCTGCTTCCTCCTCTCTCTCTGCCTGCCTCTCTGCCTGCTTGTGATCTCTCTCTGTCAAATAAATAAATAAAATCTTTAAAAAAAAATAATAATATATATATATATATGACTCACAACATAAGCATGACAGCATTAGTATTGCATATAACTGCAGTAGCACATCTACTTTGTGCCTGGTTGCTTTGAGCACTCAAATGCCACTGTTACTGGCTCTGATGATTAGAAAAGTGTACTTGACATACCAGGGCCAAGAGTGTAGCATGGCATGGAAATCAGTAAAACCCAACATTCCAAATGGAAAACTTGCTCCTGGCTCACTAAATACCAAGAGAGGTCCAGGCATACACGACCCCTTAAATCTCCATCATTATTCATTTATTCATTCAGCAGCTCTTCCTGACCACCCATCTCCTCTGTGCTTGCTCAGGGTACTGGGTGTATTGCAGGGAACAAAACAGATTTACTCCCTGCCTTTATGGAAAGTAATGTCTAGTGGACTTACTGTGCAATTCAAATAATACTACAATGAACTTCTAATGTAAAGATATCATCGGGCACGGGCCCACCTATTTTTTTAATGTAGTGGTCAAACAATGCATTTAATTGTATCCAAGAATATGCCTTCTTAAAATTTGAGCAGTTATGGCTGACTTGCCCACTAGTTTACCATTGTACCAGTAGTGTATGAGAATGCATTTCCTCCCCCTTGCCAACCATGCCATCTGTTTCTTTACTCTTACTATGTGTCTTACTAATGCAACTTTCTTCTCTCATAATCCTCACACCCTCTTGTCTCTTAAACTTCAGGCATATTTAGTAAAATCCTTACAGTAGTGATATATGGATGTAGGAAAATGTACCAGGAAGGGGAACACATTTCTTCATTTTATAAAAAAAATATTGTGTCATAAGAATCTTTAAAAGGAATTTTTTAAATAGTCTGGTGTTACTTTGAAAATGCTGATGCATGGTTGTCGTAATTAAAATGGCAGTATTGTGGGATCAAAGGGATTGGAGAGGCAGCCAGGCCAAGTGTGCATAAATGACAGAGGAGATCCCCCATCATCTCCAGAAAGAGGATGATCAGTGAGGTAAAGCTAGAAATTGATATATCAGGAAGGGCAGAGGAAAAGGTAGATACCAGAATTTGCAGAGATTGTGAAAAAAGGCGAGACTGCAAACTAAAAGGATGATGGGGAATAAGAAAGTCTGTAAGGAGAAATAAGTCAGTTTGAAAACCCCAAGGCATTCAGTGATCAAGTCTAAGAACTGTGTGGTAGGAACTTTACTATGAGAAAAACAGGAAGTTTCAGTTGTCCCCGATTGACTATATATCTGAAGGAAATGCCTTGAAGGTCTAAAACATTTAAAATTTATTGAAAGCACAACTGAATGAACTTTAGCTCTCTCAAGGATATATAATCAGATAGATGATGTTCAAGAAAGTGATTTTTTAATAGGAATTGCAAAACGAAAACTCTTTTTGCCCTTAAGGTACAGTTTATTTTTCATCACTCATGTTTATGAAGGGGGGGTGAATAGTAAAAGGTCTTGCATAATCCGCTCCTCAGATATTTATGGCCTAAGCAGAGATTGTCTTTTTCTACACACGATATTTCTGCATTTTTCTATTTCAGTAAAATAGAGGGAGACATAATAGATGTTCTTATTTTTTTTTTAAGATTTTATTTATTTATTTGAGAGAGAGAGAGAGCACGCGCGCATGAGAAGGGGGAGGGTCAGAAGGAGAAGCAGACTTCCGGCCAAGCAGGGAGCCTGATGTGGGACTCGATCCCGGGACTCCAGGATCAGACCCGAGCCAAAGGCAGTCGCTCAATCAACTGAACCACCCAGGTGCCCCTAGATGTTTAATTTAATAAGTCTTCCTTCCCATATGTTTTTCCAGCATGTGTGAATATGGTAAACAAGCAGTAGTATTAATAATGTAGAGGATATTACTATTGTAACCATTACCTTTTCTTTCTTTACATTTTAAAAGCAGCTTTATTGAGGTGTAATTTACATGCCACTGAATTCAGACATTTAAAGGGTTCTATGTGATGACTTTTAGTAAATTTACACAGTTGTGCTACAATCACCACAATCCAGTTTTAGAATATTTCCATCACTCTGAAAAGATCCCTTGTGCCCATTAGCAGTCAGCCCCCATTACAACCTCCAGGCTCAGGCAACTGCTTATCTATTTCTGTCTTATAGATTTGTCCTTTCTTGTCATTTCATATAAATTAACTACTACAATATGCAGTCTCTTATGTTGGACTTCTTGCTCTTAGTATAATGTTTTTGATGTTCCCTCATGTTGTAGTATATACTGCTTAATAAAATCCACTATATGAGTATACCACATTTTGTTTATCCATGTACCATTTGATAGATAATTTGGATTGTTTTCACTTTGGGGCTAGCATTGTGTGTAAGGTTTCCATTTCTACTATCTACATGATTTCATTTATTTTTCTTGCATGATTGCACTAGCTAGAACCTCTAGTTTAATGCTGACTTGAAATGGTGTGAGCAGACATCCTTGTCAATCTTTTTTCCCGGTTCCCAATCTGAATGGGAAAAGCATTTAGTCTTTCAGTAGTGAATATGATGTGAGCCGTAAGTTTTTTGTAGATACCCTTAATCAAGTTGAGGATGGTCTCTTCTAATCTTAGTTTGTTGAGCATTTTTAATGGGTGTTGGATTTTATCAAATGCTTTTCAGTGGGGTATCAAGATGATCATATAGTTTTTGTCCTATATCATATTAATATGGTATATTACCTTGGTTGAATGTTGAAATTTTTTTTAAAGATTTATCTATTTATTTATTTGACAGAGATCACAAGTAGACAGAGAGGCAGGCAGGGGGCTGGGGTGGGGGTGGGAAGCAGGCTTCCTGCTGAGCAGAGAGCCTGATGCAGGGCTCTATCCCAGAACTCTGGGATCATGACCGGAGTCGAAGGCAGAGGCTTAACCCACTGAGCCACCAAGGCACCCCGAATGTTGAATGTTAAACCAATCTTACATTCCAAGTATAATTCTCACTTGGTCATGATGTATACATATTGCCAGAATTGGTTTGCTAATACTTTGTTGAAGGTTTTTGCATGTATATTCACAAGTGATACTATTCTGTAGTTTTCTTGTAATGTCTCTGGCTTTGGTATCAGAGTAATATTATACTCATAGAATGAGTTGAGAAATGTTCCCATCTCCTCTGTATTCTTCAGTGGTGCTCAAAGAATTGATATAATTTCTTTAAATGTGTGATAGAATTCACCAATGAAGCCATTTGGGCCTGGGCTTTCCTTTGTGGGCAGATTTTTAATTGACTAATTCACTTTCTTTACTTGCTATGGGTCTTTTGAGATTTTCTGTTTGTGCATTACATTTTTTAGAAATTGAAGTAAAATATACACAACGTAAGATTAACTCTTAACCATTTTTAAGTAGAGTTCAGTGACGTTAAGTACATCCACATGGTTGAGTCACCATCACCATTATGTGCAGATATCACTTAGCATAATATCTTCAAAGTTTATCCATGTTGTAGCATGTGTCAGAATTTTCTTCTTTTTAAAGGCTGAATAATATTCCATTAAACATGTATACCACATTTTGTTAATTCATTCATATGTCTATGGACCCTTGCATCATTTCTGCCTTTTGGCTATTATGAATAAAGCCGCTTTGAACATGGGTGTACAAATACCTGTTCAGATATCTGCTTCGAATTCTTTGGGATATTTATCCAGGAATAGAATCACTGGATGACATGGTAGTTCTTCATTTAACTTTTTGAGGAATGAACATTCTGTTTTTCACAGTATGTGCACCTGCACCATTTTATATTCCCAGTAGCAATACACAACGGTTCTGATTTCTCCACATCTTCACCACTTGCCAATATTTGTCATTTTGTGTTTGTTTTGCTAATAGCCATTCTAATGGGTGTGAACAGTATCTCACTGTGATTTTCATTACATTTCCCTAATACTTAGTGATGTTGAGCACCTCTTTTGTAATTTTTTAGTTAGGTAATACATGTACATTGTTTAATAGTTAAAGAAAAAGAAATTGTACAATTTTAAGGGGAAAAAAAATGAAGAGATCTGCTCCTCTCTTTATTTTCCTCCCCAAGAGCAATCTCAGTTACCAGTTTCTTGTGTACCCTTCAGAGATATTCTGTGGATATATATTTATGTAATTTCCATCCCTTTTTTATTTTTTACGTATACGGCGAGATCCTACCCACACTGGTTTTTGTGAATTCCTTTTTCTTTTTTAAGTTAGAAATGTATTTTACCTATCATTTCATATCAGTATCTGGAACTGACTCATTTTATAAAACACTACATACTCCTAATGAATCAGAGTCTGCATTTAATAAGATCTTGGATCCTTTGTTTTCACCGTTCTTTTGTTGTAGACAGTGAAATATTTTCAATGCTTCTTTCAGGTAGTTTTTAAAATATTTCTAACAGACACTTTGTATTTTCATTGTCGAAAGAGTTTAGAAATATGGTTAGGCAGGAAGATAAAGTTCTGCTGCCCCCACCTACACCCCTCAGGATGATTTTGAAAATCATTCATTGTTAGAGTTTAGGGCGTGGGTTTTTTACTAATATAAAACATAACATATGAAATTAGCATCAACATGTCTCAAAAATATGTTCATACCATTGCTAGAAAATAAATCAGTTGCACAGTGTTTTGTTGTTTAGATATGCCATAATTTATCTGGCCATACCTTCATCGATAAGCATTACATTGTTTCCAGTCTCTTGCAGTTAGAAATCATGTTACATGATAAGCTCCTTTGTGTGTACCTCTGGAATTATATTTGTATGAAACATTTCTAGGTGAAATGGATGGTTCAAAAGGTGTGTGCATATTTTATTTCATTTTATTGCCAAAATACCCCCAGAGAAGCTTATCTGATTACACTGTCTCTAGCAGCATATTCCAGTCTACCACTACAATGTTACCATCAAGTAGTCTTGTTTTTTTCTCACTGACAAGTGAAGAAATGGTCTGTCATTATACTTTTTTAAAATGTTTTTCTCCTGTGCGTTAAGATGTAGGACATCTTTTCATGTGTCTACAAAAGCATCTATTTCTATTTTCTTTTCAACTCTCTTATCCCACTTGATATACTTTACAGTAATACATTTTATTTTTTGTAGTTTTAGAGTGTATTTTAATGTCTTTTTAAGATTTTATTTATTTATTTGAGAGAGAGAGCAAGCAAGACCAAGTACAAGCGGGGTAAAGGGCTGAGGGGGAATCAGGCTCCCCACTGAGCAGGGAATCCAATGTGGGACTCTATCACGGGACCACGGTATCATGACCTGAGCCCAAGGCAGATGCTTAACCAACTGAGGCTCTCAAGTGCCCAAGAGTTTATTTTAATATCTTGTAGTACTTGTTCCCACTCATTGCTCTCTACTTTAGAATTTTCCAGACTAGTCTCAAACATTTTTTTTTCATATAAAATTTAGAATGTTAGGTGTTCTATAAAATTGAGAATTATTAGTTCCCAGTAAAATCTTTCTCATATTTTTATTGGAATCAGGCTAAATTTATTAAATGTAAGGAGAGAATTGTCTTATTTCTTTCAACATATCATTCAGTCTAAAGAACAAATGTCTTTACGCTTAAATCTTTTTATAAACATTATCTTTTTTATTGTTACTGTAATTAAATATTTTCCTATGTAGTTTACATATAAAAAGGGTATTTCTTTTTTTTATATTCTCTCTATGGCCCTTTGTTGAATTCTTCATTTTAATTTTTAGTATTTTTTTCTAGTTAATTCTCGTGGGTTTTCCTGGCGTATAACTTTGCAGATCGTCTTTTAAATCTCGTTTTTTTCTGTAGTGCAATTACATTGGCTTATATTTGCAAGATAGTTTGGGGAGTAGGAGTGGTGGTAGACATTTCTGTTCTATTTCTGACATAAACGGACATGCTGCTTTAACTCAATATGTCACTGTTATATCAACTTTTGGTTTGAAATTTTTGTGTATTTTAATTTACATTCTATAGCTCACTGTTTTCTTGCTCCAGAATTTTCCAGTCACCAATAAAGTGAGCTTCTTTCATATCA
The DNA here is from genome assembly GCF_020171115.1 of Neogale vison. Classification (NCBI taxonomy): domain Eukaryota; kingdom Metazoa; phylum Chordata; class Mammalia; order Carnivora; family Mustelidae; genus Neogale; species Neogale vison. The sequence continues at coordinate 152,026,782 of NC_058101.1, read as the reverse complement.
ACCAACAGTAAGTTATTTTTTAAGGGGAAGATCTATTTGTATTGTACTGTATTGTTTGTCCTAGGCAGTTAATTATATCTTGAGCCCATTTCCAGACTTTTGAGAAAACAATAGTTTTTATAACTTAAAGTCTTGAGTGGTGTATAGCAGATTCACAGAAGTAAAAGACTTCTATGACCTTAAGAGAAAATTGCAGGGTTTCCTTGGAAAACAGAACAGCCAGAAATAGCTTGTCTCTCTGTACTTAAGAGACAGGCCTGATAAAGGCTAGAAATGTAAACAAATTGGTCAGTTAAAATAAACATAATTACCACACCAAAAAAACAAAAAAAGTAGAAACAAAAAAAGGGTTCAGAGCCCTAGGCAAGTGTTTATTTATTTTAAGCTGTATTTGATTCAAACTATGTAGATCCAATAGGAAGAAAATGTTGATGAACAGCTATGAGATAGTTAAAATTAACAGATAACATATATAACAATATATAACATATATAACAATAACAAAAATCCTTTATTTGGCTGTATGATCCAACAAATGTTATTAAATGCCTATGTCATACAAAACCTTCTTGATGCCATAAGACATACTAAAGATAAATAATACAGAACCTATTATCAGTAACTGACTATTTAACAAGCTCTGTATGTGTATGTGACTGACCATATACAGTTTTAGCAATAGACTGATAAAGGCAGAAGTGGGGTGTATAAGTTTAGGATTATGAAAGATGTTTTCCAACCAGAAATTCAGAGTTTCCTACAGAAGTAAAATTTGAGTTGGCTTTGAAAAGTATGTTGGCTGACAAATATGTCAGAGGCAGAGTTTTGTGTCATTGTCACTGGGGTCAAGGGTAGAATTGCTGGGGGTTGTCAGGAATGACAGTTAGAAAGGTAGATTGAAGCCACAGTGGTGACTGAATATGAGACTCAGTGGTTTGGACAGTAGCAAATAAGGATATTTGAAAAACATATATTTCAAGGGAGTTTGGGAGATTTAAAGATTAACTTTTCTTTTTTAAGATTTTTTTTAAACGATTTTATTTACTTCTTTGTCAGAGAGAGAGAGCACACGAGCGCACAAACGCCGCGGAGCGGCAGGCAGAGGGAGAAGCAGGTTCCCCAATGAGCAAGGAGCTGGTTGTAGGACTTGATTCCAGGACCCTGGTCTAACAAACTGAGCGGAAGACAGGCGCTCAACTGGCTGAACCACCCAGGCACCCTTAAAGCTTTACTTTAAAGTAAGAATGTTTAAACACCTGGAGCCTTTAAATTTATCCCTTGGGAAATCTAGAACAAAGGAGTTGGAGGAACTGTATTTAACACACTTAAAAAGAACTTTGGAATGTGAAATCAAAAAGTATGATTCCTGCAGTTACAGAAAATATTTTGAAAACTGAAAATAATCAGAACAAGAAGCATTAGGGAGTTTAGCAAATGCATCATAGCAAATGCAAAGTCAGAATTTACCCTACTTAGGATAAGGTTTATCTAAGCACTTTATGAGGACCTTATAAGCCATAACCAAACTCATAGATAGATCAGAAGATGAAAGGGGTCCAGACAATTCATGGGACCAGTTGACAGGTACCGTATAAGAACAATACCCAGAAGGGAAGAAAGGAAAGAACAGAGACAGACAGTGAATTCTTTGACATTCACCTTTATTTAGAAAAATCTGGGCGACAGTCCCTTTCCTGCAGAACTGATAAATGCATAGAATATTCTTGGTTACATCGTCAACTTGAATATAGATAGATCACTAGAAAGTGTGATACCATCCTTAGATTTTTTTTTTCATGTAATTTTCATACAGTTAAAGTAGCATAAATTTCAAGTGTGCATATAGCTCGATCAATTTTTATCTATTACACTTCCATGTATGTTCTTGTTTGTGTCTGGCTTTAATTCAACAAGTTGTTGACCTGAACGTTTTGAAGGATGTCAACTGTTGACTTGTTGGCTAACCTATGTCACCTGTGTATGAAGAGCAACTTCCTAGAGGACTGGCAGATTGCCTATGAGATTACCATCTCTTTGTAGGGTTCTAGAAGGGACCCTGAGAAATTCAGCCTGGTAAAACCTATTTCTGGGCTTGGCAAGCTGCTGCCATTCAGTGGGAGACTGTCGGGCAAACACAACATGGTTTCTTTTAAAAAAGAAATCAATCTGACTGAACTATCAGAGTTCTGTAAAGGGGCTAAATCTTGTTCCTTTAATTCACTCGAATTTTTGAAATGCTTTTCTCAAAAATATTATAGAATCAATAATACTCACAAAAAAATTTTTCAGAATATAATTGGAAGCTATAAAGAAGGAAAGAAAAATCACCTGTCATCTCACTACCTAGAATAATTACTGTTTAACGTTTTGGTATGTAATCTGCTCTGCTGGATGTATGCAATGTCTTGTATATCAGTAACTCTGAAGTTAAAAATCTGTTAGGAGTAGATTCCACTGAGTGCTAGGAAGCCTAAAGTAACCATGGTTTAAGTAGAGTTGATGTTTGTTTTCTCTCTTATGTAAATGAAGTTTGAGGTTAAATAGTCTAGGGCTGATAGGGCAGGCAGTTCCATGATCCTTAGAGACCCAAATTCTCCCTACTGGCTTATTGCCCCACCACCTTCAATATGGGGCTGACTCTTAGTGATCCAGTAAGACTTTACCAGCTAAGGCCAACAGGTCCTTTTTCCAGCCAGGCAGAAGGGGGAAGGAGCAAAGAAAGGATGCCCCTTCCCTTTGTTAGTTTCTCAGATTTGCATACAATCCTTTGAGCTATCTTTTTGGCCAGGACTTAAATTGCTACATCTAGTTGCAAGAGATACTGGGAAATAGTCTTTATTCCAGGTGACTATAATTCCAGCTGACATTTGGAGTTCTATAAAAGGACAGAGGGGGGATACAGATAATGAGACAACTGTCTCAGTCACAAGCCTTTCCATTTTAAATATTTGTATTGCTCTTGTGGGGTATTTTTATAGTATTACGTTATTGTGGTTTTATTCTGCTTCTTGAACATTTTGGTTTCCATCCCCTAACTGTCCTGCATAATGCTGAAGAGAACATAGTTTTATTTACTTTTTTTGAACTGGTTTTTTGGTTTTTTGCTTGGTGTAAGTAAATTCCTTAGGTAGAATTGTGAGGTCAAGGACTGTACTTGCACATTTTAAATTTTGACTCAAGATTGCTTTTCAGAAGTTCTTTCATTTTCATCTACCAGGAGTAACAGAGTTTCCCTTTCCCCACATCCTGATGATTAGTTTCTTCAGGTGAGTGTTTGGACAGACCATTACCTTACAGTGTAGTTTTAATCTGTACTTCTATTGTTTGTATTTCTTGTAGAAGGTTGCATTTGTTTTTTGGTGTTTGTCATTTGGGTATTTTTCAGGGGCCCTTTTTAAAAAGTACCTGTTTGTGGTTTTCCCCTGTTTTTCTGTTGGCATCTTTGTCTTTTTCTTATTTAGTTATTAGAGTTCTTTATGTATTAAGGACATCAGTTCATCATCTTGGTTTTATAAATGGTTTTTGCCAGTGTATCTTTTTTGCCTTGTTTTAGAGTAGTTCAGCCATACCGCCCCAAAGTTTTTAGTATAAATAAACAAATCTATCATGATTTTCTTTTCAGATCATGGCTTTAAGATGGCACTTAAAAGTCCCTTTCTACACCAGGATTATTATCAAATATTTCCCTAAAGTTTTAGAAATTCTCTGCTGGGATTCAATACACAGTTTTTAAAGATGTGTTTTATCAACCACAACAAATTGAAAATCAAAATCAGATTATTTCCTCTGATAAATAGGGGTCTCCCTGATACCATTTTTGTAGTATCAGTATTAATTTTTTTTTTAAGATTTTATTTATTTATTTGACAGAGAGAGGTCACAAGCAGACGGAGAGGCAGGCAGAGAGGGAGATAGAGGGAAGCAGGCTCCCTGCTGAGCAGAGAGCCCTATGTGGAACTCGATCCCAGGACCCCGAGATCATGACCTGAGCCAAAGGCAGCGGCTTAACCCACTGAGCCACCCAGGCGCCCAAGTATCAGTATTAATTAATAAAAGAGCTGCCTCTTCTGTTCTTTCCCAGGGACCCAGGTGGTACGGGCAAGAGAAAACTCTTTCCTTTACCCTGACTCCTGACATGTTAACTGTGTGACTAGTATGAAATTTTTTGGTTGAAAAGCCTTTTCTAGACCCCCAAACTAATTGCTGATAGCCTGGTTTTTGTCCACACATAAATGCTCAAGAAGAACTCAGCATGAAGTGCTCAATAAATGGTAGCTGTTTTTAGAAACTTCTTCACTTAATAAAAAGCAGTTTGTAAATCCATTTCCTTGAAAATCTGAAGTGATTGAAAGGGGGTTTTCCCTAATCCACCCAGAAACATAATCGTGTAAAGGTTGAGTTAGGAATATTCTTCTCTGTGCTGATATGCATTATTTTTGGCACCTTCTGCCTAAGTAGAACAGTTTTGTCGACATTGAAAGTCTGTTCAAGGGGTGCTTGGATGGCTCATTCAGTTAGAAGTTCGACTCTTGGTTTCTCACAACCAGGGTTGTGAGATAGAGCCCTGCATGGGGCTCCATGTTCAGCAGGGAGTCTGTGTAAAGATTCTCTCCCCCTCTCTCCCCATTCTCTCTTTGATAAATAAGTCTTTAAAAAAAGAAATTAAGAGGAAAAGAAAAAGAAAAGAAAGTCTATTCCGTTAGGTGACACCTCTTCCCAGTTATCTACACAAATGCCCAGGAAACTCCCTTGTGGCCTTGGTATCTGTTCTCTCTCCTTAATAGTTGATCCTGACATCCAGATTTGTCTGGGCATTGAACCTTGGACCAGTTCATTATGTGTGATTTGAGGGGGAGAAAAAGTGCACAGCTTTTTTAATATGACTAGAATGAACTCCTCTAACTTACTCTTGAATTAATGTTAAACTAATAAGTCTCCTTGTTGATGCTGATCTTAGCCACTTACTAGTTTACCATTTTGATAACCGTTTTTCTTTTTTCTTGCTCATTGTCATTGCTGCAGATTTTCAACAATTGGTATAAATTCCATTACCCTTAAATTGCCTCTACTTTTACATAATTCATCCTGTAAATAATACCATTACCGTATCTCTTTCTCCTTTTAGAGATATCTTTACCTTCATCCATCATAATCATATATTGCTTTTTACTAGCACTTTTATCACTCTTGCTGCTTTTGTTCTTAGAGGACATACTGGATTAATAGTGTTCATTAAACACCTGAAAACCAGTCACAAAACAAACACTGTAGAACGAAACCAGCTCATAGGCCTGTCATATATGATCTTTAATGCAATATATTTTTGGTGGTTGCGGAGCACAGTTTTTACTCTGAAGTGTCGATATGTACATAGTTGGTTTTCATGAAAGATTAGGTTAGAGAGGTGCCTAGGTGGCTCAGTTGGCTGAGTGTCCAACTCTTGGTTTTGGCTCGAGTCCTGGGATTGAGCCCCGCATGGAGCTAAACAGGGAGTCTATTTGAGATTCTCTCTTCCTCTCTCTTCTGCCTCTCCCCCCACACCCTTCTAAATAAATAAATGAATCTTTGAAAGATTAGGTTAGAGTAGTACTTATTATTTTAATTTATTATTATCCTTAGCTATTTCTCCCCTTATTTCGCCTCCTATATTCCTTATTTCCTTTCCTCCAAATGCTGTTATCCCTTTGCTCTCAACCTCTTCTAAAACTCTGTTGCATTAAGGAGGGCAAGTGATGTCATGAGCACTGAGTGTTACATACAACTGATGAATCTCTAAACTCTACCTCTGAAACTAATAATACAGTCTATGTTAATTTTTTTCAAGATTATTTATTTATTTATTTATTTGACAGAGAGAGAGAGATCACAAATAGGCAGAGAGGCAGGCAGAAAGAGAAGGGAAAGCAGGCTCCCTGCTGAGCAGAGAGCCCGATGCAGGGCTCCATCCCAGGACCCTGAGATCATGACCTGAGCGGAAGACAGAGGCTTAACCTACTGAGCCACCCAGGCGCCCCTATATTATATGTTAATTAAACAAAAAACTTTGTTGCAAATAGAAACTTCTATGGTAATTACTCTGTATTCCAAAAGAAAAAAAAAGTCTGATCAAAAAAAAAAAAAAAACTGGTCAAACTCTGGTTTTAAAAAGAACACAAGAGGAGTGCCTGGGTGGCTTAGTTGGTTAAGCATCTACCTTTGGCTCAGGTCATGATTCTGGGGTTCTGGGATCAAGCCCTACCTCGGGTTCCCTGCTTGGCGGGGACCCTGCTTCTCCCTCTACCTCTGCTGCTCCTCCTGCTTATGTTCTCTCTCTGTCTCTTTCTCCCACCCTCAGTCAAATAAGTAAATAAAATCTTTAAAAAAAAAAAACAAAACAAAAAAAAACAAGAGTATCTAAAGTCAAAAGTGAAAGTTGCAGTATGGTCAACCACCCTCTCCCCTTCAGTAACCACTTTTACCAGCGTGTTATGTGCTTTCAGTCTTTTTTTTTTTTTTTTTAATTACATATATATAGATCTACATAAATGAGGTCATATGCATAGTTCTGTGAACTTTTTTTCCATCAGCTCTAATTACTTTTTAACATATTTAAAGTTCTGGTTCCAGACAGCCGGTGATGTTTGTTCCCAAGCCAACCCCTACCTATTTTCTGTCGCCCATCTTTAATATTTACTGCCAACATTCCCACCCTTTCTGAACTTATGTTGGGCTATTTGCTTTTTTATGACCACTCTTTGCTTCTTTACTCATTTGCATGGAGAGCCAAGTCAGGGAAGAGGATAAGCATGAAGGAGCAGCCATAAGTGTCAGTTACCCAACTGAGTGTTATCTGGCCACTCTCCAGCCAGAAAGTGGCTTCACTGTGTTCACCATGCATGCTGCAGATACTCTGCTCAAATGGAAAATTATCCCTCCATCCAGCTGTGTAGTCAGCTTGACAGTGAGTATGATTGGCACATTTAACAGCTCTCCTGCAAGATAAAATCAAGATATAAAGTGAGAGAAAGTGAAAGATTACCACATAGAATTGAGATGTATTTATAGAAGTCTCTGAGTGTTGGAGGGCCTGGCCCAAAATTCTTAGCAGGGGTGATAGTTCCAAATTAGGCAAATGTGGCTCAGTGGAAGCCAGTTTAACTCAGGATGGTGTGGTTTAAGGCAGAGTTTCTCAATAGAGTACGCTATGCATGTCTGTGTACTCAGGGGTGTTGGTACAGAGAAAAGTTCATAAGCCCTGTAAGGGCTAAGTTTTTTATTTTTAAAAGAGATATTTGGACTAGATGATCTTAGATTTCCTTCCAGCTTATAAATCATATAATGTCTTACATTTTCAGAAAATCATTTGTAAAGAACACATACAACTGATGAATCTCTGAACTCTACCTCTGAAACTAATAATACACTCTATGTTAATTTTTTTCAAGATTATTTATTTATTTATTTATTTGACCTTTCACATCTCAGTGAAAGGTTATACAAAAGACCAAAGAGATTTGGTCAACCCCGTGAAATGATGGAATAATGAGAAGCAACATTTTTGTGTTAAGAGAGAGGTTAGAGGAGTGCCTAGGTGGCTCAGTCAGTTAAGCACTGCCTTCAGCTTGGGTCATGATCCCAGGGTCCTGGGATGGAACTCCGCATCAGGCTCCCTGCTTCTCCCTCTCCCTTTGTCTGCCGCTCTGCCTACTTGTACTCTCTGTCTCTATCAAATAAGTAAATAAAATCTTTAAAAAGAGAGAGAGAGAGAGGTTAGAAATAATCTAGTTAAGTTTCCTCATTTGCCAGGTGAAGAAATTTGAGACCCAAAGAATTTAGGGATTTGTTTGGACTAATAAATTGAGGCAGTTAGAACTAATACTTTATGCCTAGAACTAATGCTTTATATTGGATACTGTGGTACACAGCCCAGCAATAAAATCTAACTCTAATTTTTTTTAAGCTAAAAATAAATTTCTGCTCTGGAAAACAGTTCGGCAGTTTCTTATAAAATTAAACATATGTAGCCCAGTAATGTCACTCCTAACTATTTACTGAAGAGGATTGAAATCATACCTCCTACAAAAACCTATATTGAATGTCTATAACTGCTTTTTCATATTCAGCAAAAACTGGAACAACAACCCAAATGTCTGTCAGTTTGTGAATGGATAAGCAAATTCTGGTAGCTCTGTGCATTGGAATACTTAGCAATGAAAGGAATGAGCTACTGGTAGCAACAAAGAGGATGACTCTGAGAAGCATTATCCTCATAATATATGAGATTTCTAATTTCTCCGCATCCTTGCCAGCACTTGTCAGTCTTGAATTTTGACTCTTCTACTAAGAGTATAGTGGTATCCTATTGTGGTTTTAATTTGTATTTCTCTAAGGACTAATGTTTAGCATCTTTTCACTTGAGTATATTTGAAGTTGTAAGAATTCTACCTTCTAGTTCTTTATGAGATACGTGTTTTGCAAATATATTCTACCAGGCTGAGTTTTCTTCCATTTTCTGAAGGATATCTTTTGAAGAACGGTTTGTCTAATCTAAGAAATTTTTGCCTAACTTAAAGCACAGAGATTTTCCTCTGTTTTTCTAGATTTGCCCTGTCTGGAACAGTATCCACCAGCTGCATATAGCTTTTTGTTATGTATCTATGTATGTATGTATTTTGTGCATATGGATTTTGAACACAGTGTTACTAGTGTGACTAAGGAAGTGAATTTAATTTTTTTTCAAGATTTTATTTATTTATTTGAGAGAGAGAGAACGGGGAAGGGACAGAAGGAGAAGCAGAATCCCCACTGAACAGGGAGCCCAATGCAGGGCTCGATCCCAGGACTCTGGGATCGTGACCTGAGCCCAAGGCAGATGCTTAACCGACTGAACCACCCAGGTGCCCCAAGAACTGAATTTTAAATCCCATTTTATTTTATTTTGAAGATTCTGATTTTTGTTGAGAGAGCGTGCAGGCACAGGAGCCAGGGAAGGGGCAGAGAAAGGATGAGAGAGAATCTCAAGCATCCTCTCTACTGAGCACAGAGCCCATAGCAGGGCTCCATCTCAGGACCCTGAGACCGTGACCTGAGCTGGAATCAGAGTCGGACACGTAACTGACTGAGCCATCCAGTGCCCCAAATGGTATTTTATTTTAATTAAACTTTAAAAGTTGATACTTGATTCAGTTATTGAGAAAATTTTTAATGTGTTTGGAAGAACTTGGGTATGTGGATCTGCTTTTTTAACTAAGTGTTATGCAATCTAAATGCATATGATGTATTTCAGATGAAAATTTAACATCTGAATTGAAATATTCTGCAAGTATAGCATCCATACAAGGTTTTGAAGCCTTAGTACCATGATATAATGGAAAAATCTCATTAATATTTTTATATCAATTATATAGTAAAATGAAAATTCAGAGTACTTGGGTTAATGAAATATATTACTAAAATTAATTTCACCTGTTCCTTTTACTGTTTTAATGTAGTTCCTAGAAAATTAAAAATTATGTATGTGGCATGCATTGTATTTCTATTGCATGTACTTTCAGAGGTTTTATTGTTTTAACTCTTGCATTTAGTTCTATAACCCATTTCAAGTTCAAAGGCCACTTTAACCCATGTTATGATTTTTATGGAAGCTAAGAGTATGATGAACAGAAAACTGAGAAAAAGAATTAAATTTTTAAAAAATTTGTAAATTTTGTCATTAGGAAATGCCACATTTTAAAAATGTTAAAATTAAAATATACCAGGGTACAACTTCTCAGGGATATAGAAATGACAGTGTCATTAGCTTAATCAACTAGTTAAATGTTTTCCCTTCTTTGTCTATCCCAAGCTCTCTGCTTTAGAATTAATCTAGCAGGGTTTAGTGGTACAACAGGAAAACAGTATTGATAGAGAATTAGAAAAGATGACTACAAAAAACTACAGTTACTCTTACTTCTGAGAGCCTTAGTTGGTTTTTTTTTTTTTCCTATCCAACTATCCTATCTATATTAAATCTTGTGCTCTTATCATAGCAATAATCGCGCCTCGGATAAACCTCATTGGCTACGATACTGCCACTGCGCAAAGCTTTTTGTGATCATAAATCATAGGTTTCCTTCTAGTATATTGGTGGATGATTGAAGAGAAGGCATTAAGAACTTGTGCTGGTTTGAGTGTAAATTCAGTCTTTTATTAACTGTGTGATCTTGGGCCTTAACAATTGAGTTGGTATCAGTACTACTGACTTTATTTAGTTGTTGGGAAAGAACTAATTAAATACTGGATAGAAAATATTTGTCAGTAATTTGTATTGTTAGTGAAGGTAATTCATACAGTGAAATTTCCAGTTGCTGTTTCTTCCTAAGCTAGGGTCTAATTTTATTTTTAGAATTCCTTTTCAAGTGTCAGCATTAATGTGCATTTTTATGAATATGTATATTGTATAAATATAGCTATCGTGTTAATATAACATTCCTGGTAGTTAGATAATGATCAACATCATTTGAAAAATTTCTTGTAAAATTATAAAGCCTTGCTGAATCTTGTTGGAGAAGTGTTTTGCCAAGCTTCGTAAGACTAGGAAAGCATCAAGGAGTTCACTGACAGTACTAATGTAATCTCAGAATTTTAGACTAAAAATGTGGAAGTTATCCTTGTTTCTTTCTTATCCCTGCCGAAGGCCATATCTTGTTGAATCATCCTTCTCACGAGGTAGCATTCTCATTTATTCCATTTCCATTGCCATGTCAGCAGTATTTAAGTCTTGTTTACTTTTACATCAGGACACGTATATCAAAATGAAAATTGTGGACCATTATCACTATTCAGCACAGTTCCTTAAAAGTTAACAAATATATCTAGCAACGGTTTACTAATACTAAAATATTTATCCATTATGATCTCTTGAATTTTATTTTTGTACCATGAGACTTTTCTTTATAAGGAAAATAGCACTACAGATTTCGACAATAGTAGGAAAGGTATAGTTACATAATTCCAATGTCTGATAACAATACAAAAAAAACCCACCTTACTATTTGTTACTAATATTAAATAGATGTTATAGTTTGCCTTTTTTGTGATCATATCTCTTCTCCTCCCATCCCCTTTTTAAAGACATAAGTTATATCTAAATCAAAGATCACCAACCTTCACTTTTCCTCCCTCTTCCTAGGTTACTGCTTTCCTCAAGTTGATGTGTATCATACCTGAACATGCTTGTTAGTTTAGTATTTAGTATTATTAGGTATTGCCAAATTATTCTCCAGTCACACCAAGTTATAGTCCATTTTTACTGTACTCTCTTCAATACTTAGTATCATCAGTCTGTTTGCTCATTATTGTCTTATTTTGCATTTCCCTGATTCTAGTAATTTTGAGCTTTTTATATCTACATTTATTGCCCACTCTTGTTTCCTCATTTCTTTTGAGTTTTAAAATCTTTTTTGTTAAAAAAAAAAAAAATCTTTTTTGTTGTTGATTGGTATTAGTTTTTAATACCGAATATGATACTAGTGCTTTTTTAGTAACACGTGTTGGAAATAATTTCTCCCAATCTCTGACTTACGTTTGCACTCTTTAATGGTATCCTTTGACGATTTTTTATTTTAAACTACTATAGTCAGTTTTCTTAATCTTTCTGTTATGGTTTGTACATTTTTGTCTCTTAAGAAATTCTCCACTACCCCAGGCTAATAAAATATTTATCCTTTTTTTGTTTTTCAATAAAAGTTTTAAAGTTTTGCCTTCATATCTTCAGTATTTAAGTCATTTGAAATTAATTTTTGTGTATGATGCAGCCTTTTTTTTTTTTTATTCATTCATTTGAGAGAGAGAGACAGTGAGAGAGAGCATGAGCGAGGAGAAGGTCAGAGAGCGAAGCAGACTCCCCATGGAGCTGGGAGCCTGATGTGGGACTCGATCCCGGGACTCCAGGATCACGCCCTGAGCCGAAGGCAGTCGTCCAACCAACTGAGCCACCCAGGCGTCCCAACCTTTTTTTTTTTTTTTTTTAAATGGGTTGCCAACTTCCCCAGCACCATAAATTGGAAATACCACTTTTATCATATGTCAAGCCCCGAGGTATGTGTGTGTCTCTTTTCTGGACTATTTATTCCTATTTCACTGGTCCATTAGCTATCACAATATAATATCCACTGTTGATTACATTACAGTAAGTTATAATGTCAGAAAATTTAATTCTTCTCAGTCATTTCTCTTTAATATTTTCCTAGGTAATCGTAGCCCTTGACTCTTCCATATGATTCTTAAATTTTATAAAAAGTAGGTTAGTGAAAATTGCTATTTTTTGCAACATTTTATTTTCCTTTCCAGTTAATATTATCTTTAACTAGAATTTTTAATTTTTTTCATAAACATTTTACATTTCTTTTTTACTTTGATGGTGCTTTTAATTTTTTGCCATATAATGGTATTCTAATTTTTAACTCATTACTCTTAGTAATTGTTTGTTGCTGGCATATAAGAGCTCAGTTAATTTTGGTACATTGGTTTTTGTATCCAGCAACCTTGAGGAATGCCCTTATTAGCTGTAATAGTTTGTTTTTAGAATGTCTTCTAATTATATCAGTTGTGAACAATCACTTTTTATTTCTCCATTTCTAATTATCTTTTAGTTTTCTTGCCTTATTGCATTCTATAGCATTTCCAGGTATACTGTGAGGTTTAAACAGTCATAGTGAATATCCTTGTTTTGTTCTTGACTTTAAGGAAATTGTTTCACATACTTCATTGTTAACTGTGATGTAGGATTTGGTTAGGAACCTCTTATCAAATTAAAGAAGTACTTTCCATTTATAGTTTGGTAAGAATTTTTGCCTCGAATCAATATTGTGTTTTTCAAATACATTTTCTGAATCTTTTGAGATTTGCTTTTTCCTATATCCATTTATGTGTGAATTATACTAATAGGTTTTCTGATGTTGTACCAGGAAGCAAAACCATTACACAAAAATCAATTGGCTAAAAGTTTTTTTTTTTTTTTAAATGTTGTATTTGAATCAGAAACAATCTAAGTCACTTCTTTATTCCACTAGCAGGGAACTTGTTTTCTCTTTGCTCATAGATCTTCATGAGTTAGTTAGACAAAGGAGAAGAAGGAAAAAATTGGTGCTGCCATTTGTAACTTATTTCTTTAATACTGTTGGCTATAAAAAGCAGTTCCTTTATGGTGCTGTGCAGTTCTCCCAAACATATTTAAGAGCTTTTGGCATTAACTCAACCTAGAGGTTATAGGCTACATTAAAGATAATTAAAGGTAGTTCAGCAACAAAACTACTTTACAGTGAGTAAATCCTATAACTTTTTTTAATGCAAGAGAAAATGCAACAAAAAAATTATTGCTATGATGGACTATAGACCAATTTAATAATTTAATTTACTTGGGACTTTTGCTTTATCTTACATTAGCTAGCTAACTAATTTTCTTTGTTTACTACCAGATTATAAATTCAAACTACATTCTTACCAATTCTAAGTAGGGCCTTTTAGAGCACATAAAAAAAAAAAATTTTTTTTATCCTCTCTGACGATCCCTTTTTCTCTGTGTAGCATGGAATGCTATAGTGGTTAAGAGTATTCTTTCTGGATCTCACTGTCCTGGATTCAACCCTAGGACAGCTCTTACAGCTTTAGAACCATGTGCAAATTTCATAATCTCTCTGTCTCATTTTCTTCATTTGTAAGATAGGAATACATCTCCTACCTCATAACATTCTTAGGAAGATTAAAGGAATTAAATGTAAAGTTTTTGCAGAGTGCCTGACACTGCATAAACACCATATCTTAATAACTGTGTATGTTATAATTATTTTTAAACAGAACCAGGCAATAGGAGAATATATATGATATTTCAGTCCATGGTTCTTTCTGCAAAAGACCATGGCTTTATTCCTCAGAGCCAATTCACTATAATTCAGTTTGCCATGACCATTTTGCCAAGTTTAACAGATGTACTAATTTGCTAAATCTTTTGTTTTGTTTTATGGAGTTTTCATTGTTTTATGAACAATTTATGAACAATTCATACTGCTTTTGAAGATTTCTGTGAGGTTAAGTTGGTTGGTCATTATTTTGTCTTCATAGCAGCTTTTTTTTTTTTTTTTTAAGATTTTATTTATTTATTTGACAGACAGAGATCACAGGTAGGCAGAGAGGTGGGCGGGGGGAGGCAGGCTCCCAGCTGAGCAGAGAGCCCAATGCGGGTCTCAATCCCAGGACTCTGAGATAATGACCTGAGCCAAAGGCAGAGGCTTTAACCCACGGAGCCACCCAGGCGCCCCCTTCATAGCAGCTTTTAAAAATATTAGAATTGCTGACCCCTGAGGTCATGATATGAGTCTTTTCAGTAATAGATTTAATATTCAGAAACATTTTAAAATCAGTAATCCAAAACCCTCAAGGGCTATGTACCTCAGTGAAAGGAGTGCTAGAAAAGTACCATTTACTTGTTCAAGAGGTCAGTAAGGAAGATTGGCTCTGCAAGGAGCTTGAGCCAATGCTTTGAGAGTGTTAAAACTCTGATTTATATTAAGCTCCTTTATATAGTTATAGTCAAGCTGAGAAATCAACATAAAAATTGATCTAAAGATGATAGTTCTTGGGACCTGGCCCAACCCTTTCTGCATAGAATTTACATAGATATAGACATAGATATAGATCCACTGAAGGTGGTCTTCCAAAATTTTAAAACAACAGCAAATGAAATCCACTGTGCGATTCAGCAGGTATAACAAGAACTCCTAAGAACTTCAGAAAATTGTATAACCTGCTGGAGAGTCTAAAATTAATGTTAAAGTGATTAAAGACATATATGGAGATATCAAACCTATGAAAAGAAGAAAATGCTATCTTTTAAAGAGCTATTTATTAAACTTATTTTTAAGTAATTTCTCTGCTCAATGTGAGACTCAACTCACAACCCCGAGACAAGAGTTGCATGCACTACCAGCAGATGCCCACAAGATGCTTTTTTTTTTTTTTTTTTTCCCAAAGAGAAACTCTAAGAATGCCAAGGTGGCTCAGTCACTTAAGCATCTAACTCTTGGTTTCAGCTCAGGTCATGATCTCAGGGTTGTGAGATTAAGCCCCATGTCAGGCTTCACGCTCATCACAGAGTCTACTTAAGATTCTCTCCCTCTCCCTTTGTCCTTCCCTATCCCCACTCACTCTCTCTCTCTTTCAAAAAAAAAAAAAAGTTAAAAAGAGAACTTCTAGAAATGAAAAACAGACACTGAAAAGAAAATTTCAGTAGAGGGTTTAAATAGCAGATTTGACACTACTGAACACTACTGAAGAAAGAACTAGCTAGCAAACCGTAAGGTAGAGCTGAGGAAAGTATCCAGAATTCACAGAGCTCAAAAAGCAAAATACGAAAGGATAATTTAGTCACAGAGATGGAGAGTAAAATGAAACATTACAACATACACTTAATAGGCATTTCATTAGTAGAAACTAGAAAGAATGGGAGAGACAATATTCAAAATTATAATAGCTGGCAGTTTTTTTACAGTTCTGAAAGACAAGTCCTTGTATGTTAGAAGCATAAATCAAAAAGAAAGTTATACCTATGTAAATTTTAATGAAAGATCAGAACATTAATGGCAAAGAAAAGAATTTAATTGCAACCTGTAATGGAACAACAGTTAGACTGGCAGCAGATTTCCCATTAGCAAATAGATGCCAGAAGACAAGTTGGATATTTATGTCCTTAGTGTTCTGAAGTAATTTGCTATCCTGTAATTCTGCTTCCATCACTGTTGAGAAGTAAAGTTAAAATTAAGAAATTTCCAGACCAGTAATGACTAAGAGTTTACCTTCTGAACACCATCACCTAAGGGATGTAATTCAGGAAGAAGGGAGTTGAATCCAAAAGGAAGAAATGGGTATAAAAAAAGGATTGGTGAGCAAAGATCAGTTAAAATGTTGGCAAATAATCATTAACTGTGAAAAATAGTATAAAATCATTGACTCAACAGTACTAATGTTAAGACGTATCTTTCCTTCATTTACATAGCATCAGGTAAGAACAAAGCAGTGAGAATTAAACCATGACACAATGCTTTAATCAGGGCACTGATTAATCTGTTAAACTAAATTCCCTTTCCTTTGAAATTTCTTTTATCTAGTCAAAGGAATATGGCAGTTGCCTTCACGTGAATTTCTTTGACTGTGATAGGGAATACTTTTGTACATATCTTAGTTAACAAAGCTTCATTAACTTGTGGATAGCTTCCATAATAGAAAAAAGTCAATAAATAACTAAAATTCAGTAAACCAAACAATAACAGTATAACCATATGACTGAGAAATACAGATGTAACTAGAAGAGTCAAAAGTAGTTAGCTTTCAGAATGGGACTATGAGATTTTTTAGTTTATAAGACTGTTTGATTCACTGTTAACTGTGTATGTGTGAAATTTCACTTAAAATACCGCGTCAGACAATGATTCACCAAAGGAAAAATACTGGTAATAATACTGACTCTTATTTACCTAGTAGTGAAGCTTCAAAATATATAAAACAACATTTGACAAAATTATAAATTGACAAGTTTTTTTCTCCTAAGACTCAAGCAAGTAAGAGTATGGGAGATTTAAGTAAGGTAATAAAGTTAATCTATTCTGTATACACAATTAGATTATGTCTTTTCAATTTTCATTGATAATTGGATCATTTGTAAAAAATCAACTATTTAGAGTGCACAGAGTCATAAAGCAAATTTAAATAACGATCCAAGAAGTAATATACAAATTCCATTATCTGATCATAATAAAATTAGAAGTCAGTAACCAAAAGATAATCATTACTGCCTGTATATTTTGAGATTAAACCAAACACACTTGTAAGCAGTTTGTGACTCAAAAAATAAATCACAACAGAAATTACATAGTATTTAGAAATGCATACATTGAAAACACAATATAAACTTGTAAAACACATCCAGAGCATCACTTACAGGGCTGTTTGTAGCCTGAATACGTATTTTAATCTGCTACACATCCAACTGCAGAAATTTTTTTTTTAAGATTTTATTTATTTATTTGACAGACAAAGATCACAAGGAGGTAGAGAGGCAGAGAGAGAGAGAGAGGAAGGGAAGTAGGCTTCCTGTCGAGCAGAGAGCCCAATGCAGGGCTGGGTCCCAGGACCCTGGGATCATGACCCGAGCCGAAGGCAGAGGCTTTAACCCACTGAGCCACCCAGGTGCCCCCAACTGCAGAAATTTTTAAATGTAGCAGTTTAACAGAACAGAACAAGGGGCGCCTGGGTGGCTCAGTGGGTTAAAGCCTCTGCCTTTGGCTCAGGTCATGATCCCAGGGTCCTGGGATCAAGCCCCATATGGGGCTTTCTGCTCAGTGGGGAACCTGCTTCCTCCTCTCTCTTTCTGCCTGCCTCTCAGCCTACTTGTGATCTCTGTCTGTCATATAAATAAATAAAATCTTTAAAAAAATAAAAATAAAAAAACCCAGAAAAATAAAATAGAGCAAAAATTAAATAGAAATTAGAAAGCAAAAATATACTTGGGGCGCCTGGGTGGCTGCATTGCTCCTGGCTCAGAGAAATGTTGTTACATATTAAAAATGGCAAAGATGGGTCAGCCAGGTGGCTCAGTGGGTTAAGCCTCTGCCTTCTGCTCAGGTCAAGATCTCAGGGTCCTGGGATTGAGCCCCTCATCTGGCTCTCCACGCCTCCCCACCTCCCCCATCTGCCTACTTGTGATCTCTCTCTTTCTCTCTCTCTGTCAAATAAATAAATAAAATCTTAAAAAAAAGAAAGAAAATGGGAGAGGCACCTGGGTGGCTCAGTCAGTTAAGCATCTATCTTCACCTCAGGTCATGATCCCAGGGTCCTGGGATTGAGCCCCACATGGGGCTCCCTGCTCAGCAGGGAGTCAACTTCTTCTCCCTTTCCTGCTGCCCCTCCCCCAGCTCGCGCACTCACCATGCAGTCTCTCTCTCTCAAATGAATAAATAAAAAATATTTTTAAAAATATTTTTTAATGGCAATATTCCCTAAATTAACATATAGATTGAATGTAGCCTCCATTGACATCCTTGGGAAAATGTGTCTTTAGAACTGAAGTCTAGTCATTCTAACTTACTTGAAAATATTGCAAAGTATAAACATTATAGCATTAGAAGTAAAAATAAAAAAACAAGCCCCATGGACAAAACAGAGGCTTCAAAAATATAAACTGCTATAGGACTTGGAGGTATAAGTTACAAACTAAGGATAACTTAAAGGTGAAAGGAGTCACCTTTCATGAATTTTGCTAGGGCATTGAGGAATATGGGCTTAGGCTTTTTGTCCCAGTTATGGATAAGAGATTAATTTAAGACTATTTATGAAAACAGTATTTTCAGAGATCAGTTGTTTGTCACCGTAATAGCTATTCTGAAATGTGTTAATATCAAAAGAAAAGCAGCAAAGAAAGAATATAGATAGTTGTTAAACTCATCCATGTTGAGTCATGAGCATTTGTTATACTAATTTTGCTTACTTGTATGTTTGAAACTTCCCACAATTTTTTTAATGAAAGTGAAGAATGGGAAAAATATGTAGTATGTTTAACTGAAAAAAAATTTTATCAAAAAATAAATGCTTATATATATATATACACACACACATACATATATATAAGTTCCATAAGCATATATATGTGTATATATATATATGTTCCATAACCACATTCCATTTATTCCATATTAAAAGGAGATCAACAGGGAGACAAGTAAATGTTGATAGTAAATCTTTACACAGAAAAATTTGCAGCTTTGTTACTAGTTAGGAATAAAACTAACAGGAAAGCATTGCTCTGTGTTTATTAAGCTAGAAAAAGATTTTAAAACCTTATATTAGCTAGATTACTCATTTCTGTGCTCGGTAGTGACTGTATCTTCCCTAGAGGGAAAACTAGCAATAGACAGTATTTATAAAATTACTCACTCACTTTACCTAGTCTGTGGGATACACAAGTGTCTGAGACATTAGTGAATGCTAATATAGAATAGAATTTCTTCTCTAAAATGCTGTAAATTTAGGTGACCCTCCCAAATATAGGTGGCCTTTTCGGCCCTTTAATTGTTCTGTGACAACTAGCAGTGAACACATACTACAGGTCAGGCAGTTTCCATGCTTTCAGTCCTCCCAGCTTGAGGAGGGTAGCTTCTATTACGGTATCTTAGAGATGGGGGAACTCAGTATTTGCAGAGTGAAGTGATTTTCCCCACATCACGATTAATAATGAGCTCACTCAGGATTTGAGTCCAAGCAGTCTTACTTCAAACCCCCAGCTTTTTTGAATCATTTCTCCAAACTCCTCTCAAAATGAAAGCCATGTATCAAGTAGTTGACTTTTCCTGTGTAGGGCCATTTAATTGCTTCAGGATAGCTACTACTAATATTTCAGCTTCATTTCAGTATAGATTCTAGATGGTTTTGACCATAATTCTGATGGGAATAAGCAGTGAAACAGATCTTCTGATATATAACTGATGACATTGTAAATAGGTACAGCCTTTTTTGGAAAGCATTTTGGCAGCATATTTCAGGAGCCATAAAATGCTCATATTTTTTGACCTAGTTAATGCCACTTCTGGGAATCCTCTAAAGAAATAGTCTAATATGGAAAAAGCCATAAGCACTAAAGTGATCACCACAGCCATGTTTGTAATAGAGCAACTGGAAGCAACTCTAAATGTTCATCAGTAAAGGAATGATTAAACGCACCATGGTATATTTACTTAGGCAGCCAATAAAAATGAAGTGTGATGCAACATAGAGAAAGAAAATAGAGTCATCTTGAGCTTTCAAAGCAGCATACAGCTGTATGTTCACTAAAATTACAGCTTTTACAAATAAGAAAAAAGACAGAGGGGAGCCTGGCTTGGTCAGATAATCTTATGCTGTTGGTTCAGGTCATGATCTTGGGGTCCAGGAATCAAGCCCTGTATCCAGCTCCCTGTTCAGTGGGGAGACTGCTTTTCCTTCTGCCCCTTACCCCGCTCACGTTCTCTCTCACACACACTGTCGCTCAAATAAATAAATAAAATCTTTAAAAAAGAAGATGGCATAGAACAGTGGTTATGGGTGATTATTTTTCTTTCTGTTATTTTTCAGGCTTTTTGTAATACAGATTTATTCCTAGTTTTAAGATTTAAGTCACATGATTACTTAATGTTTTTGTGTATTCATCTCCTAACCTTCACTAGATTATGAGCTGCGTGTTTAAAAAGAGCATCACTGGACACAGGCAAAGTTTAAGCACCTTGTAGGTGCCTCATTTGCTGGTTGCATGAACCTCCGCCAGTCAGTCAGTCTCAGCTGACTCATTTGACCCATGAAGTGAGCGGTGCAATTTGCAAGACATGAGTGGAATCTTTGGAGTGAGGAGACCTTGCTGTATGTCTTTGGCTCTTAGACAAGTGGCTCAAACTTTGTAAAGCTCAATTTCCTCATCCATAAAAATGGAGCTAGTGAGATCAAGGTCTGGCACTCCCTTAGTAGAAGCTCTGAAAATGTTCCTTCCATTTAGTCACAGCCCTTACAAAGTGTTCCTCACCTTTCTTTATCCTTATGTCACAAGAACAAATACAAAGTCTTCAGCTAACTTTTTTTGAGCAGCAGCTTTTACATGTCCATCTTCTGGCATAACTTGTTATCTATAATTTAGAGTTAAGGATGAAGGACAAAAAGCTTTGTCATTCAGCATGGCCCAGAAAGTTTTCAGTTTTGTTTTAGTCTTTTTTTCTTCCAACTGTACAAGTGTAGGTAAATGGTCATTGTCAAATATTTGGAAAATACAGAAAGCTGGAAGAAGAAAATGATACCATAATCTTTCCACCTAGAAGTAACCATTATACATTTCATTTTATTTCTTCTTAATTATTTCTGAATATCAGATTTTTTTAAAAGAGAAATAGAGGAAAGCTTTTATTAGAACATTTGTTATGTTTGGGGCAAGTTTAATATGATGTTTGTGTTTGTTTTGAGACAGTTTACCTTCAGTAAGTTACTCTTATATAGGGATAAAGACCAAGCTAGCAATAAGAAAACAGATAGAGGATGGGGGTGGGGATTGTTCTGTCTTAATTAGTAGGACAGGTTTTTTTTTGTTTTTTTTTTGTTTTTTTTTCTGTATTTCTGATACCTGTCAAAGAATGAACTTAGGTAAAGTCTAACTACCCAAATCATGCTTCCTGGACTTTTTTTTTTTAGGACAGTTCCAATTTTAAATAGCTTGTGATGTTTTCTTCATAGTTATCCTGTACCTTTTCAGACCATGAGCTGTGAATTTTGGTTTGGAAAATATAGTCATCATACATAAACTTGGAATAAAGAAAAAGCTTACAGAATAACCACAATTTCTTGGCTCTTGTCCTTATCATTTTTAGAACATGCAATTTTTAAAAATTATCAGTCCCTGTAATATCCTCTGGAGAAAAGGAGGAAATGTATCCAGTGACAGAACCAACAGAGCAGCAAATACCTAGAAAGACAGCCTGAGCTACTGCGGCCATGTGGGGCCAGGCATTGATGTCACATTACCCTGACTTGTGTGGGACTTGTACTGAAATCAGAAAGGGAAAATGTACTTGTTGAGGGATTGAGAGCATTGATCCCTACGTTTTCTGGACTTTGCTGTGCAAGGGAGGCTTCTACAGGATGACTTTAAGAGTAGGGGAAAAGGTCTTTTCCCTCTTTCATTTCTTTTCTTCAGAACAGCAATAGAATTATGAAAGGTGACAGGGTACATCCCATATAAATAATTTTCAGTGTGGCATATCTGTCATTCCCACTACATCGAGGAGGACATGAGAAATGTTCGAGGTCAGTGTATTGTCTTGCCTCATCACTCTCCTTTGAATATGCCGCTGTGGCTTGTGCCCCTTTGACTGCTGAGGTCTGCTGCCCCAGGCTAGAGACTCTTGATTGGTTGGGAGTAGGTGTCCCTCATTCCTGTTTAAGTATCTGCACATCAGGGAAGTCACTTGTCCTTTTGAGTCACTTCTTCTGACAAAGATGGACCATAACTCCTTACTGATACTTGGCTTATTAACCCTTTCCAGTCACTTCCTCTTTGAGGAAAATCACTTGACCTCTTCACAGGAGAAAAGCTAACCTATAACACTGTTTGAGGATCCAGCTTGGACCTTAATGGACCTCTATAGCTTAAGGCAGTACTTAGGTATATTGGGACAGTGGGGATTTGGAAATGTCCTGTGAGGGGTTGGGGCAGGGGCAGATAACTAAACCCTGTAAACTTTCTACTTAGAATAATTTTGGTCCCTCCAAAAGTGTGCTTGCCTGAGATAGGACTCGGTGCCCTGTGAAAAATTATGACATGAGCCTTTTGAACTGCTGAGGGAAGTAGTAGCCAGAAGCTGCAAAGAAAGTTAGCTGAATTTACACACTGTTCTTATAAGAGAAGTGATCAGTTTTACTTAATTCACTGGACTCTTTAGACTTTTTCTATAATTGATTATTGTTAAAAATGATTTAATTTTTTTCAGTATTGCCTGTCGGGGCACCCAACCTTACCGTGCAATGTGCTCAAATTCAAATCAACTACCATTATGTTGGACTGTGGACTGGACATGACTTCCACTCTCAATTTCCTTCCTTTGCCACTTGTTCAGAGGTATGTGCTGCTGCATCTGGGACAAAATGAGCTTTAGTTTGTTGAAAAATGGTGCTGCTTAGCATAAAGATTACCAGTACCTTGTGTGTTGTCCTTAGTTTACTTTGTTCACTTAAAAATGTTCTTCATCAGAATTATTTCTTTGGCTGGGTTGATGGAAAGTGTTATATTGATTTATTGATTGACTTCTTTATTATAACTTCTTCTGAGCATCTGTAAAATGTTCCTGCAACTGCTCTGTGCAAGTGAGGTCATGTATATTTCATCTTTCTTGCTAATTCATGTAAGAGCTGATAAATGGTCAACTGATGAGCCCAAGAATTGAATTTTAGAATCATTTAACTGCCTTTGCAGGGACTTGACGTCATAGAGCCTGACTTTTCTTTTTGATAAGTATCTATGTGTTATTTTCATAATAGGTATAGATATCATGGAATCACATATGAAGCCAAAGTCCTTGTCTTAAAACAGATTACCCAAAACCTATAGTCACCTCTGTTTACTCTTCCTATGACTTCGTCTAAAAAATTGTTTTCCCAGCTTGCTGTTAAATTGAAATTTGTAAGGGAGGTGGGTGACTTAGAGAAGCAAATATATTCCCAGTAACAAAAAGTATTTTCACATAGAAGAGACAGAAAAGCTATCTAAAGCAGATTTAAGAGCTTAAAAGCATAGCAACCTGGGCAAACCATCTAATATATCTCATTCATTTCTGAAGACATCACTGTGTGCAATGATTATTCATAATGATAACCTTCTAGAGAAAGTATAATTAAAACTCAACCTTTGATTTTCTTTCTGAGATAAGGGACATAATAAGGTGAAGGGGACAGAAGGAATTCTAGATAATTTCAGATTACATTTTATGCAAAGCTGATAAAATTCAGTTATCACACCCAACACTTAGAAATACATTTATTATCCATAGGTATTATCTGTCTATATATATAATTACAGTTGCTTCAGAAACTGTAGGTATCATATTTCTGTAAAAAATGACTAACAGGTTATTTCTTACTGAAATAGTCTGATATTATTGTCTGGTTCCCCCAGAGATTACAGTTTTAATTTATTTTGTGTTTATTAAGAATCTGCACTGTGCTGGGCCAGAGGATACAGATGTAAATAAGACAACTTTCCTTTCCTCATGGAGCTTTTATTCTGTTGGGAAGGAAGTATTCCACAGCCAAAGACTTCATTACACTTGTTTTAAGAGAACAACTACATGCTTGTGATAATTACTAAAAAAAAAAAAATTTAAATAAGGTATTACAAGAGTTTCCAAAAGGGGGCCTGCACACTATGCAAGGTCATGAGTTATTTTGCTGCTCCAGTCCTGAACTGGGCAGACAGTTCTTAGCTGCATATTTTCCCTTTCCTGTTCATTCTTGTCTTTACCTAATTCTTTATTCTCACTGACTCAGCATTGGAATCCTCCACTCTCTTCCCCTTATCATTGTTCTTCTGTCAGAGGGAAGTTACGCTAGTGGGATGATTGGCAGCCCATATATATAGTTCCTTACAAAAAGTATTTTCTGTTGCTCAGGCCAGAAACTTTGGAGATGGTCTTGGCTAAAATAATACCCCCAGTCCCTCCCTAACCCCTTGTCCTGCTTTATTTTTCTTCCTGGTACTTAAACCATTACATTATATGTATGTATTTACTTTACATATTATTTATTTTCTCCACTAGAAGTTTTTTAAGGGCAGGAATTTTTTCTGTTCCCTTCACTGAATCCCCAGTGCCTAAAATAGTTCTTGGCATGTAGTAGCTACTCAGTTAAGATATGTCATATGAATGAATCCTTTTATCTTCTCCAGATTCCAACCCTTCTTGATAGCAGTTTCACTTTTAATTGTAATCTTTTCTTTATCTTGAACCTTTTCATCTTCATTCAGTTCTTCCCATTTAATTATGCTTGGTTATTTCTAACTTAGTATTTAAAAAAAAATTTTTTTTTTAAAGATTTTATTTATTCATTTGACAGACAGAGATCATAAGCAGGCAGAGAGGCAGGCAGAGAGAGAGAGGAAGGGAAGCAGGCTCCCCGCCAAGCAGAGAGCCCGACGTGGAGCTCGATCCCAGGACCCTGGGATCATGACCTGAGCCGAAGGCAGAGGCTTCAACCCACTGAGCCACTCAGGCGCCCCTAAAAAAAAAAATTTTTTAACCTTCTCTCGACTCCACTTTCCCCTTCAGCATTACTAACTCCTCTCAAGTCTGTGGTTTGCCCATATCACCTATCAGAATGCTGCTCTCTAGAGTTACCAATGACTTCTATGTCACTAGATGCAGTGACACAGTTCTCATCCCACTGGCCC
Organism: Neogale vison; assembly: GCF_020171115.1. NCBI lineage: Eukaryota > Metazoa > Chordata > Mammalia > Carnivora > Mustelidae > Neogale > Neogale vison. The sequence goes on along the minus strand of NC_058101.1, from coordinate 152,001,824 downwards.
TTTGGCAGAACTGTCCTCCATTATCATGCATTTCTGCTTTTCCTCTTTTCTGACTCTTCTTTTCTATCTGCTTTGGAGATTGACCTTTCTCTAACAATGGTCACATATCAGAATTCTTCAATCCAGTGCTTGGCCGTGAGATTCTCCATCAAGGGAATTTCCTAAGTCTCAGGGCTTTGATAATCATCTAAACAATAACCTACAAATGTGTGTCTTTAGTTAATAATGTTCTTCTGAGTTCCAGATTCATGTACCCAAAATGCCTGCTGAGTTTCTTTCTCTCCTTGGATGTGCTTTGAAGGTTCTTCAAAACTCAGCATGCCCCAACCTGAGCCCATGAGTAGACTTCATTCAGAAGAGGAGAGAAAACCCTCCCAGACCTAGGTTTCCTCCACAGTGTACCCTATCTTAGTGACTGACATGCTGATATGAGAGCGAGAAAACTGGAAAGTAACTTAGATGTGCCACTCTTTCTCATTGCCCATATCCAATCCTATATGAAGCCTTGTTATTTTTACCTTCTCAAAGACCCTGGAATCCAGTCATTTCTCTTTAGTCCTCCTGTAGGCATGACCATCTTTATAGGCATTACCGTCAAGGCCTCCTACTCAGTTTCTTCAGTCCTGAACCTGCCCTTGTCTGAATCCAGAGCCATTTTTGTGTAACTTTTTTATTTGAAATCATTTCAGATTTATAGAGAAGTTGCAAGAATAGTACAAACAACTCTCAATTACCCTGGTTAATATTTCATCACATGTACTTTATCACTTTCTCTTGATATGTATGCATGCATACAATTTTTCTGACTCATTTGAAAGATTTACCTTTACTGCCTAAATACTTGAGGGCCTATTTGCTTATAAAAAGGCAATTATTTTACATTACCACAGTACACTAATCAAAATCAGTGAATCAAAATAACTCACACGGACACTGTGCTAGTATCTAAGCTGTATACCTCTTTCATATGTCCCAAGTTAGACCAATTTTATTTCACTATAATGCCTTTTATAGCAAAAAAGAATAACAGTACTGGTCCAGGATTCAGTCCAGGTCACAGATTGCATTTAGTTGCCCTATCTTTAGTCTCCATTAATCTGTCATTTTTAGATGTATGGGTTAATTATTTTATATAATGTCTTTCAGTTTGGGTTTGTCTGATGTCTCCTCATGTTTAGGTTGGGGTTGTTTTGATAGGAATACCACACAAATACTCATATATATTATCAGATTGTACATGATGTCCATTTTCTTCAGAATCATCTTTTAGAAGTATACATCTAATCTTGTCTCTCACCTGTTTAAAACCTTTCAGTGGTTTTCATTGCTCTCGGGATAAATACCAAGTTCATCTTGGCATATTGTGGTTTATGCTTACCCCTGTAGTATCTCACTTTTTATTTCCTTTAAGTTTCAGAGAAATCCTATCTCCTGCTCGGGAGCAGTCACACAAATTTTTCCTTCAGCCATAAAGGCTCTTTTCCCCCTCCTGCAACCCCTCTTCCCTTAGACTACTTAGCAAGAGCCTTTATGCCTCCAATTTCTATATAGGAAGGATCTAGAGATAGCGCCTGGTTGGATATGGTGAGAGAGGGTAAATGGGCCTCTTCTTTCTTTTTTTTTTTCCCAAAGATTTTACTTTTTTTTTTTCACTTTTTATTTATTTTTTATAAACATACAATATATTTTTATCCCCAGGGGTACAGGTCTGTGAATCGCCAAGATTTTACTTTTTTATTTGACAGAGAGACAGCGAGAGAAGGAACACAAGCAGGGGGAGTGGGAGAGGAAGAAGCAGGCTCTGAGATCATGACCTGAGTGGAAGGCAGATACTTAAGGACTGAGCCATCCAGGCACCGTAAATGGGCCTCTTCTTGAAACTTCATTTGAATAACCTTCTATGTAAGATGTCCAGAACAAAGGTTGGTCAGAATGACTTGGAGGAAAGTATGGGCCTTGTAGCTGTCTTTCTCTCTTCCTGCCAAACCTTGCCCTTTGACTTAGTTTCCCCTTTAATCTAGAACTGTCCAGATCTCAATCATCATAGACCCAGAGAAGTCTTTTGATGCTGCCTTGACCAGTCCCTCTTTAGGGAACTTTGGACTAGACTGCATCATCATTTTTAACATCTGGTGCTCTTCTTGTATGATTACTCAGGAGGACAGGTATGTTGTGTTCATGGTCGCATCACCAGTACCTACATGCCTGACACATAAAGAAAGATTCATTATTTTTTTTTTTTTTTAAAGATTTTATTTTATTTATTTGAGAGAGAGAGACAGTGAGAGAGAGAATGAGCGAGGAGAAGGTCAGAGAGCGAAGCAGACTCCCCATGGAGCTGGGAGCCTGATGTGGGACTCGATCCCGGGACTCCAGGATCACGCCCTGAGCCGGAGGCAGTCATCCAACCAGCTGCGCCACTCAAGCGTCCCAAGAAAGATTCATTATTGAATGAGTGAAAGTGAACACCTCATTCTCCTGCAGTACTATTATTACCACATGTTGAGGCTATTGCCTCCCTGTTCCCTCTTTATGGAAAACCTCCTCCACCCTCACCTCCTAATTCCTATTCCCAGCTCTCCCACAGCACCCCATGCTGTCAAAGGTGCCCTTTCTGTATGAACCCGTAACATTTCTGCTTACCCCATCATAGCTTTTATTTTATTCTGTTGTGATTGCTTTTTACCATTTCCCTGTACTAAAGTGCACACTCCTGAAACTCGACGGTTATTTTACGTACTGTCATATCCTTGCACTTTGTATACTTTGTTCAGAGTAAGCTTTTACAAATATTTTTTGAATGAATAAATGTAGTCATGCCTCTTACATTCTTTTCTGATTATAAAAGTAATGCATTTCAAAGTAAGAAGCTGGAAAAATGAAAAGTTAAAAGAGAAAATGAGTTGCATATCATGTTTTCTCTACCTTCCATTATTTTTTTAGGCTATAGATTATTTTTAAATGCCTTAGGTTATTTATTTACTTATGAGAATATTTTATCTATTTTTTAAAAAAAATAAGTGGGAAAGGGGATTTAGTAGTATAGATATAAGTCACGGAGATGAATAGTACTGCATAAGGAATATGGTCATTAATATTGTAATAATGTATGGTGATATCCAGTGACTACAGTTATCGTAGTGAGCATTTAGTAATGTATAGAATTGTTGAATCACTATGTTGTATACCTAAATCTAATGCTGTATGTCAACTGTACTTTAATAGTGTAAAATAAATAGCAGATCTTCTATACATGTGTTTTTGACTATAACATTTTTAATGGCACTTTTCCCTAAGAAATTATTGTTAATAAGAGATGGAAAGGGGTTTTATCCATAATAATTTTTCTAATATATTCACCTACCATATTTTTTTTATTGTGTTATGTTAGTCACCGTACAGTACATCACTAGTTTTTGATGCAGTGTTCCAAGATTCATTGTTTGCATATAACACCCAGTGCTCCATGCAGCACGTGCCTTCCTTAATATCTATCAGCAGGCTCACCCATCCCCTCATTCCCTTCCCCTCTAAAACCCTCAGCCTGGGCGCCTGGGTGGCTCAGTGGGTTAAGCCGCTGCCTTCAGCTCAGGTCATGATCTCAGGGTCCTGGGATCGAGACCCGCATCGGGCTCTCTGCTCAGCAGGGAGCCTGCTTCCTCCTCTCTCTCTGCCTGCCTCTCTGCCTGCTTGTGATCTCTCTCTGTCAAATAAATAAATAAAATCTTTAAAAAAAAAAATAAATAAAAATAAAAAAATAAAACCCTCAGCCTATTTCTCGGAGTCCACTAGGAGATGGAAAGATATATCATCTATAATCATAATTTTTCTAATATCTTCACCTCCCATTTTTTATTTAAGTAGATTTCTGTAGAGACTTCTGCCTCCTAATTTTAAAAAATTCACACAGTTGAAGACCCCTGGGTGGTGCCATCAGCTAAGCATCCAACTCTTGGTTTCAGTTCACATCATGATCTCAGAGTCATGAGATCAATTCCCATATCAGCTCCACACTGGGTGTGGAGGCTGCTTAAGATTCTCTCACTCTCCTTTTGCCCGCTCCAGCCCCCATGTGCACATGCACGCTTGCACACTTGCTCTCTTAAAAAAAAAAAAGTACACAGTCACATTCTATAATACTAAAAGCAATGTAATAAATCCCTTCCCCTTTGGTAGCTTAAAGTATACGGACTCTATGATCTAGGCATTAACTGATCAGAACTCAGTCACCAAATATTTTTATCTCTGTTGTCAGCATCCCTTTGCCATTGGTGACATGTTTCTGTGGCACTTCAGCACTTCATCTGTGGCACTATTGTTACAACATGGTCATTCCTCTTCTTTGAGCAATCAGTCCCATCAACTGGCAGTCTCTCAAATCCAGAATAACTACAGGTGTTTTGTAGAAGGCTTTGATGTTATTTTAAAAAAGCACTTAACAAGAACTAAAACTACAGTATCTGAGGGGCTCCTGGCTGGTTCAGTTGGAGGAGCATGTGACTCTCACCTCAGGGTTGTAAGTTAACAGCCGCACATTGGCTGTAGAGATTACTTAAAAATAAAATCTTTAAAAACAAAACAAACCTACAGCATCTAAAAATTTTACTTTTTACAAACTTTTGTCTGATGAACAGTGTAGCATTCTAATCAGTTGTTGGTAGACAGCTAACTGAATCAGTCATCTGTAATTTGAAGGCTGATTTGTGGGTGTATGATAGGGAACAGACAGAATATCATGTCCTGTGATCCAGTTCTCGTTATAAAGGGAAGTGGATATTTACAGCCTTCCTTTAGAGAATTAGTGTGCATGAAATGAGAACAGTATTCACGTTGTTTTGTCATTATACTTTCATTTGAGTGCTTGGTTTTTTTATTTGATCTGACAGTAAATATATTTTTCAACAAGTCTGGAAGTGAAGACACCCAAGTCTGGAAGAAGACATACATGTAACTATGAAATGAGATGGGAAATAAATGGCTAATGATAGAATATTTTTCTGAGAGGCTAGAGCAGAAAGCTCCCAGAGTTTAAAAAACAAGTTTATCAGGTATAACTTACACAAACCAAATTTACTCTGCTACTGGTAGTTTTCATTCCCAAGTATGAAATCCAAAATTCTCACTTTTTGATAAATAAAGAGCAAAATGTAAATAGAGAATAGAGGCAAGGGACCTGTGGGACTTCATTATCCTTATATTCATACAACTTTTCTGTAAGTTTGGAGTTACGACAAAAAAGTTATCCCCCAAATTCCTATTTTTTTTTCTAAAATTAGATGAATATGTATTTTACGCAAGTTTTTAACCTTCCTTGAAGATTGGAAAATAGTCACAATATTTATGGTTTTTTTTAAGATTTCATTTATTTGAGAGCGAGCTAGCGAGCACAAGCAGGCAGAGCAGCAGGCAGAGGGAGAGGAGAAACAGACTCCCCACTAAGCAGGGAGCCCAACATGGGGCTCAGCCTGAGCCCAAGGCAGGCATTTATCCGACTGAGCCACCCAGGCACCCCAATATTTATATTTCTATTTGACTTTCATACCCTTTCATCTAACTACAAAGTCAGAACTTGATAAAAAACTATTTTGGTAAGAGGATGAGGGACTTTATACTAACTTAATTTCTGATATGGAGTCTTTTAGTCCCACGCCATTACTTTGCCCTTACTTTCACTTTACAAACTAATTTTGGGATGAAGTGCTAACATCCTCTTGCCATCCAGCTTGTACTTCCGATGTGCCTTTCTTCACATAACACCTTGGTCATTAAGTTTTTCTTTTTATCAGCATTTTTTCCCCTAAGTTATTTGCATTTTCAGCCTTCAGCATAATTCTAGTCAACTAATAGCATACACTTAAATCCTGAGATTGCCAGAAGTGAATGATTTCTGAATCTGGACTTTTTTAATGTAACATATACATGAAATTAACCTCATCTTCTAGAGATTATTCTACCAATGTATGTTGTCACTTTGTAATACTTAGGAGAACTAGGTTTATTTTCCGGAATTAGAGAAATGACTTGAAATGAGAAATGACTAATATCTTTATAAACAGTGAATCCAGAATGTGGACTTGACTGAAATTCAGGTATTTTTATTTGCCTTGAATTCAGGCTGATAAGCAGCTAAGTATTCTTGTCAGAGCACCTGACCCCGGCTGCGTCTGTTTTCTCATCCACAATATGTCTGTTTTCTCATCCACAATATGTCTGTTTTCTCATCCACAATATGATGATCCCGTTCAGCCCTCCCCTCAAGCTTATTGTCAAGCACAAGCAAGGGGCAGTCAGGGGCAGTCACTGGGAAACGATAAAATGTTGCAGTGTCTCATCTTTCTTTTTTCTCTTTATTATTCTGCATAGGAGTCTTTTAATTTTCCCAATTTAGTGCTAAACTACTTGTCATTTTAATGTTCTGTTGCTGCATAATTCTTAAGCTTGTTACAACATGGTTATTTTTCATCTTTTCGATTAGTATTTTGGGTGGACATTGCTGCCAGCAATTTCAAACTCTTTTTAACTTTATGGAGATGATACAGTCACCATGAAATCACTGAGGACTATAATCTATTTAGGATAATTTAATCTTTTGTTTTGCAGTCCCAGGCTGTCTAATCTTCCTGGCTGGTCCCTAAAGGATGGAAGTGCTTTCTTGGACAAGGTAATAATAACTGAGGCATATCTACACCCAGTGGAAGCCATCTTGTCATACCAGAGCCACCCAATAAAAATGTAATGGATGGGCTCATTTTTTTTCCTTTGTATTCTCTGAAAATTCCCAAGATCCATGTAGGGTCTTCAGTACTTGGTGATTATTTTTAAGAGCCTTTTAGGGAATTTCAGTGTTCAGATTCGAGTCCAATTTGCTCGTGTGTAAAAATCTAAGAACTTCTGCTGGAAATACATTTTATCACCACAGAAAGAAAAACTATTATTTTTAGAATTGCGATGAGAGTTTCAAAGGTATTGCCTATAGAGACTTCCATCCAGTTCGTTCTATTTTCAGGCTGTTACTGACTCCATGACGGGAAGGAATAAAACTTTTTTTTAAAAACAACTTTAAAATCCTCAAGAATGTGAGTTTTAAACTGCTTCCATCAGCAGTTAGGTAAGGTAAGGCTTTGAGAAGAGTTTGGTTCTCACTCTTTGGGTGAAGAGAGGCCATGGAAGGAGGGCAGTGTCATCGTCTGATCAGATCACTCTGGCTGCCATTGGAGAACAGACTGCAAAGCCAGTGTTAACTTTCCAGGCGATGTGTTCTTGGGGAAGTAGGAAGGGAAACATGTTCTTGGGTAAATTTAGGTAGAGGGCCTTCTAAACTATGAGCTATCATCTTCTCATTCCAACCTTTCCCAGTAGCCTAGAATGGACAGCCTTATATAGGTCATGAAAAAAGAGCATAGTTCTAGGAATCTAGGATTTGGGATTTTATTGTGATGAGTCACTGACTAGGCCTACAGTAAATGACTTAAATAATTTTTTTCTTCGAGGCTGTTGAATTTTTGACATTAGATTGTCTTCACAGTAATTCCTTCTTCAGATCAGTTTTTAGGCAGTTAATTTATAAAGAGAGACCAGAGGTATAAAAAAATGTTAAAACGATCATCTAGTTGCATTTTCTACTAAAAAGATCAGAGGTAAAAGAAGGTTGAAAACTGTAAAGCTCATCCATGCCGTTCTTAGTCCTCTAAATCATTCTTTCTGTCTCAAATTTCACAATTGAAAGACTGAAGAAATTTAAAGATCCTTAAAAAGAATCATCCATGTAAGGCATTTCCTTCTAACAGCAGGTATTGTTAAATAAAGAGTTGCTCTTCTTACAGAATTAATTTCTGTAACTGCACCCCAACCTCCAGTGTAGGGCAAATGCATAATTTGAAGCCAGATTTCCCTCCTAGCTGACTGTAAAATTATGTGACATTCAGGAACCTGTGCACCTGATTTCAGTCTAACTCTCCTGCTGGCTATAAATCATTGTTCCCTGAGAAAGACTCAGAAGCATCCCATTACTGGTGCATTGTGAGCGAAAATGACTTGCATGTGTATGTGGGAGCATTTCATTAGAAGGGAGTGGTGAATAAAATACAGAGACACCGTAAGTGCGTGGAATGGCAAATATGCTTCTCCAGACCAGGAAGGATGAGAGCCTCAGAGGAGGCTTGTCACGTGAGTGGACATGCCCTGATGTGTAGCATTATGGGGAAGAAGATTACATAGGCAATTTAAGACCAGGCAGGACTTTGAAATTTCCATGATTTGTCTTTAATCATATTTAGCCTCATCCTGAGGGAGTTGGGAGTCTTTTCCCATTAAACATAATTGCTCTTTTGTTTTTTGCTAGCAGGTACATTGTAATTAAGAACTGTTTTCAGTCCGTTTTTGGCTCAGTCTTTCACTGTTTAAATGGTAGTCCTATAGGAAGAGGAATCTGTTTATTATAGTGAAAGACAAGGAGAGGAAGTCTTCTGTCAGGGTTCTGATATAAGACTTGTAAAATTCAAAAGGAAAATCACATATAGTTAATACCCTAATTTCAGATAAAGACTGAGAGTGGAACCATGCAGACTCTAAAATATAAAGACATATATAGAATATATAGACATACATGTTCATTGAGTAATGAAAACATGATGGAACAAAATTCTAACAGTATTTTTCTTTTTCTGGAAAGAGCAAACTATCAACCAAACACTGACTTTTACTGGTTTCCTTATAATGTCTTAGAAAACTTTAACCTTAATGATCAAAAAATATCCTCCACAGATTTCAGTGTAAAGTATGAGTGAGGGAAGACAACAACTTTAGTGGCCTTCAGGAAGCACTGCAGCAGCCCCTGTTGGCGGCCCTCTCATGCCTCTTCTCTGCATTGCTCTGTCATAATTTCAGATGCCAATACCTGTATGAGTCTGCCAGAGAGATTTTCTCCCTGAAGCCACATGAAATGCAGGAGCTGCCATGTAAATATCCCTTATCACTTGCCCCTGAGAATAGTGACTCCAAGGTGTATGTTTTATACCATTTCTTCGAGTTCCCAGTGGGAATAAGTCCCAGCTGTACGCAGTGGTATGTAGCTCAATAACATACCATTGTCACCCCTCTTCCTTTCCCCTTATCACTTGCCTGTCCTCCAGCTTTTTTCTCAGCACTTCCCTGTTAGCTCATACTCACCCTTTTCTTGAGATCTGTTAGTGAGGGAATCCAAACTAAGGCATATTAAATATCATAGGTCATGAGCAGAGTGGGAATTGTAGTGTATCTCTTTCTATTTAAGTATACTTTTTTCTTTTGAATGAATACATTTGGTTTACAATCCCAAATAAATTATATGCTCTGCAAGGACAAAGATTATATTCACAGAGGTGATAGCGATCATGGTTGTTTAATCCCTACCCTCTACTCTTAATCTCCCTCCTTGTTTGCCCCTTGCCCCTCAAACCTTAGTAGGAGGAGGAAAAGGCTGTAAGTCATTTGTCTGGGGCCAAGACTCCTAAGGTGATTACATGACAACATCACTTAGAAGTGCCTCATCCCCAGATTTCTGTTCCCTTGGGTCTTAGATGGGACCCAGGAATGTTTATTTCCATCCGAGTTCCCAGATTATTCTGGTATTGCTAGTATGAACTGCAAAACTGTGCTGGAAACTCATGATGCAGTGCTTTCCAGCACTGCATCATGAGTTAGAAAGCAGCATATGTCCATACATGCCTTAAAAAGGTATGTACATTTAGAGAATGTACATTCAAATTCTGAATTAGCCACCAACCAGCGTTTTAAGGCACTTAGCCTCCCTGAGCCTAAACAGGAAAACAGTTGACCTGAGTAACCTTCTGGCTACCCTCCAACTCTCTGGAAGTCTGTGATTCTTCATGGAAAGTTTGATTTGGGAATGAAGTTTCTTTGGTGCTGTGTCTGTTGGATATCTCTTCCTAGAATTTTTTCCTTTTTGTACCTTTTAGGAGCTAAAAGAATGCTCAGGTCATGTATTTGTGGATTCCGTGCCTGAATTCTGCCTGCCAGAGGTAAGATGAAAGTGATTCTTATTGTTGAAACAAAACATCTCTCTCAAAATGAAATCAAGAAATAATTCTAAGGGACTTAGTAGCTTTCTGTTTTCAAATTGAAATGAATCTGTTATTCTGGCACAGTATTATACAACTAAAATATAATCATTTAGGAGCTTTTTATATTATCTGTAAGAAATTTAACTCTCCTTTTTGCATTCCTTGCTCCTTCTACAACCCCACTGACACTTTGTACCAGGGCATAGTTTTGAGCAAGGTACAGAAATAACTCAAGTCTTTCAGTTTTATAATTATATGCCTGTGCCTTAGATTAGCCGTACTTTTTGTAGTCTTACTTACAGTAGGTAATTGGGAATTTGCTGTTATTCAGCCAATACAGTAAACTGTAAAAATTCTTGCTGACTTGAAATATTATATCAAATATTGCTTGAAATTCACAGATTCTGAATTGAGCCATGGATACCTATTGCTTACATATTATTATCACAGTGAGACTTGTTATAAGAGTCTGGGGCCAGTTTTATCATTTTAGAGAAAATGAAGTTCAGTCACCATTCATGTTAAAGGTATTTAAGCCCAGCTAACAATCCTCATCTCTAGAGCGGCTTAGATGGCATTCTCAACAGACAGATAATGTATAGGGAGGCCAGGTTCCTGAGGAAATCCATGAGAGAAGCTACCATCCTGTTTTTTCCATGGACCCAGTGGATTACAGTGCTTGTAGGAGATGCTTTCACAGTTCAATGCTGAAAGAAAATTTGGAGTACTTTTTCCCCTATTTTTGTACTCTCTTCCTGCCTCTTTCCATTTCAACACTCTGTAGATAAACTTTTTTTCTTCAAAGTATGTTTATGTGCCCTTTTGGGATAGTGGAATGAAAGAGAAGAAAGATAAAGTAATTGAAGGTGGCAGTTAAGGGAACAAGTTTGAGATAAAGTCAAAAGAATAAGGGTGAAGATAAAGCGTTACCAAGAATCCTGAGCTCTTCTAACTGCTATTCAAATCTTTTGTCCCCTTCATTTGTCATTTAGGAATTGGTGGGGCAGGTCCCCATCTGTTCAAAGATTCCTAATCCCAAGTGCTACATTTATTTTCAGTTTTCTACATATGGCACTGACTGGTGCAACCTTCAGTTTATGGACAACAGCGTAGAACTTATGAATTGTTCTCTAAAGACTTTCTGACCTGCTCCATAGAGCATTAAACAATCAGAAATTGGAATTAAACAATAACCATTTCACAGTTCATCTTTCATTGTGCTAAAGGATTATCAATATATTTAGGCTTCTAGAGCTGTTGTGTAAGGTTTTTCAACTTGTATTGTCTTATAGTTGGTATCAAATTAATAATAGTCACTATTTTAAGGTAGAGGTAGGGTATTTATGACTGGGAGAAAAAACAGAGTCACAGGATCAGGAGAGAGGTACTTACTCCAGTCCAGTCTTCACAGCCTTGTAGGTGAGCCAGACAGACCTACTTCCAGCTCCACTGAGTTTATAATCTAGTGCAACTACCTGAAATATTTTTTGTATCCCCCAAGGTCCACACTGTAGACTGAGTATGAGGTTTAGGGCAGTATAGTAAGCAGCCAGTAAATTATGAGTGTTTGACCCATTTCATGGTCTGTAGAACCCAAGTGTATCTGTATACAAGTTGAAAATTAAAATAATCCTCATTGGATTTCATCAAGTGAAAGAATATAAGCAAATATATAAATGTGGGTATATAAACATGGATTGGATGTTAAATTTATTTCTCAGAGGAAAAATGTTTGTATAGGCACTCTTGATAGATATAGATATATATAGATATAGATATAAATTTGTTTTCCCCCTTCCAGCTGTCCTCACCAGATTTCTCATGATTCTAGACTCTGTGGGCTGATTCTTACATATTACAAAGAAATTTCAAACTCACTCAGGAAAGTGGAGATGCTTTTGAGCTTTCTTGTTGCTTCAGCTATTGTTCCCTTGTTTTCTTCTGGATCTGTCGTCCTGTGATTATATCTTGATTTTCTTATTTGTTTAAAATGGTTCTAGAGAGGTTGTAGGGAACAGAACTAGTGGAATGTTACATGACCCTTCATTATGAGGGTACTGTCTTGGAAGTGCCGTGCACCATGGACTTAAGGGTGGTATAAATTGGCTATTACTGTCATTAGGCATTTTATTCACACAGATTGCCATTGCCCTAGCAATGAGTAGCTTCTGACCTCTGATCTACATGCTGTCCTCAAGAGCTGATTTTGTCTTGGTGGCTTTATTAAATTAACTTATTTCATATGTGAAGCCATTGAACTAGAAAATACCCACAGCCCAAATGGCAAACCCTCTCTATTATTTGCAAAGACGGAAGAGATATCTTTGTTACTACCTCTCTGTGGGAGACATATTAGCTCAATAACCCACTCTCCGAGCTAAAACACTTCATGGCTTACCCCATGCTGTCCTTAGTGCACCATGCAGTTTCTCAGAGGGAACTTCAGTGATCAAGATGATGTCTGTGAGCCAGAGTGACACGTTTTCCCACAGAAGGTGCAGTTAAAATGCTGCATCGCTCCAATGACAGGGTACCAGGCCTTGCTTTGCACTGGCTCCCACAGCTGGGAGGGGACAGAGATGAGTCACACAGGATCCTTAACCTTAGAGACATTTAGTGCTGGAGGGACAGAGCAGTACTTTGAGGAGCTATTACGTAGAAAGGAAACTGTTGAGAGAGGGACGTCCATAAAATGCATTAGCAGTTCCAAGGAAGAGATGTTGGGCTTTTTGTTTGGTTGGTTTTTTTTCCTCACCTGGGCAAATCAGGAAGGCTTAATGGAAAAAGAGAATTGAGCCTTAAAAGACAGAAAGGACTTAACTATATGGGAAAACAATCTCTTCTACGCAAAGAGTTTTTATAAAATTTACTAACCATGACTGGCATTTTCCCTTTTCATGGGACCTTAAAAAGGGAGTAAAAGGTAAATTTGTGGTGAAGGCTAGGGCAGAATATGAGAGTATAGTTTCCTTTTTGTGATTCTGCCACAAAATTTTTGTTATTGTTCTGTGTCCAGCACCAGTAGTCAAAAGTTATCTCAAAAAAGGAAAAAAAGTTTCCGCCTGCCTTTGACTTGTGAAGAGCTAGTTTCGGCCTGCTTCTCTCTCTGATACCAGTAAATCCATGGTGGTCGTGCCTTACGTTCTCATTCCCCTCACAGCTTCTGTTGTGCACTCTCTGCTTCATGGTAACTGGTTGCACTTGCCAGGCAGCAGCTGCTGGAGTGTCCTGTTGACGTTTACACTCGTATGTCAAACTCAGAGCTCTATTTTAGTAAAATCAGAGTGCTGCCAGAGCACTCCTGCGTTCTCATTAGCCATCCTGCCCTGCTACTTAATGTCAATATTAGGAAATACCCTAAAATGAGAGAACAGAAGTGTTGCAGGAAAGGCATCATTATTCTGTAGTACAAAAACGACTTCTCTGCATTCTGACAGCATCATTTTTCAGTCACTTCTTGCTGATCTGTGTGCCCTGAACAGAAATGTATCATTCCCTCCCCTTCCTTTGCAGACCGAGCTAATAGATCTGTCTACGGTAGATGTGATCCTCATCTCTAACTACCACTGCATGATGGCGCTGCCCTACATCACTGAGCACACTGGTTTCACAGGCACGGTGTACGCCACAGAGCCCACCGTTCAGATCGGCAGGTGAGAGCCATTATTCTTACCCCAGGAGAAAGTGGCTGAAGCACTCCTTTCTTCCCTGGGGACCCTGTAATAGTGTCCTGCCACGAGTGATTGCTGTCTCCTCCTGAGTAGCTAACCCAAAGAATTAGTATGAATAGACGACTCTCTAAATAAAACAAGTGCTCACCGGAATCGCCTTGAGGTTAATGCAGTGAGTAATCTTGGTCTTTTTGTTGTTGTTGTTGTTTTTGAAACAAAGATGGGAGGAAGGTGTTGGCGGAGACAGCTCCTCTGTGCAGGTGATACTAATTAGGGGAGGTAATGTTGAGTAAGACACCACAGAGTTGCAAGGTGAAGAGCTTCAGGAGAAAGCAGCATAACACATTTTAAAAAAGAAGAAATTTTATTACTTTTCTTTGAGAATTTCCCTCCTTTATGACTTAGCACAGACTATAAACGGAGACAGCTTGCAGAAACAGGGTAAGTAATTAGATGGTTGAGTTGAATGCTTTTGACAGAGTGCAACTCAGAACTCTAAGGAGCAAAAGGAGCCTTCCTTTGACTCTGAGAACACTCCGCCATCCGTCCCTCTGCCCCTCCCAAGCCTTCATGACACAGGTGGTTGCTTCAAGTAGCCCTAGCATCATTCAGTGAGAGAAAAGTTATGTGAAGAAAATCACCAATACATCTGCATGGCTTAGTTGCTTATGCAACTGCGTTCAGCTCAGGTCATGATCTCAGGATCCTGGTATTGAGCCCCCCATTGGGCTCCCTGCTCAGTAGGGAGTCCACTTCCCCCCTTCCTGCTCCCCCTACTTATGCTTTCTTTCTCTCTGTCAAATAAATTAATAAAATATTTTTTTAAAAAAAATTAACCTACCCCTGAAACAAGTATGGTGAAAGGTAAAGATATCAAGACTCAAAAGGGGGGATCAAGGTGTTGATACGGACTCTTAGCTTTGGGTACCAGTGTCTTGCAAAAGTGCAACAAGGTGGAATTAAACAGAGCTGAAACCAAATATGCCTTGGTTTATGTGTCAGCTCCCATTAAAGAGCATGTAGTGTGTACAGAGAAACATCAGGGAATCTGAGGAAGAAACAGTACAAGGAAGTAAAACAGAGATGATGGATCAGTTGGAGGGAAAGGATAGGCTGAGAACATGAGATTCTAGTCTGAAAAAGTTACATCATGAGGAAGGACACACCAGACTCCAGAGAGCTACAGCCAGAATAATAATGCGCCTAGATCCCAGGTCTTTGAATGCTGGAACTAGTGCTGCTCCTTCAAGATGAAAGGAGGAGATGGGATTATGAATAAATAAATCTGATGAAAATGAAATGGAAGTTGTTCAATATTCAAATGCTAGTAAATTGATGGCTTTGCATGTCTCTGTGTTCGTTGGGAGAGGATTTAAGTTAATATGGATCATCTGTACTGGATTCTGAAAGGGGATTCAAGAGATTAAAAATCTATTTCTTGCTTTTTGATCATTCTCTAGCCTTGCAGGAGTCTAACTGTCTCTGTGCCATGTCATTCTCAGAGCACATGTATCATGGATCCTCTCGAGTGAGGCATTTCTTCGGTTCCCTCAGTTATGATTCCATTGTAATCCATCTTGTGGTCTGCACACACAACCTGTCCCTTTGCAGGTGCTTGAGTTAGGCTTTTAGGAGTAATCCTTAGAGTATTTTTCCATATGGAATTTTGTAAATCCCCAAAATACATGTCAAGAAAATGTACTTTTCCAGTTTAAAATGTCCAGTTAATATTGTCATTAAAAAAAATCCTGCGCACCCTGCTACCACCACAATCAGGTACTTCACAGTCATTTGACTTTTTCCCCTTTTATATTTTTAGTTATATAAAGGCAGAGATCTTAAGAGAGAGAGAGTTAAACCACGGTCTTGTGTATTTCAGTGTTCAAAGATAAGATGCATGTGAGGCTTGTTTTAAAGGTGAATTAAATCATTTATGTTTGAAATGTTTAACATGGAAGTTCAATGAGATGGTTGGGGTTTGGTTCAGGTTTATGTAGAAGAGTGTCCAAGTTTATATGCAACAGAAAGAAAGATGATTGGGGTGGAGGGAAGGCAGGCCAGCCCATTTGTCTTAACTGCAATGTTAAGAGTATAGTGTTTTTCTTCTCCTTTTGTGACGTTCACCACTTTTCTCTTTATCAGGCTTCTCATGGAAGAGCTGGTGAATTTCATTGAGAGAGTGCCCAAGGCTCAGTCTGCCTCCTTGTGGAAGAACAAGGATATTCAGCGGTGAGCAATAGGCCTGTATGTTCCTCTGGACAGTAGACCCTAGGTTTTGCAAAACAGTCTCATTTGTTTTCTTATATGTTATGCTTTAACATTTATACTGTTAGAACTAGAGATTCTCTTTTCCTTGTTTTAGGGAAGGGCTGTGTTTGATTCAACCAGCACATAGTGGGAGGCAACCATGCCTTGTCCAAGGTACTGTGCTGTGTCTGAGTTTTTAAAAATTAGTAAAACAATTGGCACTGTCTTTGAGGTGCTCAGGGGTTGATGGGAAATCAGATCATTAACAGTTAAATTGCAGTCTTCGGTGGCATATATTGTAAGAGGTGCTTTTCATGGTGCTGTAGACCATCAGAAAATGAAGAACTTTCTGTGTATGGAAGCTGAGGAGGACGTCCCTTAGGAGATGACAATGAAAGTGGGTCTTGGAGGAAGAAGAGGACTCTTCACGATGGAAAAGATGAGAAAGTGCATTCAGACACAGCATGATGGGATATAGTGTATTGGGGGACCAGGGAGAAGTACAGCGTGGATTAGAGTGGGAAGGCGGAGAGAAGAGGTGAGAGTTGAAACTAGAAAGGTACATTGGAACAAGATAATGAAGAATCTGATATGTGAAGTTTGAGTTTTATAAGATGGAGAGTGGGGAGTCCCTTTGTGGCTTATAAGGAGAGTGATGTGATCACATATTTGTTTGGGGGAAAGTAACTCTGGAAGCAGCTTGGGGGATGGATGGGGATGCAGAGACAGGAGCAGAAGACCAGGGGTCGGACTGTCAGAAACCCAGGCAAGAATAAAAGCCTGAACTGAGGCAGTAGCAGTGAGCATGAAGAGTCTGACTTAAAAGACATTTCTAAGACAGAATTGAAATCAATTGGTAAGAACTGTAAAAGAGGCTATAAAGTCAGCCTTAGGAAGATAGGAGGAGAGCTGAGTGGAAGCCAAGGGAGAAAAGAAGTTTCCCCAAACCTGGGCTTGTCAGTGGTATTAGATGCTGCAGAAATATCCTGTAAAATGAAGATGAGACCCTTGGTTAGGAAATCCTAGAGAGATTCATTTTATTTGAGTAGGAAGCCAAACCAGATTTTAAGAGGTGACAGAAGTAGAAATACAATGGCGGAGGGAAGGAGGCAACTTGATTCTACTTCCAGGCTCTCGTATTGGACACCAGCCAGTCTTTAGCTTACTGCAGTTTCTCTGAGCCTCCCAGCTGCTTCCCTATCTCCTGGCCCCACAGTGGTCCCAGCCTTCCAGGCCTCACTTCCAGGGTCTGGAGTAAAAACTTGTCTTTGGCTTTTTAGGTAATGGGTATCCCATATGTGCCTACCTAGGTCCACTGTTTTCCAGCCACCTTGCCACTGACTTCTCTTTCCCTCTAGGTCAATAACTTGTTAGCTCTCTAGTTATCTGAGCTTTGGAATGTCTTAGTTTTTGTGAATGTTGTTCTAAGAGAGTATGTATGTATAGGGGCACCTGGGTGGCTCAACCAATCAAGCTTCCTACTCTTGAATTCGACTCACGTCATGATCTCAGGGCCCTGCGGGAAGTCTGCTTCTCCTTCTCCCTCGCCCTCCTGTGCTCTCTCTCTCACTCACTCTCTCTTACTCTCTAATAAATCTTGTTTTTTTAAAAAAAGAACATGTATGTGTAGCTAAGAAAATATGCTTTGTTTTTATACTGTAACTGTTTCAGAGTCTGAGCATCTGTGTGTCCTCTGTGCATTCCTTTGTGTATGTGTTATTTGTTTTATTTAACTTAAATAGCACTTGCTGTGTGCCAGACATTATTCTCAGTGTTTTACTTAATTCATGTAATTCTTTAACATCATCTTACAGAAGAGAAGACAGCCACAGACAGGTTAAGTAACTTGCTCAAGGTCAGCCAACTAGTTAGCAGTAGGATTTGAATTCAAACCCAGACAGGAAGTCTAATCTAATTCCAGAGTTTGTGCTTTAACTATTTTGCTGGGCTGCCTCTTAGGCACACGTGTCTCTTCTCAAGTGCATGTGAGCCCCTTCATATGAGGGGAAGTATGTGTAACTGTGCACGTTTTCTCTTCTGTT
This sequence comes from Neogale vison, assembly GCF_020171115.1. NCBI lineage: Eukaryota > Metazoa > Chordata > Mammalia > Carnivora > Mustelidae > Neogale > Neogale vison. Next base: position 151,983,803 of record NC_058101.1, on the reverse strand, counting down.
GGATGGATCTTCTTTGTATCTCTATTAACTTGATTATGGATATCATGTCTGTATGTCTTCATGGTAGGAAATGTCAGAGTCTTCTGTGTGTATGTGAGTGACTTCCTTGATCTAACCACACACCTACTTATGACAAGGTCCCTTCCCCTTCTCATTTTGCATTCTTATTCTCAACTGCCTTTCCTCCTGCCCATTGCTGTCCCTCCTTCCCCTTTCTTTGTCTCTCCTGTGTACCCACTGGGCCACATCAGACCTAGTTGTCTACATTTCCCTCCTTAGAAATTTTAGGACTTTGTTTTCTTTCCCTGTGGAACATGTATGCCTTGGCTTCCCTTACTTCCTCTTTTTAAATTTGTACCCTTTATAATATTCTGCCATAAATAATTTTGGCACACCAGAGGTGATGTTCAAAGGTCACTGTTTCCTGGCTCCCGAACCCTGGGCCAAGTCTTAGGAAGTCCCACGTCCTTATTTTGCCTTTTCTACTGTGACCTTGAGCAGAGTCCTTGGCATTTTTCCTTTACCTCCATTCTTTGTGAAATACAGCAAGATAAATGGCTTACCAAAAAATGCCATCATTTATTAGGAGAAGGGTGAATTGAACTAGAAGGAGCAGAGGGTGAGGAGGGTGGGGTTCCTTTTAAAAAAGTATGCTCCTTGAGATAAAACCTGAACTTGCTATCTCGCCACCTGGTGGGCAAAAGTCTGAAACTGTTGAACACTAACTTGGTAGAGAAGCAAGGAGAATAACTTACACTATTGGAGAAGACCTTATTTCATATACCATAACCATATTTCTGATTCTGGGCAAGTATTTTACTTTGGCTTTTGAGCAGGAGATGAGCCACAGTTACTGACAGAGAAAGGGAAGAGTCTGATTATTAGAAAGAATATCCTACAGTGTTAAGATAACCAAACCAAGCAAGCTGTGTCCTCTTTTCCCCCTGAATAAACTCACCATAAATATTACAAGTGGTAAGAGGAATTTGAAGAGCTATTTTGTAATTAACATCAGACAAAAGAGTTCTTTTGAAATATTCACCTAGAATTTAACCTTGGGCCAGAATACTAAAAGTGTTTCATTTGAATAACATTTATGCCAAAGGATTTACATCACTTTATAGTTTCTCTCTGTCACATGCCAGTTTCTGTCCAGTGTCCCAAAGTACTGTGGCAAAACTAAATTGAGAAACACTGGTTTTTTGCTGTCCATTACAGTAGACATTTTTCCCAAGTGCTATGAGCTGTGTCTTTTTTTTCATTCCCTCCCCCCCCCCTTTTTAATTCCTGTACTCACCTTGTCAAGAGAGGCCTCAGGTAGGGATCACAGACTCCGCTGTCTCCAGGGATGGGGAAGGTAGATACAGGAGTAAGGTGGACCAGTGGCCACACCCGTCTACAGGGGCAACTGACACACAGCTTCAGCAGATTATGGCCAGATGGAAACGTGAGACCATTGCTGCCAAATACCCCCCCTTTTTTTTTCTTTTCTTAAGTTAAACTCAAAATCTGGATGTTTTAAATGTGAGGTTTTTTCCATCTTTTTAAGATGTTGGCTCACACGTTAAAATAAAATCCTGTATGATCCAAGCAAAACACCTCTGAGTTGGATTGGAGACTCAAGCCCCCGGTTTTTGACTTAAACTTTACACAGGCTGTCTCTTGGTTAAGTGCCTGGAATTGATGCATTTTAGTAGCTTACGTTATTTAATAAGACTGTGAACTAAAGAAACTAATAAATTAAAATCTTTCAGACTCATTGGTCAAACGGATCTGACAAACTCTCTTAAGTCATTTGAAGTTAGTTTGAGTTAGCTTTTGATTTAGTATTAGTATGTCTACCAAAAGAAGCTATTACTCTTGCTTTTTGGCAGCTATGGTACTCCCTGCCTTGGTTGACACTCCTCCTGAGATTTATTTAGAAGTTAGCCATCTTTCTTCCTCATTTTGATGCTGCAGTTTCCTCTTCTTGAAAAAGAGATTTTGAAGGGTAGGAAATGGAGACTCCCTTGCAATGTAATTTTTGAGTCTCTGACTTTCTCATACCCACACTAGAAGTTTAGAGTTTGCAATAGGAAAATTTAAAGTGGAATATTCCACTTATAAGAAGAAATCATTACAGAATATTGTCATAACCCTCTTGCGAGCATTAAGGAATTGTGCACCGATATATTTCTTGCTAAAATGTTATAGCCATTTTCAGTAGTCACAGCTTAAAATGTGGATTCATACCTTACCAAAGACATGAAAGAAAACATAGTTGAAGTTCTTCTGCTCTGATGCTCCATGGGCATTTATAGAGGAATTTATCAGGTCTAACTATATGGTAGGGGAAAAATTAAAGCTATGGGCTTAGAGATCAAATAGACCAGTGTCTAAATTTCATATCTGCTTCTTAGTAGTGATAGCAGTTTATTTTTTCTAGGCTCTGTTTCCTCATTTATAAAAATTTTATAAAATAAGAATAATATTAGCAACTTTGCAGGGCTGCTGGGAGGACCAAATCAGTATGAGAGTCCTTAAAACAGTGCCAGGCACATAGTAGGTGCTCTGTAAACATCAGCATCCTTTTCCCCTTTAATGATACACTTGGCTGACGTAACACCCTTTGAGTAATCAGCACACCTTTGGCTTCCACAGGCTAATTTATCTTGAGACACCACCTTTCCTGATGAAAGCAAGGTAGTATAAGAAGGAAACCGTTTTCCTAATCCCACTCTTGCCTCCTGTTAGCCCTGTCATCCAGACACTGGGACTCATTTTCCTTTTTTGTAAAACAAGGAAACTGAATTCAAGTATCTCTGAGTTCACTTCGGTTATAGTTTTTTAAAGATGTTCAAGGGAGAGAGGCTCCTTCAGCCGGCATTCATTGAGTGGCAAGTACTTCAATGAAGTCATCAGCATTTGTCTTTGAGCTTTGCAGTTCCAGAAACTTAATCATTTCATTTCACTCAAGGTTGATTAGCTTCTGAGGGGCTGATTCGGACTAACTAAACTCCCAGGATATCGACTGACAAACAAAAATCCCATTTAATTACTTTATGCTGAGACATCTGCCTGGCTCCAGAACTAAAAAGGTTAGGACACTCTGGTCTGGTCAGCAGGTTCACTTAAGAGATTAAGTTTAGGTAAGAGGAGGGTTTTTTTGTTTTGTTTTGTTTTGTTTTTTTGATAAGAATAGAATCAAAGCAGAGGTAGTTTAGGTATTCTGGAGAATTGTTTCTATAGTGCTTTTGTAGCCTGAGCAATTACCTTTGTCCCTTTTAGAGATAAATTGATCTAAAACAAAAATCAGGCTTTATATAGTTTCAGATTAGTATTGAGAAATGCTTGATTATCAGGCTCCACTTCAGTGAACTCTGTAAAAATCACCACTCTGCTAACACATTTCCACTCCATCCCATCCACATGTATTTTAAGCACACTTTGCTGTAATGAGAGGAAAAAGACTTCTGCTTCTTATATTCTTTGCGTTCTGCTCTTATATTCATTTTGCAGAGTCCTTCATTCATCACACACTTAGAAAACGCCCAGCCAGTGTTTTATCTACAAGCTTTTAAGTGGTCCTTGTGGACTTTGAAGTCTTCATCTTTAACACAAACACCCGGTCTTTGCTGCTTGTTGGATGCTGGTAAGGTGGAAGAAGAGAGAGCAGAGCTCTGGCATGATGTTGGAGCACTGGGGAAAGTTTATTAAGCACTCAATATGATAAGAAAAAACAAAACAATGAAATCTTTTAGAAAGTACTTATTAAACATTTAGACTTTGAGAACCTGACTTTGATAAGTTAGAAAGCCATAAAAATTAGAACTAGTTCCCACTGGGTTTCCTTATCCAGCTTATCCTGAATCAGCCAATAATCTTAATGGCTTCAAATGGTTCTAAAAATGCCACTCTGTAATTATGGCCTCAAGAAAGCATAAGCAGAATTTTAGGGAAAGTTGGGTTAGAATGTTAGGGGATAGAAGGAAATAGTGGAAAAGTGACTAAATATCTCAAAGGAGTAAGAAAAGGCTGTTAACCAAAAGAATTTGTGTGTGTAAATATGGAATTCAGATGACTTATTTGTTGATTAACTGCCAAGTGCCTGGCATCATGGTAAGTTTGCAGGAAAGTGCCCAAAAAAGTTCAAGGCATAGTCCCTATACCCAAGGAGCTTATCAAGCAAAGATTATGTACTAAGTGGCAAGGCTTAGCCTGGGCTTGGCAGGTTAAATAGGGTTTCAAAGAGGGAAGAGAAGATTCTAAAATAAGGGAAGGGTATGGGCAAAAACATGGCAACATGGATGAAGATGGAGAGGTGGCTGAATTAGTTAAAATCAGCCAGTGCACACCAGGAAGGAGAGAAAAGAATTGGAAATTAACATTATATAAAAAAAAATTGAAGCTTTTGTCTTTTGAAAAAGTCAGCAGTATATTTGACTAATTCCTAGTGGGGTTTTTGGTTTGGTTTTTTTTTTTTTTAAGATTTTATTTATTTATCAGAGAGAGAGAGGGAGAGCAAGCGAGCACAGGCAGACAGAATGGCAGGCAGAGTCAGAGGAAGAAGCAGGCTCCCTGCTGAGCAAGGAGCCCAATGTGGGACTTGATCCCAGGACGCTGGGATCATGACCTGAGCCGAAGGCAGCTGCTTAACTAGCTGAGCCACCCAGGCGTCCCTTGAGTAATTCCTAGTTTAAGTCTTTTCTCTAACTGATAGGAAATTCACCAAATTGTGAAAATTTTGTCACCAAACATACATGAAAAAGGAAACCTCTGGATTTTTCAGTGAGTGTCATAGGGCTCAACCTCTTGCCAAATTTACTGGTACACTGCAGGCAGAACTTGTTAATAATTGGCTCACTGGTTCCTACCTTTCCTGGGGCAACAAATGAACAGGTGTTTTGTCTTTTGTGTTGGGTACCGCTCAGCGCTGAGGATATGAAAATACAAAAAGACACTACTATGTGAGTAATATGATATGATAGAATAAAGACATATGTTGTTTTTGTTGTTGTATGTAACAAGGCTGTTGTCTCCAACAATGCTGTAGTAAACTGGTTGATAAAAATCATCATGAAGGTTTCTCTAGAAACAGATGATTTCTTTAGTTTCTTTGGAACATAAATTTATTATTTCTATGCCATCTACTCTGAAGAGAAGATGAGAAAAGATCCAAGTTGAAATATATCTGAATTTTTCACATGTCCTTTGTTTGGCTTAAGGAAATCATTTCCCTACCTGAAACACTCCAGTAATTTCTCTAGAAGTAGGTTCTGAACTGTTAAAGACAGAAGTAGTAAATGTTTCACATCTTAATTCTTCCCTTTTTCCCTTACTGAGGGCTCAGAGCATTTGCTGGCTTAATCCGGAGGTTGAATATATGACTGTTTAATCTCTAACAGAGAGTGGAAACACTAGCCAAATGCCTCATTTGGAGAAAGACTACTCCAGATTTTAATCTGCTTAATTTTTGTAGGACCTTGTCCTAGGTTGGAAGGTGGGGGGGGAGTATGCTGGGAAGGGACAACAAAGGGAAGAAAGTAAAGCCCAGATGTTTGCAGAATGGCAGTGCTGATTGTCAAGGGATGGGAAAAGGAGATGCATAGTAAAGAAAGAGGATCTAATATATAGAATGGAATAATACTCGGCTATCGAAAAGAATAAAATCTTGCCCTTTTCAACAACATGGATGGAACCAGAGAGTACTATGCTAAGTGAAATAAGTCAGAGAATGACAAATACCTTGTGATTTCACTCATATATGGAATTTAAGAAACAAAACGGTTGAACATAGGGGAAGGGAAGGAAAAATAAAATAAGATGAAACTAAGGAAAGAAGCAAACCAAAAGAGATGCTGAACTCTAAGAAATAAACTGAGGGTTGCTGGAGGGGAGGTGGGTGGGGGGAAGGGGTAATCTGGTGTTGGACAGAAAGGAGGGCACCTGATATAATGAAACTGGGTGTTATATGCAACTGATTAATCACTAAATTCTACCCCTGAAACTAACAATACAATATATGTTAACTAAATTGAATTTAAATAAAGAACTTAAGAAAAGGAGGGAGGAAAGTAGGAAGAAGGAAAGAAGGGAGGAAGGAAGGGTCTAATCTAGCCTTGTGTTTGACTTTTTGCCCACCCTCTAATGGAGGTGACTCAGTTCAGCAGCCTGGCAAAGCTCAGAGCAGTGTAAAGCAAATTCACCTAGGTGGAAAGATGCCGTTATGCTGCAGACCTGTGCAGTCTAGGTGCAGGCCCCACCCTCTCAGGCCACTCCCATAATAGCCTTCGGGCTCTGGCATAAAGTTAAGAAACCTTTCTGCTCCTACCCAACCCAGAATAAATCTTTATTTTTAATGAAGGTCAGCTCTAGGGGGCCCAAGCCCTGGTGCTCCCTGATCCTGAGGAATTTAAAGGAGGAGCTAAAGCAGGAGAGTAGCTTAGATTTTTCCTTGAGACCATGTAGAGCAGTGCTTGGGCTACTCAAGTTCAGAGTCATTGCTGCTCATTGAACTAATTCACCCCAGGCTGGAGTTTATTTACCATGGTATTGTGGGAAACTGCATATACTCCTGAGCTGTAGTGGCTGCATCTGGGGGTAGGGGGCAGTTAGAGTCCGTCTGTGTTCACCATCTGTTCTGTGTCAGAGACTCCCATACGTTATGTTATTTAACCCTCACAGAACAACTCTGAAAGAAAGGTGCTGCTCTCCCTATTTCACAAATGAGTAAACTGAGGCTCAGAGGTGAAGAGGTAACACTGGAATTTATAGGCAGACAAGTCTGTAAATCCTGTTTTTTTCCATCCTTTGCCTGGGAGAGAAACCTCTCCTTCTTCTGAGGGGTTGGCAGAGAGTCAGCAGGAATGAGGAGAAGAGAAGTGGTGGCAGCAGCTCTCACTGGGAGCCGTCCAGAGGGGCCTTCTGTGCCACTTCCCGGTCTCTGATACACAGTCAGACCATGTTCCCAAAGACCATGTGAGATGTGCACCTGGCCTTGACCGCTGTCACAACACCTGAGAAAAAGTGACAAATGGTCTAAATTTTAAAGGAGTAAGTGTTGTCCACGCAAAATCAGAAGACGACAGTGTGGTGGGTTACAGGCTTGAGGGAGCCTGGCACAGAGAGAACTGTTTATAGCCCAGTTTATAGAACAAAGGCTGAGGCAGGACCCAGATAAAGAAGGGCCTTATAAAGTCATGCTAAGAGCCTTTGATTTTATCCTGAATTTAATGGAAAGCCATTAAAGTAAAGGAGAGGAGGGTTGGGGGTGTGTGTGTGTGTAGATTTGCATTTTTAATGTACCATTTAAACCCTTTTGTGAGGAAAGGCAAGTCTGCAGGCAGGGATGACTCATGGCTTTTGACATCTCTTTATTGCCTTGTACCACTGTAGAAATTTTCTGGACTTAAGCTCCTTATGAGCAGAGGCCTTTCTGTTGTTGCTGTTAATATCTCTTACAGGACTTCAGTGCTATGGCCGTAGTCAGGGCTAAATATTTATTGAATAAATATTATAAAACCTAAAGCAATCCGGTGTACATAGGTTAGATAAGTGAAATAAAATCTTGTGTCTGTTTATGCAGAAGGTAAAGGGAAGAATTATTAGTATTTTGCTGCTGGAGAAACAAAGGTGAAGAGTATTGGAACAATGTGATCTATATGCTAGGTTAGCTAAACTCACTGGCCACATAACATTGTTAGGATTATTTTTTCTTTCTTGCATGACTTTTTGTTTTCCCTTGAGTTAATAGGGCTCTTGTTTGCTTATTTGCTTAGTTTCCTACATACTTCTTACTGATATATCTCCAACCTCTCTGCCATTTGTATAGGTCTCTCCTTAGTATGTTCAAACTCACTGGGTGTTGTAACAATTTTATCTTCTTGGAAATCTTCTCCCAGAGCCTTCTGTCTTTTCCCAGTCTGATCCCAGCTGCTCTTGGACTTGCTGCATGGCTCCCAGTTTTGGATTTCCTTCACCATTATCCTGAAGATACCTTCAGCTCTTTCTTCTGTTGGAAGCTCTATTTCCTGGGTCTGTCTTCTTGCCGTCATTTTGCTGGGGACATCCTGAGGAAGAATGCACAGAAGGTCAATTTTCTGAGCCCCTGCCTGTCTAAAATGCCTTTGTTCTACCCTTACCTTCTGGTGGGTAGACATCTAGACGTGGTAACAGTTTTCTTTAGCTTCTGGAAATGCCACTGAAAAGTCCAGTACTGTTCTGAGTCTATATCTTTGGTATGTATCCCACTTATTCCTTTGTGGAAACTTTAAGAATTTTCTTGTTCCTTAAATTTGTGATGATTTGTCTTAATGAAGGACAGTTTTCACTCATGTGCTGAGTACTTAGTGGGTCCTTACCATCCAGAACAGAGGTTCCAGCTGTGGCCAAGCCCCTGTTCAATGGGCCAAATCTGGCCTGCCACAGTTGTTACAGGTAAAGTTTGATTGGCACAGAGCCACACTCATGCATATACATACTGTCTGGGGCATTACACAGCTAAGTTGAATGATGTGACAGACTGGTCTACAGAGCTTAAAATATCTGTGGCTTTTTACAAAACATGTTTGCTGACACTCCCCCGCACCCCCTTGCCGCCAGTCTAAAAAAACAAGAACTTCAGTTTTGGCCAAAAAAAAAAAAATTTTTGTTTGTTTTTAAAATTTTCTCTGCCATGTTTTGTGTTTCCCTCTTTCTAGAACTCCTACTACTTAGATTTTGAACCACCTGGACTGGAACTCAGATCTGTTTTTCTGCCCTCTCTTCCCTCTCTTTGTTTATGTTTGCTCTTTTGCCTGAAAAATTTTGTTTGCCTCCCAACTGAACCATGAGTTTTTCACTTCTGCTGTCATAATTTCTTATTTTGGCATAATTTTATTATTATTATTTTTATTTTATTTGACAGACAGAGATCACAAGTAGGCAGAGAGGCAGGTAGAGAGAGAGAGGGAAGCAGGCTCCCTGCCGAGCAGAGAGCCCGATGCAGGGCTCTATCCCAGGACCCTGGGATCATGACCTGATCTGAAGGCAGAGGCTTTAACACACTGAGCCACCCAGGTGCCCCATAATTTTTTTTTAATTAACCTTTTTATTATAAACAAAAAATAATAATAATAATGCATAGTTAATAAATTTTTATAAAGCAGTCATCCTTATAAATGCTACCCAGGTCTAAAATAAATATTTCTGCTAACTCAGAAGCCCCTCTCTGTGCCCCAATCTAATTACAGCCCACTCTGACACATATATCGTGGATTTCGACCCATTGCAGCACTGTCTTTTTTGCAGCTCAGATTATCCCAGCTTTGGACCGTGAGCCTCTTTGTGCTGTCCACTGTGTCCTTTTATTGTGACCTTTGTACCCTTTGATTGTTTCCTTGCTATGTACTTTAGCAAGATGTTTAGGACTCCTCTTGTACATTCCTTACCCTACATCTGGAGTGGAGTCACCCGTTTCTCTAAAAAAAACTCTGTAATCTTTTAGTGGGAAATGGAGTGTATTTTCCTTCCCTTTTTTTTTCCATGCTCATATTATATTATCAGATATATTATATTACAGCCATTACATACTATCTTCCCTCTCTCTTTTAATCTTCATTTGGTCTTACTTCTACATGACTATATATTTAATACTCAGTACCAGCTTATGTATCGATGTTTCTATAGTCATTTAGGTTGTCTGAAACTCATTCTTCACAAGATACCGCAGGATGGGATCATGAGAACAATATTCCCTGAGTTCTTGCAGGTTAATAATAGTTTATCTGTGCGCTGTAAACTTGAGAGTCAGTTTTGTTAATGTATTATCTTTGGCTTGCATTTTTTTTCTTTGAATGTCTTCAATATTTTACTGTTTTTTCTTTGAGTAAAACAGCACTGCTGTTGAAACTCTGGTATTGTATTTTTCCCTTGTAAAGCATTCACTCTTTTTGCCTAGCTGCTCTAAAGTTTATTTAAAGTGTAAATATTTTCCCAGAATATATCTGGTGTTACTTCTTCTGGGTCAGTATTCTCAGGTATGCAGTGTGTCCCTTCAGTATTTAACTCCAAGCCTCCTTTTATTTTAGCAATTAGAGCTTTTAGTATTTGTTCTGTTCCCTTGTTTGGATTTCTATTAGGGACTCCTGTTCTCTGTATTTTGCTTCTTCCTTGCCTGTCTTCATTATCTGCCACTTCCTTTCAAAGTCTTTTTATCACTTCATTTCTTTTTAGCATTTAATCTTTTCTTCCTATGTTCTTCTTACCTGTTGTGTGTTTATCCACTCTTATATTTCTATTAATTTAGTCTTCATTATTGAAAAATTTTTTTAAATTTCTAACTCTTTTTTAAGTTCCGTCACCTTGTTTTGAAGCTTTTCTGATTTTTCTTTTATGTGGCTCTTTTGTGTCTTGTTTAATTCTTTTGTTCTTATTTGAAATTTTGGTAGGTTTTGGTGGTATGCTTTCATTGTCTGTATACTGTCGTATTTTTATGTCCAAGAGCTTTTTTTATTCTCTTAATGCTCCCCCTTTTTTTTTTTAATAGAAGTCACTTCTCATTTCTTAGTCTATCTTATTTATCTCTCTAAGGATCGTAATGATGCTATCTTTTAAAGTTTTATGATGGGCGCCTGGATGGCTCAGTGGGCTAAAGCCTCTGCCTTCAGCTCAGGTCATGATCCCAGGGTCCTGGGATTGAGCCCCACATCAGGCTCTCTGCTCAGCGGGAAGCCTGCTTTCTCCTCTCTCTCTCTCTCTGCCTGCCTCTCTCTCTCTCTCAAATAAATAAATAAACAAATCTTTTTTAAAAAATAAATAAAGTTTTATGCTACTAGCCTAATTTACTTCCTCTCCTCCTCCCTTCATTTGTTTTAGCCTTTATCATTTTAGAGACTTTCTTCAAGCATATGGTGATCCTTGGTTATTGGCCATGTTTAGGAGTTGGACAGTAAAAAACTGATTAGAAAGTCTGTGCCATGAGTTAGGACTTGTTGAATTCTAGACTTTACTATACTGTAAGCGGGTTGGGCCATTTTATCATGAAACCTCCAGTGTCAGTATCTTTTAGTTGATTTTTTTCTTTGCTGCCGATCAAATTCTTCAGAGAAGTTTCTTCTGGTCAGCTACCCTGGAGGATATAAGCCTGACGAATAGTGTTCTGAGAGCCTTATGAGAAGAAAATTGTTACTCTTGGTATATAAACTTTTGCTTATTAACAAAGCTGCCTCTAGATATTGATGGTTTCCCCTAGTCTAGACTTTCATTTTTAATTTCTCCAGAGAACAACCTCTAGCAACATGTGTGGGAAGGGAAGAGGCAGTCGCTGAGCTGTCTGGACTAAGTGAAGAGAACTGGAAGGTTCTATTTCTTATCAGTATTTTTTTTCAACAGATCCTCTTGTTTTTAGGCTCACCTTCAATCTCACTTCCACATGTGCCTATTGTTTCAGATTGCTGAGCTTTTTATGGGTTCTGCAGTATAAATTAATATGAATTAAATTTTCCTGTATCTGCTAAGTCAGTTGTCTTTTTACTTTCCACTTTCTAAAATGCTGTTGCTGTTGCCTCTTATTCTTTTTGTCTTGAACGTGTGTGTGTGTGTGTGTGTATAAAGCTCTTTACTATGTTCAGTGTTATTTCAGGAGAGAGAGCAAAGCTAATGCACACTTTTCAGTTGACCAGAAGTTCCTTGACCTATTTAAACAGAGAATCTCAGGAAAGTCACTTACCCAGGTCTGTTCCCAATTCTGTTAGAACAAATGATACAGTGCTTTTCTAATGACAAAGTTTTGTTTGCTTGTTTTAAGGGATACTCCTGATGCTGATCTGAAAAGTCACAAATTGTGTTTTATTCTCCTCCTTTATGCCAGGCCTCAACTATGTTTAACTCAGTCCTTTTCTATAGCTTTGCAGGCTCATGAATGAAGTGTATTTCACTTACCATTCATGAACAGAAAAAAGAATTTGAAATGTCATGTAGAAATGTTCTGTGTTAAGACATACATGATAAGCCCTAGAACAACCACTAAGGAAATAACTCAGAAAAATATAGTGAATAACCATGAAGGAAATTAAAAGGCTGCATCAGAAAATACTTACTTAGTATCAAAGGGTAAGTAGAAAAGGAAGAACAAAGGAACAAAAAAGACATGAGACATAGAGAAAGCAAAAATTGGTAAACATAATCTAGCTGTATCAATAAGAAATGTGAGTAGATTAAATAGTCCAAATGGCAGAGATGACCAGACTAGATTAAAAAATAAAACACACACAATATCTAGCTATATGCTGGATAAACAGAATAAAAAATATAAAAAGAATAGAGAAAAGTTTTTTGGTTTTTTTTAAGACCAACAAAACTAGCAGATCTCTAGCTAGATTGACAAAGAAAAAAAGAGAATATTCAAACTGCTAGAATCAGAAATGAGAGGAGGACAGTACTACCAACCTTACAGAAATAAAAATGATTACAGAAGAATCCTATACACAATTCTATGCCAGTAAGTTGGACAATTGAGATGAAATGGACAGATTATTTGAAAGGAATCCGCAATAACATAAAAAGTTGGCATTGTGATGCATTTACAGGCTGTTGCCTTCTCCACTCAAGGACGCAGTGGAAGTATCAACCTGGAGAAGATGCTATACAATGCAAGAAGTGAACTCTGCCCTTAGCAAAATCCAGCTGGTGGGATATTCTCAGAAAATTGTGAGTGTTAAATGATTTTAAGTGATACATGAATGCTTTCAGTTTCTATTGTTACCCTTTGGGAGGAGGACATCTCACCCTATTCACTTCAGAACAGTGGGTGCAACTTTATAGGTTTTGGACAAGTGAAATAGGAAATAGGGAGTATAAAACAGATCAAGAAGCAGTTTGGCAAGTAAAACTTTTGAACTCTGACCAGATAGTTAAGGATTCCCATTTTTGTTAACTTGTGCCCAGAGCCACTCAGTATAGAATGACCAAGAGATTAATGCCTAGCCTAAAAAAAAAAAGAAAAGAAAGAAAGAAAAGAAAAGAAAACCCAAGTATTTCTCTTTTTGGTCTTTCTGGTAATCTGTTCTCTCTTTCTTTTGATGAGTAAAGCCTGGGAGCCTGGTATATGTGGCTAGGTTGAAACTCAGAGAGGGGGCAGGTCATGACTGTAGGATTGCTTTCTGGGTCTGCCTGTCTGGTCTCCATTGTTTTGTTTTGTTTTTTGCTTGACTTTATATTTTCTGTTTTACTTTAAATTTTCTTTAAGTGGACAAGGATATTTCTGGGGTTTTTTCCCTACAAAGAATTACCTGGTGTGACTGCACTGCTGAAAGCTCATCACACATTCTTACTGTGGCTCTTTTCTAGGAGCTTTTTGGTGCAGTCCAGGTGACTCCGCTAAGCTCAGGCTATGCCCTTGGAAGCTCCAACTGGATTATCCAGTCCCATTATGAGAAAGTATCGTACGTTTCCGGATCCTCCTTGCTTACCACACATCCCCAGGTAATTCTAATTCTCTTTTAACACTCAGGTTTTTGGTTATTTAACCCAAATTCATAATGTATCCAGAGTATCATCAGTTGTTTGTTTGTTTGTTTGTTTTTCAATTTTTTTATTAACATATAATGTATTATTAGCCCCAGGGGTACAGGTCTTTGAATCGCCAGGTTTACACATTCACAGCACTTACCATAGCACATACCTTCCCCAGTGTCCATAACCCAACCCTAACCTTACCCCTTATCCAATGTCCATAACTTCCTCCCTACTCCCCTCCCCCCGGCAACCCTCAGTTTGTTTTGTGAGATTTAAGAGTCTCTTATGGTTTGTCTCCCTCTCGATCCCATCTTGTTTCATTTTTTCCTTCCCTACCCCCCAAACCCCCCACCTTGCCTCTCAACTTCCTCATATCAGGGAGATCATATGATAATTGTCTTTCTTTTTCAGTTGTTTTTAAATCTTACTAATTTGGGTTTCTACATGTATCCTTTTTTTGTTGTTGTTAGGGTAAGAATGCTGAACATGAGATCCATCCTTTTGATAATTTTTGCACTATACCTTATTGACTCTAGGTACGGTGTTACATAGCAGATCTCTAGAGCTTGTCTTGCTTAACTGAAGCTTTGTATTCTGTAGATGCTCTTCATGAAAGTTAGACTTTTCACATCCCAGTATTTAGGATTGCAAGTTCCTCTGTAAGATCGGGCTGTCTTTAGGTTCATCTCTGGAATTCTGAGATTTTCCACCACTTGCAGTTACCATAGCCTGATATAGTACAGAAATGGTTACTCATTTACTGAGCAAATATTAATTATTTCTTTATTGAGGGTCTCCTCTGTATCAAGTATTCATCTGACCCCAAAGGCACAGTCCCAGCTCATGAATCCATGTTCAGAAGAGCCGAGAGACCGTTGTGACTGCAGTGTGCTGAGTTCAGTCAGTAGGGATGTCCATGAGATTCACAGAGCCAGGTCACGTGGAACTTTGTAGACCATGATGAGAAATTTGGACTTTATTTTATTTTTAAAGATTTATTTATTTATTTTAGAGAGCATGAGTGTGAGGGGCAAAGGGAGAAGGAGAAAGAATCTCAAGCAGACTCCATAGTAAGCACAGAGCTTGATCTCACAACCCGGAGATCCTGACCTGAGCTGAAACCAAGAGTCAGATGTCCAACTGACTGCACCACCCAGGTGTCCCTGGGTTTTATTTTAACATGTAGAGGGAAGCTATTAGATTTTAAGTTGGTTGTTTGTTAACAGTCTTATTTGGCAAGTAGCTAAGTACATAACCGTTGTTACAAATAGATTCTTTATTCCTTTTTAGGTATTACTGTTCATTTCATAAATCCTGATTCTTTTATGTTTGTAAAGGAGGGGCAGAGAAGATTAGATGTCAGCTGACGGATGGGTACATACATTGATAACTTGGGGAAGTCCATATCCTTTTTTTTTTTTGGCTTTCACATAGATTTATTGTGACAAACAGAAAGCACACAATTTGCTTGAATCTACCTCTGACCTAGCAAAGGCTAAAATACTTTTTTTTTTTCATATGCTATTTTAATATGAAGGAAAAAAAATAACTGCTGTAGGTCTAGAACAAAGGATGCATCTGAGCTACCACTTTGTACTGGCTTTTTTCATACCTTCTTTTATAATCAAGTTTCATCTCAAGGTCTAGAGGGGACAAGTTGCTATTTTTTCCTATAGCTAGCAGAATTCTAGGCCTTTCCCGCTTATTGAAATCAGAAGCCCATCAGTGTCATCTTAATCCGCTTCATTAAATCAAAATACTTTATTGGCAGCTTCTATCATTCTTGATATATTCTTCCATAAAAGACAGAAAGATTACTTGGCTGCCAACTCTTCCGATTTGTCCTGCTTAGATCAAAGCCTTTACAGTACTACTGATGTAATTTCCAGTAAATTATTCTTCCAAGGTTCGTAAATTTAAAGGAAAAATAAGGTCTTGAAAGTGATGAGCAACATACCTAAGTAATTAATTTTCATTTCTAGCTGGTAACCAGGGTTGTATGTAAAAAAAATAATGAATTAGATTTTCTTTTACCCAGATAATTGGATTCTATATTGAATTAGCAGAGATAAGAAAAGTTAAGGTTTGGAAAAACTTAATAGTCCGCTTTGTAGGTCAGCAGACTATGACCCATGGACTAAGTTTGGCTTGCCACCTGTATCTCTAAATAATGTCTTATTGCAGTAGAACCACATGCATTTAGTAATGGATTGTGTATGGCTGCTTGCACAGTGTAACAGCAAAGTTCTGCTTTAGAGTTAAACTTTTCAGGAAAGGCCAGCTGCTGACCTACTTGAGTGGCATCTCCCCAACTGGGAAGAACAGGCTGCTGTTGTGATCTCATAAGCTAATAAGTAGAGGGGAGTGGCACTTTGGATTAAGCCTGACATGGGAAGAATGGAGTGACAGAGAAGACACTGGCAGGTCTTTAATTCAACAAATGCTTACTGAATGCTTTCTGTCTTCAGGGAAGGAAAAATACAGGCCAGAGATTTTTTACTTAGATGATACTGAGAATGGTGATGATGACACTAATCCAGTCGACATGGAGTTGGCAGAGGGGATTCCGATTTCAGGAGCGGGTAGTGGGTATGATGAATAGGAATTTGAGTGGACACTGGCGACAGATGAAAATAGAGAACTGGAACTTGGATGTGATGGCAAGCCTGGAGACAAAGTAGAAAAGCATCAGATTTTTTAAAGTCTGTACAGAGCTGAAGGGGAAAGACTGAGTTGCAGGAACATTTACTCATAAAAAGTGGAAGGAAGAAAAATGATCTTGAATAAGAATGGAGAGTTAGAGTGCCTGGGTGGCTCAGTACTTAAGCAGCTGCCTTTGGCTGGGGTCATGATTCCAGGGTCCTGGGATTGAGCCCCACATCAGGTTCTCTGCTCAGCAGGAGACCTGCTTCTCCCCCACTCACCCCCTGCTTGTGTTCCCTCTCTCACTGTCAAATAAATAAAATCTTTAAAAAAAAAAAAAAAAGGAAAGAAGAATTAGAGAATTGACGCCCACAAAAATATAGTATCCCAAATGGAAGGAGAGAGGTAGCTTTTACTGAGCAGAACATCTCAGTATTAATTTTTCTGATTGATCTGATATTCAACAACGTACTGAATTCTTATATTCTAATATTTATCTATTGATGATGATATTATCTGCAAAGAAGTAACAGTTTTGTCACTTTTCTTCCAATCCTATTTTCTTTTCTTTCTTTGTTCCTGTCTTACCAACTACATACTGTAGTCCCAAGTAGACAGAAGTGATGATAGTGGCAGCCTTGTCTGTACTAGATTTTAAAGGGAATGCTTTTGTAGCTTCTTCATTAAATAGCTGGCTTACCCCTTATTTTAGCTAGCAAGGTAAGGAGTTTCTCCTCTGTTCCCAATTTTCTGATTTTTAAAGATCTAATGTAGATGTTGTACTTCACCAAATGCTTTTTTTGAGTCTATAGGATGATCATGTGATATTTTTCCTTTAGACCAGTAATGTAGTGAATTACAATATTAGCTTCTCTTATATTTAACTGTCCTTGTAGTCTTGGGATAAGTCATATTTGATCTCAATGTATTCTTTTTAAAACACTCCTGGAATAAATTGGTAAGTATGTCTGCATTAGTGATTTTCTTCAAAGAATAAGGTTTTGCTTTTAATTGTTGTATTTTTTTTTAAGATTTTATTTATTTATTTATTTGAGAGAGAAACAGTGAGAGAGAGCATGAGCGAGGAGAAGGTCAGAGAGCGAAGCAGACTCCCCATGGAGCTGGGAGCCTGATGTGGGACTCGATCCCGGGACTCCAGGATCACGCCCTGAGCCGAAGGCAGTCGTCCAACCAACTGCGCCACCCAGGCGTCCCTAATTGTTGTATTTTTATTCTCTCTTCTGCCCTTTATTATTTCCTTCCTCCCATCTTTGGGTTTACTTTGTTGCTTTTCTTTTAACACTTACCTCATTTGTTTCCATCCTTCTGTGCTTTTCAATAACTGTACTTAAAGCTATCAGTTTCTCTCTTAGTATCATTTAACTCTGTTAAATTGTTGATACATAGTGCTCTGTCATTCATCTATAAGTATATCATAATTTCCTTCATAATGTTCATAATTTAAGTAGCCAAAGTTTGTTTTGTAGTGCTTGTCTCTTTGTTTCTTGTCCATCCAATATGATTAGACTTAGGGTTAGATGAGAGACTTTTTCAAGTCATACTTGAATGTTTCTGGATTTCTCCCTCCCTTTCCTTTCCTTTCCTTTTTTAAATTCTTCCTTCCTTCCTTCCTTCCTTCCTTCCTTCCTTCCTTCCTCCCTGCCTGCCTTCCTGCATTTGGATAAGAGTTTACTAATTCACTGAAGTTACATTGAAACATAGTCTGTTTTTTAAGTGTCCTGTATATGTTGGAAAAGACTGTATTCGCTGTTGAATGAAAATTTTTCTATATGTATTACTCATTTGAGTTTATTGTTTTATTCTGGTCTTTGATATTTGTTTAGCTTCCAGTTTCTGAAAGGATGTGTTTGTTGATCAGTTTCTCCATGTACTTTCACCGGTTTTTGCTTCTTCTATTTTTAAGCTGTGTAGTCAGAGGTATATATGTTCATGATCATTATGTTTTATCGGGTTGCTTATTTTTTTTCCTATCAAAATTGCATTAAAAGCCAAAAGACTTTCTCCCCACTCCATATTTGCCTGGTATTCTTTTCCATCCCTTTCTTTTCATTCCTTCTGTATCCTTTTCTAGTGAATTCCTTGTAGACAGTATAGTAAGGGATTTCTTTTCTTTCTTTTTTTTTTTTTTAAAGATTTATTTATTTTAGAGAGAACCCTCCTGCAAGTGGGAAAAGAAAGCAGACTCCCCACTGAGTGCAGAGCCTGAGGCAAGACTCAGTCCCAGGGCCCCCAAGATCATGACCTGAGCCAAAACCAAGTCATTCAACCACCTGAGCCACCGAGGCGCCTTGATTCTTTTTTCTTTTTTAACCACAAGGGCCTTTTGATTATTAAAACTGTTTGTTTGTTTTTAAGATTTTATTTATTTATTTTAGAGAAAGAGAGCACAAGCATGAGTAGGGGGAGGGACAGAGGGAGAAACAAACTCCCATGGAAGCAGGGAGCCCAAAGCAGGGCTCCATCCCAGGACCCTGGGAAGATGACCTGAACCAAAGGCAAATGCTCTGCCAACTGAGCACCCCCAGGTGCCCCAGTGAAACTACTTATATTTCCTGTAATTACTGTTTTATCGAGGGCTTATTTTTGCAATCTTATTTCATGGTATTTTTAGTTTATTCTTTTCTCTGTCCTTTCTTCCCTTCTTTTAGATGGCTAAATTTCTTTCTGTAAGTTTGAACACATGTATTTGATATTATTCTTCTGGGTTTTTCCTTAATTTATTTATCCTTTGAGTATCCTGAGCCTATCAGTACCTTTTTCTTTCCCTCCAGAGCCACGTCTTCCTCTTGTCTCTGCCATCTTTTTCTTCTTCCTTCCCACCCCACCACCCTCCCACCATGTTCATACTGTCTGGAATTTTAATTCTGGGTTATCTAGAATGCACGTAGAGTACTGAATATATTATTATAGACAACAGTGAACCTTACTGAGTTTTGTTTTTTTTTTTTCCCAACCTTACGTCCTGTACCTCTCATAGTCCTTCTAGATTTACTTTCCTTCTTCCAGGAATACTTGAGGAATGTTCACCAAGAGAATCCTAAAATGGTAACCCTTGTGAGGTCTTAAAGCATGAGAACATCTTTAGTATTTCCTCACATGTAAATGATAGCTTGGATAGATATAAAATTCAAGGAAAAGAACTTTGGAACTATAAAATTCTGAAGGTATTTCTTCTTTTTCCACTTGTACCTTGTTGCAGTTAAGAACTGCAAAGCCCTGGGGCACCTGGATGGCTCCCTCATTTAAGCAACCAACTCTTGATTCTGGCTTCTGCCATCTCAGGGGTCCGGGATTGAGCCCTGCATTGAGCTCTGAGTTCAGCAGGGAGTCTGAGGATTCTCTCTCTCCCTCTGCCCCTCCCCCTGCTTGCTTCCTCTCTCTCAAAAAATTATGTAAATCTTTCAAAAAAAAAAACTGCAAAGACCTTTAGATTTGTGTTCCTTTATGCGATCTGCTTTTAGAATTTTCACTTTGTCTTCAGTATTCTTAATTTTTGCTATGATGGATCTTTTTTTTTTTTTAAGATTTTATTTATTTATTTGACAGAGAGAGATAACAGTAGGCAGAGAGGCAGGCAGAGAGAGGGGAAGGGAAGCAGGCCCCCCTGCTGAGCAGAGAGCCCGATGCAGGACTCGATCCCAGGACCCTGAGATCATGACCTGAGCCGACGGCAGCGGCTTAACCCACTGAGCCACCCAGGCGCCCCACTATGATGTATCTTAAATGTGTATTTTTTTTCTATCAGTATAATACTTTGAGAAATCTTGCAGTTTCCTTTAACACAGAAAGAATCTTAATCATTGTTAAAATTATTTATTTCTTTTTTTTTCAAGATTTTATGTATTTATTTAATATATAGAGAGAGATCACAAGTAGGCAGAGAGGCAGGCAGAGAGAGAGAGGAGGAAGCAGGCTCCCTGCTCAGTGGGGCTCGATCCCAGGACCTGAGATCATGACCTGAGCCGAAAGCAGAGGCTTAACCCACTGAGCCACCCAGGTGCCCCTATTTATTCCTTCTGGTTAATTTTTTTTTCCCTCCTTATGAAACTTCTAGGTATTGACACTGTGTTTTCTACCTTGCCGGCCGCCCCCGCCATCTCCTTCTTAAAGCCTCCTGAAAGGACTCCTCAACTTGATCTTCCAGCTCATGGATTCATTCTTTGGCTCTATACATACTGCTCTATAACCTATGTGTTGAGTTCTTTGTGTCAATGATTATACTTTTAGACATAGTATTTTCAAATATTTTTCTTTATACTTAATCATTTTTATTTTACTAATTTTTATTTGTGTGTGGACTTTTTTAATGCATATTCTACTGTCCCATCTGGTTTATTAATTCTCCACGTGGGGTCAGTTTTTAGCTTAATTGTATTTAGTAGGTGTTGCTTTCCTGAGTGGTCTTGTTTTATTTCCCTGTCAGCTCTTACTACCTGGACTTCAGGGAAATCTTTTGTACCTCTGCTATAGGCACTGCTTTTTTCCCCCAGAATTTGCCTTCCTTACTTGTTACCACTAGGCCTTGTTATCACTTAGCCTCATAGTATGAGGGAGCAAGGAAGGGCTGGTAGGGCTGCCTATCCCTTTTTTAAACACTTACCCCACTGTTCTGGTATTTTCTGCCTCATAGTGTGTTGGAACCTGCCACAGTCTGCCAGTGTTAGTATGGAGGAGAGAGAAAAGGACAAAGAGTTCCTTGCCAGCCTGTATTTTTCCTGCAGTGCCCAGCCCTGTTTGGCTCTTGCTTGCCATTTTGTCCCCATTCCAGCACCCATGGTTTCCCCAGGAATTCATGATGGTGGTTTAGTTTCTCAAAATTGTCAGATGCCCTTATTTCTTTGCTTTCTCTCAACTTAGATTCTACAAGAGAGCCAGCAGCTTGTGTTGACTCTGTCTTGTTGGGAACTCTAGTGGAATTTTTGTTTTGTTTTAAAATATTATTCCTTATATTTCTGATTAGAAGATTAATTTGTATTTATTGTAGTAGTTATGGAAAGTACAAAAATCTGAGAGAAAGCAATAAAAATTGTGATAATCCTACCATCAAGAGAGAACTCTTTGCAGCCTGGTTTTCTGCTTTTTTCCATTAACTATATAATGAGCACTCCTCAGTTCATTAGTATTCCATACATGTTTGATATTTGCCTAGTATTCCATCATACGGATATGCAAGAAGGTATCTGTTTTCTCACAGTTAGACATTTAAGTTATTTTAAGTTCAAAAAAAATTTTTTCCTGAAAAATACCTACTCCAAATAGATGTGCATTCTGCCCAAAAAGAAGGCATAAGACACAGTTTAAAGACGGTAACTAATAGAACAAAACAGATGGTGGCTGTGGGTAGATCCCATAAATGTGTTAGCAGTAACTAGTGCACACTTTTGGTTAATATTAGAGCCCAGTCCTTCCTGGCCTTAGGAGTCAAATTAATGGATTTGCTTGTGGGTTGTGAACTTATATTTGCACACCAACTTTTCCATTATGATGGTTTGAAAAAGCAATGTGGTACACATTATTTCAATAGCTTCCTATCTATGCTGCCTCACTTCAGGAGTAGGACTTGAGCTTAGATGTGAAAATAATAGAATAATAGCATAATAAAACAAAACTACATATACCTGAACATGGGGAGCTACAGGATTTGGGGTTAGTTTTAGAAACTAATTTAGAACAGGACTTGGATTTCCATTTAAGGCTGAGATTTGAAATACTAGAAATTGTATTGTGTGGTAGACATTTTGTTGTTGTTGTTACTATTGATAATAGGTTTGAGTTTGGTTTTTTTATTGTTTTTCTTTTTTTCCCATCCTTCTGACTGTTAAAAGAGACCCAGAAAGTTTTCTGTCCCACTGCTTCAGCCCTCCTGGCCTTGAGGACTCCCCCACACTCTTGGGACTGGCAACAAACTTAGGAGACCAAGCTCTTCCAGTCACCACACTGTTTCCTTCCCATTTGACTTTTGGCCTTGAAGCCAAGACAAGTAGTTCTCTCCTTTGCAAGGTGGGTGGTAGCTGTGAGGGACTATGAGAAGAGAGATGGCTTGAAAGCAAGGGCTGTGGATGGGAACTTATGCCTTAGGGCAGTGGTTCTTAACATTTTGTGGGTCAGGGACCCAAAAGCCTGGTGGTCAAAATCTGGCAAAAATGATTAAAATAGGGTCACCTGGGGTGGCTGTTAGTTAAGCCTCTGACCCTTGGTTTCAGCTTAGGTCATGATCCTCAGGGTCATGGAATTGGTCCTACTTCAGGTTCCACACTCAGTGCTGAGTCTGCTTAAGTTTCATTCTCCCTTTGCTTCTCCCCCTGCTCACATGCTTTCTCTCTAAACTAAATAAAATTTTAAAAAAAAGAAAAAAGAATGACTATAATGACTTATAATGATTATGACTTATAATGATTATAATGGCGATAATATACCATATATATATATGCACACCTACACAATGTTTTGCATTTATTTGGCATCTGTACATTTATAGAGCCCTCAGAAGCCCATTGTTTTGTATCAGGTTGTTATGTATCAGACTGAGAATCTCTTTTACGTTAGAACTTGGAAGTAATTTTTTTAAGAAACAAAATTAATTTAAAAAATTAATTGGTGGGGGTGAAAAAATAATGAATACTGTTTTTCTGAAAATAAATAAATTGGAAAAAAAAATCCTTTAAAACTGAAAAAAAAAAAAATTAATTGGTGGGGTTGGGGTATGGGTGGCTCAGTGGGTTAAGTGTCTGCCTTCAACTCAGATCATGACCTCTCGGTCCTGGAATTAAGCCCCACATCAGGCTCCCTGCTCTCAGCGGGAAGCCTGCTTTTCCCTGTCCCGCTGCTTATGTTCCCTCTCTCGCTTGCTCTCTGTCAAATAAATAAATAAAATCCTCTTTAAAAATTAATTAATTAACTAACTGGTGGGGCGGCTGGGTGACTCAGTCAGTTAAGCATCTGCCTTCAGCTCAGGTCATGGCATTGAGCCCCACGTTGGGCTCCCTGCTCAGAGGGGAGTCTGTTTCTCCCTCACCTTCTGCCTCCCCACCTTGTGCTCTCTCTCAAATAAAGAAATAAAATCTTTTAAAAAATTAATTGGTAATTTCTACTCAGTCAATTCCCTTAAGCCTGTGGTGTTCACAATGGGAATTCCTTCTTGTTGTCAGCGCTGGAAAAGGTTGGTAGCTGGCCTATGAAAGTCTCCTTTGAGGCCCCCACTTCCAGCATTCACTCTGCCTCTCCTTCCTCATCCTTCTCCCTTGGGAGTTCAGGATGAACTGTTGATTTGTTTTTCTGAGGTCTTAAAGACTTTGGCAGTAATAAATGTATATTCTTCTCTTAATCTAACGAAATTACCTTAAATTTGGACTCCTTGAATCAGGTTTCTAGAGCTAAGGCAGTTTCTTGGGTAGGCTTTTGTTTGTTTTGCTCTGTTTTGTTTTTTATGTTCTCTCTCTTCTCTCTGAATTCCCTAAGTGTTTTGTTGTTATTTATGCAGAGCTTTGATCTGGATGCTCTACGGTTTGGTTTTAGGTTTTTTAATGTATTTTGTTTTGTTGTAATAAATATGTGACTTGTTCCAATCTTCATGTGGATGTATATGTTCAGCATTTTCAGCCATTCCTTAGTCTTCTGATCTAAAATTAATTTCCTTCTAGATATCCCTGGGAGATATCTGTAGGCCGCTGCTTCTCCCTCCAGGCCTGGCCTTACAGGGCTCTCACAATCAGGTTTAGTCCTTGCAAAGTTTCTGGGAGTGTTTGTCTTTCTCCAGTATGGAACTGTGGAATTAAAGCCACATGGTCAGCCTTAAGCACAAGGCAGAGCTGGGGATGTAGTGTCAAAACAAAGATATTTTCCTGCTTCCACAGAACCCTGACTTTAACACAGCTGGTTGAAGCTTCCTTTGCACCGCTGGTCAGAAGTTACAGGCGGGTTTCCCCACCCCATGTTGTTCAACGGCCAACTCTATTTCCTTCTCTCAGAAATAATGTATGCTACTGACTTATTTGTTCAATCACTCCTTCCATCACTTAGTCCATGGCATCTCTTAAAACGCTACTTTGGTCAGTGGAATATGCGAGGCTGGAAGGGGAACAAAGATGCGTAGGATTTACATTTATAGATGTTACACTAGGGGAATATGATGGGGACCTGCAAGACTTTTTTTCTTCAGGGTGCAGGTGCTTAATCCTGTCAGATTAGGAATCCACTGGGAAGAGCCATGGGATTCTCCCCCTTCCTAGGGGGATTAGTGAGACGTCATAGGAGAGCGGGCTTTGATTTGGTCTAAGAAAGCTGGAGATGATGTCCTTCATGATCTCAAGTTTATGTCTTCCTTTCTGTCATCAAAGAAGTGTAGGTCATTGGGTCATTCACTCATTCCTCCTTTTCTGCCTTTAAGTAAACTTGAAGAGTTTTAATATGGAAAAAGGCTTTCAGTGGACTGTCTCCTTGCTTCACCACTGGATTCTTTCTTACCCATGATGAGATTTCTCCTGTCGTCTTGCTCAGCTCAGTCTTGTGCACCTGGCTTTCTCCCTCTTTTACCTCCTAGATCTGTTTCACTTCTGTAGCCCAGCAGCAATCAGCCTCCAGCCAAATTTACTCTTTTCCATTTTCCCCAGCATCTTACAGCTGCATTTGACACTGTTCATCATTCACTTGCTAAAATTCTTTTTCATCTAGGCTTTTGAGGCAGTCTTGCTGTTTTCTTACTCTGCTTGATCTTTTGTCATATTATAGGGTATAAGCACCAAAAAGCTGTCTTTCCCGAACCGCCAATTTTTACAGGCAGGGAAGCTCTGCACTGCATTGTGTGCTTGTTATTTACTTGCTTCTATCCCCATTTACCTTAAGGGGTCCCACAGCCATGGTCCCAGACACACACTACTTTCCTCCCTCCAACAAACTGGCATTTTTGTTAAATACTTTGATAAAGGTACCTAGCAAATCTCCATATCTGTCATGTACCTTTGTTTTATCTTTTATTCTCACAATCCATTTTGTTATCCCCCAAATATTTGCAACAGTCCGACACTGGACTTATTATTGCCTCCTTATTCTTTTAAATCGTTGTGTCCAGATTTCCCTTTGTCTGCATTTCTGACAAGGTCTCACTTTGTCCATTGTCCAGTATATCTGGTCCATTCCCACCTGTCTATTAACAGTTTTCTGTGATGTTGCTGGATCTGCCCCTTCTGTCTCCTCAAGTTCTATAAAATTATAGTTTTTTTTTCCCCCTTTATGTCCAGGCTGCTATAGAGGACTTCTGAGTATTGTCCTTCTTTTTGGTCTTACCCCCTCCTCAGCTGTCACCTATAATTATTGTTGCCAAAATGTCACTTTCCTGCTTCAGACTGTTGATTTCTTCCTACCCACTCTGTCAGTTTTCATGATTCTGACCTTTTTGGTTCTTTACTAGTTACACTTTCCCTCATTTTTACTAATCTCTTTCCAGCCCCAAAGTAAACTTTCTATCCCAGCCAAATAAATTCATTTGACACCTACAGGTTATCTTTCTCTGCCTTCTGCCCAGCCAGTCTCCAGCCCTTCTGCCCAAGTCGACTTGCTGATTCTCACCTTGCTGACTTCTAGTGAACTATTTCACATTATAGAATGCTCTCACATTTCTTACCAGACCGTGTTTTTTGTGCATTCATTTATTCAGCAAATATTTGTTTACTATTTTTTTGTGTGCCAAGCATTTTGCTAGGAATTAGGGATGCCAAATCCTTGCCCTCAGAGAGCTCCATAGGCCCGTTGGGGACACAGACAAGTAAATAGGCAGTTATGATGCAGTTTGATTAGTGCTGGTAGAGAAAGTCTTAGAGGCCACAGGGGCATATGTAGAAGGGACATCTTGCTGTGGGAAAGAAGGGGTGTCATGCAGGCATTCCAAAGGCTGTCTTAAATTGAGACTTAAGTTCCTTAGCCAAAGAAAGAAAGAAAACCGAAAGCAAAACTTTATGTGCCGGAAAACCTTGTATAAGCGGTCCCACCTGGCCTGGTGGGGCCCTCTACTATGCATTCCTCTTGGCCTTTATGGACCCAGTGTAAATTCTTGAAATTCGCATTAGGTTTTCTATGGCTTTTTGAATAATCCTCTTTAAAAAAAAAAAAAAGATTTATTCATTTGAGAGAGAGAAGAACTGGCAAGGGGGTTCAGAGGGAAGAGAGAGAACCAAGCAGACGCCATGCTGAGGGTGGAACTTGACATAGGGTTCAGTCACAGGACCCTGAGGTTGGACCTGAGCCAAAGCCGAGAGTCAGACGCTCAACCAACTGCTCTACCTAGGCGCCCCCCAAATCCTCTTTTTTGACGATACATTTTTTTTTCCTTCAACTGGATTATAAACTTCTTTCAAGGACCTAGAGCCTGAGTCTCCTTTTTCTCATACTCTGCAAAGTGTACAATGTAAATTCACCAGCAGAGAACACAGTGACCACAGCCTTCTTGGGCCTAGGGTTTTTCAAAATTTTATTCTGCAAGCTTGATTGTGACTATCAATTTTGTAAGGGAATTTTATTTGAATCTTGGACACAGTGGAATTTTCTGTTGTGTGTGTTAGAACAAAATGTTCCCACTTGAAGCACTCAGTGAGTTGCCATTGACACCAATAATATGTACATTTGCCCTTTGGTAGTGAAATGGAGATGTTGGTGGTGTTAGCTTGGTTTTGAGAGTGTCACTAAAAAGCTTTTAAAGCTGATTCTTTACAGTAGCCTTGGGAATCAACAACAAGGGTCTCCCAAGTATAGGGCTAAAATAACAAACACGTAGTCTGACCTGATCATGAACTAGTTCTCGTAATTTCCAACTCCATAGTATTCATATTGTAGTACTGCTTTTGGCTTTTTCTATGGGCATTTAATTTTCAAAGGAAGGCAGCATTGATGGCTGAGGTTCAGAGGTAATGATTTCAGGGGCGCATTTGTTCTCCATTATGTTTTCATTTCAGCCCCATATGACAACCCAATCAAATGTGTGAGAAAGTGTTCATAGGCACACAAAGATTGTATATGCTATTTAGGGGGTTCCTAGACCCTCTGAATTCACCATCAGCCCTGTGGATCATTGTTGGCTTGTTCTAATAAGGTTCTTACAAAATTATTGTCTTTTCTAAATAGGCCGTCTAACAAAGTTTGATCCCTTTTGTCACTATCCCGGTTCCTTCTCTTTGACATATGCACAATTCTCCAGGCTCACTGCACATCTACCATAAACCATCATCCTGTACTTCTTCCTTCTCTGGAAACAGTGAATGTATATGTGTTTTTTAGAGAACTGCAGATAGATCAGTTCTACCCAAGCAGAGGAAAAGCTCTTGTATGCATTAGTGTAGTACATCCATGCAAGTAGGAATTAGAATCTATTCCGTATAGCTGTCACAACCATACTTTTCAGCCTTCGTGTTTAAGAAATGTTTCTCAGGTTATAAAGCAGCTTATATAACTATAATACTATTATTTAAAAATAATGAGCCCTTATATCCGTGTTTATATAAAGTGCTAAAAGAGTGTACATCAAAAGGCACATATGTTCAGGTAACATTGCAGGTGATGGGTCTTTGCTGTGCTACCGTTTGGAGTTTTCTTTATTTGAAAATCTGGGTGGAACAGAGAAAGGAGGTATGAGGCTTCTTACTAAACTGGGTTTCTGGCTTTTTTCTTCTTACATTCCAGTGAGTATGTGAAATGACAATGAGGAGAAGATGGGTTACAAAATAACTCCAGCATCTCAATCCGTGGGTCTGCATTTTTGTTTCAGTTTGAATCCTGATTTCCTTGGAAAAGATAGTTTTGTTTTTTTTTTTAAAGTGCTCTGGAGACAATCAAAATTAAATTCAAATTGTGCCAAGTAAAAATAAAAATATGACATCCTAAGTATCCCATAATAGTGCCCCGTGGGACTTCACAGTTTACAAGAAGACTGTGTGTATTAGTCCTTGAGACTCTCAGAAATCAGGGAAGGAGGATGGGTCAACAAATATGCCCATGTGTGATCTCTATGCCTAGCTCAGAGCCATAGCTGAGGTCCCATGGCTTTACTAGGGAATGGGAGTGAGCCTTTATATTTCTGGTTCCTAATTCAGCATTCTTCCTGGCCCCTCTGCCATGGAGACTTGGGAAAATCGCCTTGGCTCTCTGAGTCCCAGCTTACGTTGTCATAATGTAAACTCATTTTGTGTGTTTATTTCAAGTTTTTACACGTGTTTTCATTTTGCAGAGTTGTGTTGAGAATCAGATTATACGGTGCAGTGGTTCTCAAAGCACAATCCCTAGACTAGCACCAGGAGCATCTCTTGGGAGCTCATTCGAAATGCAAATTTGTAGGCCCACCTCAGAAACTGTGGGTTTGGCACCCAGCAATCCCTGTTTCGGGAGACCGTCCAGGTGATTCTAATACACAGTCAAGTTGGAGACCCACCACTGACAATGTGTGAGATAGCATTTTGAAAAGAACAAAGCATTCTAGAAATTTGAAATGGGAAGCTCTTTTTTTTTCCTTTTTTAAGATTTAATTTATTGAAGAGAGAGTGAGAGAGAGCATGAGAGCAGGGTGAGGGGCAGATGGAGAAGCAGACTTCCCGCTGAGGAGGGCTCTATCGTGGGACTCTGGAATCATGACCAAGCCGAAGGCAGACGTTTAACTGACTGAGCCACCCAGGTGCCCTGCTCTTTTTTTTTTTAGTTAGTTGAGGTAAAATTTATATGTGGTGAAACCCAAAGATCTTAAACATACAGTTCTGTGAATTTTCACATTATGTGATTATCACACCAGTCGAGACATGAGCTCTTTTGTCCTTCTATAAAGTTCCCTTGTCCCTCCGTGGTCTGTCCTCATCCCCACTGGGCAACTGCTGTTCACTGAACAGACTTCATCAGAGGAAGTGAGAGGACATGACGATGATTTGATCACAGAGCAATGACTATATTCTCTTTTCCCTTTACTACTTATACTTGCCATTTCTTTTTGAATTACTAAGCAGAGTTCTCTCTGGTGTTTCAGCCCATGGACCAAGCTTCTCTCAAAAACAGCGACGTTCTCATTCTGACAGGCCTGACCCAGATCCCCACTGCGAACCCGGATGGCATGGTGGGAGAGTTCTGCAGCAATCTGGGTACGTGGCTGGCTCGCACTGTGAATGGGATGAAGTGTTCTAGGTTTACTTTTTTGATATCTTGCTTCGGTAGTATGTGGTCCTTCCCTTCACAGTCACACCCACCGATGCCCCTCCAACCCCATTCAAAGCTTTTCTCCCCATCTGCTTCACCCGTCTTGCCTATCCTTCAAAGCTTGCTATTGTCAGCAGAAGCAATTCTTAAGCAACATAAATCTGAAGAATGTCAGAATGACTGTCCTAAGAGTCAGTTCAAGTGCTTTATGCAACAAATACTCAACGTTCTCCCACTTGACTTACGTTGGAAAATTCTTATTTATTCTTCTTGCTTTGTGGTGGGATTTGGGGGCAGGACTGGCATTCATACAAGGTAGCAGCTATCAAAAAAGGGAAGAATTGCATCTTTGCTTTGCAAATAATAGCACGGAAAAGACTGTAAATACTTTGCATTCATAACAGCGAGACACTGAACAGATCATTTTTTTCCACCAATATTTGATTGGTGTTATTTTTTTCTTTGAGAGAAGACTGAATTTGGGGGAGAGACCTGGGGGGTATTTGCTACCTAGAAGAAATATTTGTTTCTTTGGATATAATTGTTAGTAAAATCTAAAAATCCTGCCTTTCTTTATAGAAAAGTATGGGTTGCTTACTGTCTTCGCTCGGGCTGCTGTAACAAAACACCATAGACTGGGTGCCTTGAACAATATTTATTTCTCATAGTTCTGGAGGCTGGAAGTCTGAGATCAGGTTGCCAGCATGTTCAGGCTCTGGTGAGGGCTGTCCTCCTGGCTTGTAGATGCCTACAAGAACTAAGTTGGCAGAGGGAAGCAACTCTCGTGTCGCTTCCTGTTCTTGTAAGGGAACCAGTCCCATCTTTAGAAGCTGTCCCCTCATGGCCTCATCTAAACCCAGTTACCTCCCAAAGCACCCACCCCCCAGTACCATCACATTGGGAGTTACAGCTTCACTATATGAATTTTAGGGGGACACAGACCTTCAGTCCATGACAGTTACCAAAGAGGGGTTACTGAGCTCAGACCAACCACCCCTAGCAACTGTAAGTGCTGTCACCTCTGCTCTGGGGAAAAGAAATGGTAATCATCTTACATTTGCGTGAAAGGCAGTATTCTTTGACATTTCACTTGCCCATACCCATCATCATAGTTTGTTGTTTGCTGATAGTAAACCAGACATAGTTTATTCTTCCTTGAAAAAATTATTGGACTTGTCTCAAATAGCATCTTTGATCTGTATGTTTGTTTATAATCTGGAATCATAGACTCAAAGAACTTTAGATCTGAAAGGAACCTTAAGCTAATCTACTGTTTTTCAAAGCCCACACTAACTACTTGCCTCAAGATCAGTGAGGCCACTTATTAAAGATGCAATTTGGAGGCCCTGCCACAGATCTAGTAATTCTAGATTCTAGATCAGATTCTCTTGGGAGAGGAAAGACCCAGAAGAAAAGCTGCATTTTCAACATGTTCCCCGGCAATATTCATGTACACTGAAGCTTAAAGACCCCCGATCTAGTTCAGTCCTCTCATGACCAATCAGGAAACGGGCCCAACCAGGTATCTGTGGCTTACGTGAGATCCTATAGCTTATGACAAAGGTGGGAGTAGAGCCAGGCCTCTGGAGCCCTGACCGCTTTCTCTCTCCACGCTACCATACTGTCATAATGGCAAGTCAACCAGTGCTCCGGGTACAGTGTTTGGGAGAGTGTGTGTGTCAAACCTGGGAACGGAGGAGGATCCAATATACCAGAGGCTTCAGTATCTGTACCCAAAAGTTATGTGTTTCAGTTTGTTTTGGAAACCAAACAAAAAACAAACTTAGGAGAACTTTGATTTTTTTTCTTTTTTAGCCAGGTATAACTTCTAATATGATTATTCCCATAAGTTGCAATTCCCCTATTGGATAACTTCTTTTAAGTATTTAAAGTACGAAGGATTTTCTTACAGATAACACATTAATGAAAGAAAATGCCACTAAAATGAGTCAAACAGAAAAACTTGGCCTATTTCCTTATAGGTCATTCAGCAGTGGTCAGACTGAACAGAGACAAATCCAGCCAAGTTTTGAGCAGGACCTAAAAAGAGAAGGAGCTTGGAGGGTCTCTCCTGAAGCTTGGCTGCCATTGGTAACCTTTAAAACCCAAACCCTTCACTGCACACCCTGTTTCCAGGGACTGAGATATCCAGTAAAAACCCAGCTGATGGTTAGCCTCTGTATTCTCCCACCCCTTGCTGTTTCTCAAAAGAAGCAGATTATTATCCACGGGAAATGAATTATATGAACAGAAGTAGGAAAATGAAAGAAATCTAAATATCATTTTTAAAGTTTCCTTCTACCTTTATAAAACTATTCTTCTAATGCCTCTGTTTTCTCTCCGGCTTCAACTTTTCTAGCACTGACAGTCCGGAATGGAGGAAACGTGCTGGTGCCCTGCTACCCTTCTGGCGTGATCTATGACCTCCTGGAATGTCTGTATCAGTACATTGACTCAGCCGGCCTCTCCAATATCCCTTTCTACTTCATCTCCCCTGTGGCCAACAGTTCACTTGAGTTTTCTCAGATTTTTGCTGAATGGTATGTCTGTGTTCTCCATGACTCAGTACAAGAATAATAAGAATGAAAATGTAAAAAGTGTTTTTAATTAGAAAAAGAATAGAAATAGGTTTTTTTCCTCGCATTATTATGAGACTTTCGTTTTGTTATCTTTCTATATCTGAGATGTGAAAATTGTATTAATGAAAGCCAAGTCTGTTATATTGCTAGGATGTAGAAGAATAGTTATCAAGGAGAGAAGGATGAAAGACAAAGATTAAACTCAGCCAACTCTTTCAAAATCAGTGACAAAAATATTACGTATTTATCTTCTCACACGCTACCCTCTGCCTGTTACAAAGTGAAGTGACACATTCTAGAAGCTCAAAAAAAGCCCAAGCTTATGTTGTCTGGAATTTACAACACCAGATCTTACAAGAAAGGCTGGATTTTTTTTCATTTCAGTAGCTTGATATTTGACAAAATTAAGTTTTACTACAGTAGGAAATTATTTGATTTAGTCCTAAGGTGGGTAAATGATTGTACAGGATGAAATTAGTGAACCCTACCTGAATTATTTAGATGCACGTCTGAATCTAACTCACCTGGCCAAAAAAAGGAGGGATGGGGAAAATACATTAACTTTCACAGTCAACCGAACAGTACCTTAGAGTGGAGTTTCTAGATGGGGTATGACACATACTCCGGTGTATTTAATCCAATGTTCTGTGGGAGCCTAGTAGACACAGTATTCTACTGAGTTCCTCATGAAAAAGGAATTTGTATGTCATTCTGTCATAACTTGTTCCATGTACTGCCTCCCCCCCTCCACCTTTTAAAAAGGCATTTTTTTCCCCTCCCCTTTTAGTTGTAGTTAGGGTCCTTTTTTCTTTCACTCTATTCAGACAAGCTTCTCTATTCCCTGTGTGTGTTATTCATGTTTGTCCTTAGGACTGTCGTTTTTATTGGTACCTATGGAATTTTATCCTTTTCTCCCCCAACATAGGAAGTTAATCTTGAATAATTAGCAGTCCACCCTAAGTATCACTTGTTCAGTTAGTCAGCATATACTAATTTCCTCATCCAGATCTTTAATTAAAAACTCCAGGGCCAGCCCTGCGAGGCCCAGGGGCTGGTGTGCTTCCCCAGGCTTCCCCTCCCCCACTGTGTGCTGTTCTTGTCAAAATATCTAATGGGAGAGAAGGCAGGACCATGAGAATTAATGTAGGTGGTTTTAGTGTTTCTAGGTCTTTTTATTTGTTCGTTTCTAATACATGTGTAAATACATTTACTATAGAAAACAATATGGGTTACAGAGGAAAAAAACTGAACCCATAAGCCCACTCCAGAAGTAATATTACTGTTGGCAGTTTGATGGATATTTTTTTTCTTTCTATACGGGGGCCATGCTGATTATTTAATTTTGGATCCTGCTTTTAAAAATTCCAATATGATATTTGAGCATTATAAAATGTTCGAGGGGCACCTGGGTGGCCCAGTGGGTTAAGCCTCTGCCTTCAGCTCAGGTCATGCTCCCGGGGTCCTGGGATCAAACCCCACATAGGGCTCTCTGCTCAGTGGGGAGCCTGCTTCCTCCTCTCTCTCTCTCTCTGCCTGCCTCTCCACCTCCTTGTGATCTCTGTCAAATAAAATATTAAAATCTAAAAAAAAAATAAAATAAAAAATAAAATGTTCAAGAACATAGTTTTTACATGACTGCATTATTATATCATTTGTACCTTATTTGTATATTGTATGATTTTCTTTTTTTTTTTAAGATTTTATTTATTTATTTGACAGAGAGAGATCACAAGTAGGCAGAGAGGCAGGCAGAGAGAGAGAGAGAGGAGGAAGCAGGCTCCCTGCTGAGCGGAGAGCCCGATGCGGGATTCGATCCCAGGACGCGAGATCATGACCTGAGCCGAAGGCAGCGGCTTAACCCACTGAACCACCCAGGTGCCCCTATTGTATGATTTTCTTAACTGTTGTCTTACTATTGGACAGACAGGCTTTGCCCAGTTTTTTCCTTTTAGTAATAAATCTTCAGTTAATATCATTTTTATGTATAAATGACTGCATCTTCTGCTTAAGTCAGTTACTAAATGTGAAATTACTGGAACAAAGATTATAAATGTGTTTTAATGTTCGTTATACAGATCTAAATGGCTTTCCAGAAGGGTTTTTGGCTTCTGTAAATTGTCCCTTTTTTTACATATTTAGAGGTGTTATACTTCTCTTACCAGTTTATCTAAACTCTGCTCTTTTGTTATATTTCTGCAGACATTTTTTTTCCCATCTTGGCACTTTGGATTTTAAGGTCTTTGTTTTTTAAATAATAAAGTTGTGACTTTGGAATATTTTGAGGTTACAGAAAAGTTGCAGAGAGAGTGCAGAGAACTCCTGTATACCTTCTACTTAGCTTCTGCTAATATTAACATCTTATGCAGCCATTTACACATGCCAAAACTAAGAAGTGGACATTAGCATATTATTATTAGGTGAACTCCAGTCTTTATTCACATTGTACCAGTTTTTCCACTAATGTCTGTTTTCTGTCCCAGGATCTAGTCCAGGATACCACAGGCATTTAGGTTTCTGTTTTTGATTCATTTCTTTTTTGTTTTTGACAGAAATACTTTGGTTTTCTATATTGATGCTAACTAATGCAGCATAATATCCATTGCAACAATCTAGGAAATCTTAATTAAAGATCTTATATTTGTCTCTCTTCCTGAGTTTAAGAGCTTTATCTTCCTGCTTAGAACTATATAATATAAAGTAACCCTCCACAAGTATCTTCCTCCAAAAAAGATATAAAGTGATTTTTTTAATCAAAATTAAAGAAAGGGAAGTGTAAGAAAAATTAAATAATAAATTGTATTAATGAAGTCAGTATAAAACCCAAACCTTGAAGTCCTAAACTACCCCCTAAAAGTCATATCCGTTAGAACTGTTGAAATACTTTAATACTACTGTTTTAGTAGAATTCTGACAAATGGGCACTAACAAACATACATCACTACATATATTTTTTTGTAACATTTAAAAATGCCAAACCTATAGAACACCCATGGCTCTTAAGTTATCAGTTGCTAATTTTTGCTACAGTTGCTTTTTTCAGACATTTCCATATTTTAAATGTCAGATCTGGCCAAGAAAGAGCATAGTACCTAAAACATTCACAGTGTCTTCAGAGCTGAGATACTGCATTGCTCTCCAGTTTGAGTTACCAGTGCTGCTTAGTGGGTGTGCAAAACGACAAGTTGTATGTCTGAATAAAAGTCTGTCACTTTGTCCTCAAAAGCGATCACAAGTGCAATAGCAGTCTTTGAATTGGATCCTGGAACGGGAAAAGGACATTAGTGGAAAAACTGGTAAAATCCAGACAAAATTGGAATGTAGTTGGTTGTAATGCACTAATATTAATTTTTTCATTCCCCAATTGGATCGTGGTTATGTAAGATGTTAACATGAAGGGGACACTGGGTACAGGGCACAAGGGAAGTCTGGACTGTCTTTGCAACTTTTCTGTGTAAATCTAAAACTATTGCAAAATGACAAGCTTACTTTTTAAGGCAAAAATGTATTGAGGAATTTTAACAGTTAAAAAATGCTCACAAGGGGCATCTGGATGGCTCAGTGGGTTAAAGCCTCTGCCTTCAGCTCAGGTCATGATCCCAGGGTCCTGGGATCGAGCCCTCATCAGGCTCTGCTCAACAGGGGGTCTGCCTCCTCCTCTCTCTCTGCCTGCCTCTCTGTCTACTTGTGATCTCTGTCTGTCAAATAAATAAATAAAATCTTTTAAAAATGCACACAAGACATTTATGTTCTGAATACTCTGTAAACGCTGACTTAGTCACAGTGAGATTGGTAAGCAGGAAGATTTTAAATAACCTTTAGTATTTAGTGTTTGCACTGCTACCACTAGGTGGCAACAGATGCCCTGGGCGCCCTTACCTAACAGGCTCTTTTGCTTTTCCTCTTCAAAAGGCTTTGTCACAACAAACAGACTAAGGTGTATCTCCCGGAACCACCTTTTCCTCATGCAGAGGTAAGAAAATGGCATTATTGGGTCAGAGCAAGAAAAACTGTAGATAAATAGTTCGAGATGGAGATAGGAGGTCAAGAGGTTTTAAAAAATCCTGGGGCACCTGAGTGCCTCAGTCAATTAATTAAATGTCCAACTCTTAATTTCAGCTCTGGTCATGAGACCTCTCTTTGGGTTCCATGCTGGGCATGAAGCGTGCTTAAGATGCTCTCTCTCCCTCTCTCTTCCCCTCTGTCTCCCTCTTTTTATATATATCTCAAAATAAAAATTTTAAAATCCTTAACAGAAACTCATATAGCCCTTTGTTTCCCATTTAAGACGACAGAGAAGTACTCTAACTCAAGATTCGCTACTTTCTCTTCTCATTAACACATTATAGTACCAGTATGTGTCTGCAGTTCATAACTACCTCTGTTCTTTTGTCCGGGTGAGGAATTTGATCTAACATCTACTGTTAACCTT
This sequence comes from Neogale vison, assembly GCF_020171115.1. Lineage (NCBI taxonomy): Eukaryota > Metazoa > Chordata > Mammalia > Carnivora > Mustelidae > Neogale > Neogale vison. The sequence goes on along the minus strand of NC_058101.1, from coordinate 151,947,497 downwards.
TTTGCATAATGACAGATTTATTTATTGTCAGTCTTCTTTCCAGTTAGTTATGCTTTAATGATGAAAATAATAACATTTTAAGTTTTTGGAAAATAAAGGGTCAGAAGGAACAAACTTCCACTTATAAGCCATAGGATGTAGCATATAGTATGACTGCAGCGAGCAGTACTGTGGTCCATGTCTAAATGTTGCTAAGGGAGCAGATATTAGAAGGTCTCATCACAGGAAAAAAAGTCTGTAACCACACATGGTGATGGGCTTTAACTAGGCTTACTGTGGTGATTTTTTAACGATAGATCAAATGCTGTACAGCTGAAACTAATACAACATTATATGTCTGTTATACCTCAGTTTCTTAAAAATGGAAAAATTATACCTTTCTCTCAGAACAGTTGAGTGTTTTTATATAAGTTCGTACCCAGTTTTGTTTTCATTATGTTTTTCACCAAATAGTGTATCTTGGACATTTTCTGTGTGCCTCATGTTGTAATTATTGCTGCCTCGTATCCCAGAGGTACATCATATGGGCATTCTGTTATACACTTAACCATTCTCTTAACTGTCTGACAAAAGAGTTACGCCCAGTTTTTTGTTATGTTTTTTAAAAGGTTGTTTAAATTGGTATAACCACTTTAGGAAACTGGCAGTTATCTGCTAAAGCTGAACACATAATGTACTCTCTGCCTCAGCAGTTTGAGTCCTAATGTATAAACCAAAGAGAAATACGTAGGTGTGTCACCAAAAGATGCACAGAAGTCTTGAGAGCTCTCTTAGGCGTAGTTCAGAAATACACCCAAGTCTGGTGGATTTTGTGGCATGTTCCCACAGTCTACTGTCTTACCCCAATAAGAATGAACAAACTCCCAATACACGCAGTCATGTATACAGAGTTCACAGACACGGAGTGAAGTAAGTCAGACATAAGAGAGTAGGCACCATGTGATTTTCTTTATATATAAGTTCAAAAACACAGAAAACTCATCTGTGGTTTCAGAAGCCAGCACAGTGGTTACCCTGGAGGTAGATAGTAATTGGAAAAGGACAAAGGGGGATTTCTCAGAAAATTGCAATGAATATCCTGCTAGCTATTTTAAACTTAACAACTTGCACTATTCTTACTTATTCCTACTCCAGAGGACTTTAACGAACCAGAATCTTACATGGAAAATTCTGAAAAATTCTTTTTTAAGTCCACACACTCTGTTATAGGAGCCAAGGTATCTGTAGGCTCTGCCATTACCACAGTGAAATTCAGGCTAGAAATATGTAATGTCAGAAAATTAAGTGTGTCAAAACATATTTTGTGGCAGACTTCCCCACTGAAAGTCTGTTTTTCTCCCCTCCTGTCAACAATTAGCCTTTCTTTGTTTTCTAAGAGTGTTGCTATACATTCATACCCACATATATCACAGATGATCTTTGTCCCATTACAGTTATGAAAAGACCATAGTGGCGTGAACAGGGTTCCTGAAATGCACTTGCCAACATTAGGGCGTGATGGAGTTGACTCTGGGTACTGTGACCAATGGCCATGCCCCCATGCAGTGCTGCTCTTAGTACTGATAAAAAAAAAAAAAAAATTATAGAATTCCTCCCTTGTGGTTTCGTCGCCTGTACGGTTTAGACATTAAAGAAGTGCAGAGGTAATTCTGGATGGTCAAATGTAGCAAGTCAGCTGGAAAGGTAGATCAGTTGGCAAAAAAAAGAGAGAGAGAGAGAGATGAATTTATCTTAGTTCCTATGCATTGATCAGAAGAAAGAACTTCAGGAACTGTAGGTAATGACTAAAAAATGATTTAAGATATGTGCCAAGACCCACTGCTATTCTTAGAATCCCATTCATCTCCTTGACAGCAATGGATACAGTAGGCTTAGTCTTTTAGACATCGCTTACCCTTATTTAACTGGGACAGGGAATAATTTTGGCTATAAATCGGTTATAAAAAGAATGTCAGTTTACTCACATACAACTTGGAAAGAAGGTGGGAATTCAGCATTTGCTCCATCTTTGCTATGTATAACCTATCCAACCTTGGATGCCTGATTAGGATCTCTGGGGTAGTGTTGCAAGTGCTACCAGTAAAAGCAGTCTCTCTGAATTAAAGGTTAAATCTTTAACGTGAAGAGAATTTGGCTTCCATTTGGGGATTGTCCCATTGTGGCCACCCATCAGTATTGGGACGACTTCAGATGGAGTTGGGGTTGTTGACTGGGCTCCCCTCTTATGCATTGTGGCTTGCTTCAGGATTAAGTTGTATCACAGACCATTTCTTTATCCATTAGACAATATCTCAGAGCAATATTCCCTTCGCCCTAGCTGGTATTTAGGGCCTCTGAAGTCTGGATGTTTGCCATCTGGCCTTTCATTGCCAGAATGGTGGGCATGGGGGCAGGGCCGGGGCAGAAGGAAGAGCTCCTGAGCCATGTCACAAGATGCCATCTGTGGCTGTAACGGTCTGTGGTGTTGCCTTGGGTTGGGCATGACTTTGGGAGAATAGTGCCAGGTATTGTGCTGGAAGGGAGATTTTTTTGGTTCAGAACATACACTTTTAAGACAAGTTTGAGGCTGGGCATGGCCCCACTTACCACAGCTCTCTGTGTCATAAGCATGTCATATCTTCTAAATTTCTGAAAGCCAATTTGGCCTTTGTCTTTATTAAGTTGCTGCAGTAACTTTACAGCTGTAACTTCGCAAGAGGTGGTCCTTTGTGGGTAAATAATTTTTCTTGTGTGAGATGTTTATTGTTGACAGAACTTGGTGATCCACATGTTTTGGGAAAGTTATTTGTACTTCAAATAATACTGGGAACTTCTGGGGCCAGGGCTCGCGGTGTCAGGAAGCTCTAAAGGAGGACTTAGACTACATCAGGCCTTAACAGCCTGAACAAAAGTATCCCCTGAGTATGTTAAGACGTACCAGAAAGTCTCATCTGTCCAGAAAGTCACCTTGTAGATAGAAAATCTCTGTTTTCAGCAAATATTAACCAGATCGTGTGTATTTTTAATTTCCTTCTCCCTCTCGCATGCTGTGTGGTTCTTCCCTCCGGCTGCACAGGCTAACGTCTCTTCATGTGCTTCTCTGTGCATCTTGCAGCTCATTCAAACCAACAAGTTGAAGCACTACCCCAGCCTCCACGGAGACTTCAGCAGCGATTTCCGCCAGCCATGTGTGGTGTTCACTGGGCACCCCTCCCTCCGGTTTGGGGACGTAGTCCACTTCATGGAGCTCTGGGGGAAATCTAGTCTCAACACTGTCATATTTACAGGTAAACAAACAAAACCTTGCCCTTTCCACTGAGACCGTCACTCAGAGCACCAACCAGGTGGAGACCAAGGGATGAATTTTACAGTCAGACCAAAATATGAACAACACATCTGTCGTAAATACCAAAGGGTGAAGAAACCATGGGGAAAGAGTAAGAATAGAGCAAGATGGACTGTGAGGAAACTACCGGGCAAAGCTTTCATAGCGGTTTTGAGAGATTTTTGCCCGGAGGCAGATTCCTCATGAACTGCTTTTGCAATGATTCTGTGTGCTGTTTCAAGAATGGCAGTAATTCTAGGAACCACTTTTGTTTTACCCTTTAGGAATTATTCCCTGAATTGGGTCTTTCACCTTTGGCTACAGTTTTCTCTGGCTTCCAGTTTTCCTTCTGGAGACAAACCCCTCAGAGTAGAGCAGATCCTTTCATGAGGTCAGGCAGGGGTTTTACCTTAATCACTACATTATCTTATCAATTTTAGGTCTTCAGTCAGAAATCTTATGGGCAGTGAAGTAAAAAACCTTGATCCAAATCTGGTCCGAAGGACTGTAACTTAAGCCAAGTTACCCATGTCTCTGAGCCTCATTCTTCTTCGTTACCAAATGGGGTTAATTGCTGGCTCCTTCCTTGAGTATCTCTGTGCATTTAGTGTAATGTTTAAAAAGACACTTCATACAGTGTCTGGCACATAAAAGCTTTTGAGAAAGTTATCAGTTGACTTCTTTCTCATTGCTTTTAAGACTTGAATGATGGAAAAGAACCTACTCCATCCCCAAAGCTTCAGGACCAGGGACCCGGGGCCCTTCCCTGTGTTCAGCCTGTTGGTGAGAGTGTCAGAGGCCTCCACCACAGCAGTAGTCAGACAGAGTTGGCTTACTGACTCGGTTGCAAGTGGTAAGGATGCACAAACCATGGGGAAGTAGAAGGCATCTCAGAATATGTTGAACTTAATGGATTTGGGCTTATGTTGGGTGATTTTGAGGTGGGTTCATGGCAGTGGGGCATTGCGCTGGATTAGCTGTTGTCAAGAAACAGGAGTGGTTATATTACTGAGTATCTTAATAATTCTTATCTAGAAGGCAAGAAGAATGGAGCTAGGAGAGGGTAATGTTTGCTCATTTTGTGGTGTGAACAGTGTTGTGGTTTTGTGTTCAGGCATGATTACAGAGGGGTTCTTGTTTTTTGTTTTGATCCATTGTGGTCACCGAGTGGTCATGTCTGGTGTTAGTGTTCTGTGAAATTGTGTGTGTCCAACAGGAGAGCACCGTGGCCTACCCATGAGTGACAGGCTGGCTCTGGCTAACACCGAGGCCTAACAGAAGGTGCCCAGATTGCTGGGGCTGCTTCTCTCTTTCCCAGGCCCCCTTTGGCCAAGAGGAAGTCAGGCCACAAGACTTGATTCACGGTTCCCAGAACCTCACTGTTGCCAAGTTTTGCTAAGCAGGAGGTGATCTGGAGAGCTTTGTCTGTAGTAGGACCAAAGGTGGTGTCTCCTATTCTTTTTGAGGAGTTGTTAACCCTGATGCAGTAGTTGGTCAATGTTTACATAGGCGCAGTTAGAGGATTGTGGATGTTTGGTAGACATCTACAATGTCTATGGTAGACGTTTTCCTTTAGCCAGTTAGGAAGAAATGAGAGGCTGTGTGATGGTCCATAACCATCCTGGATAATGAATTTAAATCCCAGCAGGTTTTGAGGGGCTTTCAGAACAGGAGTTAGGTCATTTGTGAGGTTAGGTAGTGTCAGAGAAGCGTCTCAGACCACTGTTTCAGGTCATATTACAGCTATTACACAGTTGAAGCTTACTTAGTCCACGTCAAAAAGGTGTCTGTCATCTCTCCCAGATGCTTGCCTCCTTTGGGGGTATTCTTCTTGGGGAAAAAGGAGCCACTGGAGGGGGAGTAATTTAAAAATCTGGAAGTTCCATCAGTTTTCCCAAATGCACTGGATAAATTAGTGGGACAGTGGTGAGTGTAAGCCTGAAGGCTGTAAGAAGTGATGTCCTCGTGGGGCCACAGGCTGTTGGGAATCTTAGTATTATTTTTCACACCAGAAATGTGCCAGTTCTTCTGGCTCAGGGTGGTCGGCCTCCTTGAGTGGGTAGACCGTCCCTCCAAGCAGCCTGCGGGGAATGCTGCTGGAGGGAACAGACAGGCCATTAGGGCAGATGTGGTTCCCAGTCATGCTGTCACTGGCTTTGCTGATGGGAGCACAGCAGCGGCAGCAGAAGCGTCTGGTGACATGGAACCAGGGTCCTTTTCTTTTCTTCTTGCGGCATCCTCTCAAGTAGGTAGTGTGTGGTTTGTCTCATACCTGCGTGTTAACTCTGAGCACTCAATTCGAGTGGCCTGCACCAGATTTCACCACTGTGAGGTCAGTGTTTTATATGTAATAATTATCTTGGGGAGCTGGGGGAGGGACTTCCCCAATCTTCTCTCTAATTTTTTTAGCATCTATTGATGATCCTAGTCAGAAAAAATTATTACTGTGATGGTTGCCAAATGATGATTTTTTTTTTAACCTTTACTGTTCCTGTTACATTTATTTGGCATTCTTCCGTAAAGGGGTTTTCTTCCTCCCCCATTTACTTATTTAACCCTTGTTTATCTCCTCGGTCTCTCCATGTTGAAACCTTGAGCTCACACCCATACCTCCAATCCCACATCTACTCTGTACTATTCACTCTGGCCTCTCCTTGCCCTTATTTATAGATTCCTCCTCCCCAGTGATAAGGAATCTGGTCCCCCGAGCCTCGGACACATACACTGCCTCACCCTCCCACCGGTGCAGCCATCTGCTCACCCTTGACCACACCAGCCGCCTCCTCACTTGGCAGCAGCTCCGTTGCGTGCATCTCAAATTTTGGTTCTTGTGCTCTCATTAGAACCTGATTTCTCCTACCTGGAAGCACTGGCTCCCTACCAGCCCTTGGCCATGAAATGCATTTACTGCCCCATTGATACACGGCTGAACTTCATCCAGGTGTCCAAGCTGCTTAAAGAAGTCCAGGTAAGGAAGGGAAGTGCAGTGTCTCCACAGCCCTGTCACTGCTGGGGTGTTCGCGGGCTGTGGGCAGAGGGCCGGCTGCATTTCTCTCCTCTCTTACTTCCCGTGTGTCCACAGCATGCTGACTCATGCGCCTTAGTTACCCTTCACAGTACTGAGCTTGACACCTGGAAAGTCCTTTCTGTTCTAAAGAATTCAAAAGTGGAAGGGAAAGAAAGCATAAACATTCTATTATTTTTGATGAGGACCATCTGTGTCTGGTTAAAAGCAAATTTCCCCCTCTCCCACCAGAAAAGTTATTCTGGAAAACTACTCATTGAGCCAAAAGACAGTTTAGCTGAAACCTGGGCTGGGCCCTGGGCCACATGTAGATGAGCAGCACACACAGAGTTACTGTGCCTTTTTTTTTTTTTTTTTTAAGATTTTATTTATTTATTTGACAGACAGAGATCACAAGTAGGCAGAGAGAGAGAGGAGGAAGCAGGCTCCCTGCCAAGCAGAGAGCCCAAAGCGGGGCTCAATCCCAGGACCCTGGGATCATGACATGAGCCGAAGGTAGAGGCTTTAACCACTGAGCCACCCAGGTGCCCCTCTTTTTTTTTTTTTTTAAAGATTTTATTTGACAGAGATCACAAGTAGGCAGAGAGAGAGAGAGAGAGGAGGAAGCAGGCCCCCTGCTGAGCAGAGAGCCCGATGCGGGGCTCGATCCCAGAAGCCTGAGATCATGACCTGAGCTAAAGGCAGAGGCTTAACCCACTGAGCCACCCAGGTGCCCCTACTCTGCTTTTTTAATGAGAGGTTTCTTTTGGTTTGGTTTCTGTTGCATTTGTTTATTTTTTTCCTTTTGCACTTTCTGCCATAGAAAGCCAGAAGTACTTGGGTAAAGGGGTGGGTGAAAGGAAGGCCATCTGCACAGCGGGAGAATGGAGAGGGAGAGTGGGGAATAGAAGTCACCCCACTGGACAGCACGTCTGAGAGTGGGCACGGGGAGGCTGCTTGGGAATGGCCCAGGAGCGAGGCCAGAGGAAGAGTTCTCATTCCCCATTGCTTTGGGAGCTCAAATGAGCACCATGGGGCCTTGGCACATCTCAGGTCAGAAGTGTGCTTTTCTCCTCCGAGAGTTTTTGACCTCAGGATGGGAGGCAGTAACACAGAACTCTGAGGAAGGCTAGTGAGTAATGGGAAACTCAGGAGCCTCAGGAATGCAGAGAACATGGCTGACGGTGATGGCTCACTTGCTGGCCCCACAGGAGGGAAGATGGGCTTTCTCTAGACATGATTCGAGCAGTAGATGAGCTAGGGCGAGTTTGGCAATTCGCTCCCCCACCGTGTACATATTGGCATATGGGCAGACATGGTTAAGAGCCTATTGTTTTCATCACTAACTGTTCCCTACAGCAGTGCCGTGCTCTGTGCTCGTGCAGCCCTGGCAGCACAGGACAGTGGGGACAGGAGGCCACCTGATCTCCACTGTGGGAGGGGGAAAGCTGGCTGGAGGCCTCAGGCTGGGACCTTGCAGTCAGGTGGCTCTGAGAGGAGTTACAGGATACCACCCAGGTCAGGAAGAGGACAAGTCTGAGCCCAACAGAACAAGCGCTCCTTTGAATGCATCTGGTGGGCCTGCTGGAAGGCCTCCCTCCAGGAACTGGAGGTGAGTTCCAGGCTCTTCAGTAAAAGCAGTGGCAGTACAATAACTCAGGGCCCCTGGGATCAGTTTTCAGTTGTGTGGTATTTGTCCCAAGTAGACGCTGGTTTACTACTTCTGTCTCTCAGAATAACAAAGAGGGACATTTTATAAACAAGCTCTGAGTCAGTCTGTCCTACACAATTGAGAATGTGACCAGAGCAGTGCCCACTGCAAAAAAAGAGCAGACCTGCCGAGACTGGAAAAAGGTCCAACCCCAGAACGCCAGACGAGCACGACAGTCAGCAGTTCCTGCCCACTGGCCTCCAGCTGTCCCCACCAGTCAGTGATGGTAGGTGTGATGAGAAGACTATGCCCTCCAGGGGCTTAAGGACCAGCTGAGAGCAGACCCCTGGAAGTCACTGTCAAAGTGACTTAAAAAGAATCAAAAACAAATGCAAATAGAGGCAGGAGATCCCCACTAGTCCACGTGGCTAGCAGTTGAGGGCTTTGCCTTGAAATTTTTATTCTTTCCCCGCACTGCATTCACCTCTCCTGCTTCCCATTACTCGGGTTTGAGAGGAGGAGAGAGAGGTCAGATGGCCCGAAAGTGGTGAGGCTGAGCGTGCGTGCTCGAGGCCTCACCCCGCCCCATCCCCTGGGTTCCAGCCGCTCCACGTGGTGTGCCCCGAGCAGTACACACAGCCACCACCCGCGCAGTCCCACCGGATGGACCTGATGATCGACTGCCAGCCGCCCGCCATGTCATACCGGCGGGCCGAGGTCCTCGCCTTGCCTTTCAAGCGTCGCTACGAGAAGATCGAAATCATGCCGGAGGTGAGCTGTTCTCTCTCATGGTCGAACCCAGGCTTTCCACGTGAGTCTCAGAAAGAGGACTGTCCCAGAAGTGGCTGTCTTCTGGCCAAAGAATGCAGATCCTTTAAGTGAGGACCTGGGAACGGAGCCTTCTCAGGAATCTCTGGGATCTTCAGAGCCTTCTCATTTTTTGGGTAGTGAAGTAACTGCTGTTTACATTACAAGTACATCATAACTGTGCCTTCAGGAGTGGGCAGTGGTGATTTCTGCCCTTTCTGTAGTATAAATCATGCTATAGTACACACAGTACCGGCATGTAGTATAAATCAGAACCATCCGTTTACAGAAATCCTTGTCCATGTGTGGAATATAGAGAGCTAAAAGCATCACTGAGTTTTGCCGGGAGAGGCCTGCATGAGATACAGGGGTTAAAAGTCTCACCATTCTTCAGGTTTCGCTACTACTAAAGGATGCTTATTTCCACCCCAAATGACAGTGTGTCCTCTGCAGCTTCCTTCTAATCCTCCTCTGTCGTCCCTGTAAGTGCAGGATGGGAGACCTGATGTGCCAGCCCTCGTGGATGCATGCTGGTGGGAAAACTCTGGTCTCTGGCGGCAAGGGACACGTCTCCAGCTCGCAGACATGTGTGAACTGAGGGGTGGTTGTTGTGGGCTCCGGGCAGACGTCCCTCATGGCACAACAGAGTCTTAGATTTTGCTCACGGGGTTGCCACGGTTCCCACAATGCCATCCCCAAACCTCCCAGACGAGTGCCACCAGGCAGCCTGACCTGTGGGGGGAGTAAGTGCGCTGTAGGAAGGAAAAGGCTGTGTACGGACGAGCATTGTCAGGAACCCTGAGCAGACATGGGTTGCCCCGGGGGGAGCATTTCACACTCCTGCCGTGTGTGTTTCCTTATTTCATGAAGCAGTTCTCATTCCTTTTAAATATCCTAAGTGGCTTCCTCTGTCCACGGGATATTGATCTTCATATTTACGTAAATGACATTTTGCATATTTATTCACTTTTGTTTTTACATAAAGGAGTCTTGGACAGCTCAGGGTCTACATGTGTCAGAGCAATAGTCAACTAAACCCGGGAGCGAGGGCTTCTCACGGGATCACACATCGCTGCCGGTAGTGGAGTCGGGGAGCTCCAGAGCGTCAGGCTCAGATGGTAGGGAAAGAGATGGCCCCCTAGGTAAAGGCTGGGTGTTCCACTTTGGGAGAAGCCAGCTTTCCAGGAATTAGCTCACTCAGTCCAAATGCTGCTGTCCCTTTCCTTCCTGCCTCACTAGTCACCTACTGGTTTCTCATTTGAAACAGAGGCCAGTGTGGAAAGTCAGCACCTGTTAGGTATTCAGAGTAAGAAGAAGCCCTTAGCAGTTTCCAAGAGATCCTACTCTTGTCAGGAGTGGTCTGGAAGCCACCTAAAAGGTGGGTTGTGGCGGTTCAGGTGATGAGCCCGTGGCAGGATGCTGGCAGTGTGTAATTTGGGGGTTGACTAATAACAAGAGGGCAAAGCAGAAGGGTCAGCACCCTGGGGTCCCAGTGTGTGACGGCACAGGCTTACATGAGGTGCCTGCTGAGAGTTGTGGGCCACCGCCAGGAAGAGCACCCCAGACAGGCTCAAGCTCATTCTCCTCCTCTTCTCAGCCCGGTTTACCCGCCACCGCCACCCCCTTCTCTCTGTTTCTCTTACCTCCATTCTTTCTTGTGATCGATGTATTATTTGTGTATGTGATATATTTTTGATTGAAGGTAAATATTTTTAAGTTTTTTTACCTTCTTACTTCCTTAAAATTATGTGTTATTTTAAACTGCAATGATATAAACAAAAGATAAAAGAAAGTGAGGGGGAAAAAAAAGTGAGGAATGGCGGTCACAAAGACTCAGCTTCCCTGCGCCATACGCTGCACCCTTCCCTCCAGGCTGGCAGGGGTGCGGCGCTGTGAGCGAGCTGGTGGCTGTGGAAAGCTGGCCATGCCATCACCGGCCATCCGTGAGCTCAATGTGGCCTCCCGGTCCTGACTTGGGATGGTGCAGCTGCAGCACCTCCTCCCACACATGTAGGGGAGCCCAGCTGACACCCGTTTGCTTCCAGCTCGCAGATGCGCTGGTGCCCATGGAGATTAAACCTGGCATTTCCTTGGCGACCGTCTCGGCTGTGCTGCACACGAAAGATAACAAGCACGTCCTTCAGGTATGGGGGTAGGTGGGCTGGGCTTGCACCCCTGAGTTGCCACTGGGGCTTGTGAAGACGAGGAACCCCCCAGGCCGCCCCCATCAGTGGTCCTAGCACTCCCACCAGCACAAGTCAGAGACCAGACTCTTAATGGATTGGATTGAAACAGAGAGGACATTGATATAAATCCTTCCCTACTTATCTCTCTGGCCACATGCCTCAGAGAGAGAAGTGGGAAGAGCAGCTATTATTCATGGAGCTGGGGCCGCACTGCATCCTCAGCGCACCTGTGGGTGCCTTTGCTAGACCCGCAGAGTGAGGGCGGGGGGAGCCCCCAGAGCGGGAGGGAAACCCACCCCCAGGGGAGCCCTCCCTACAGAACACGCCTGAAGAAGCAGGCAGCAGCTGGGCACCTGTGAGCCACAGGCCACAGGGCCTTGTCCCCGGCACCTCGTGCCCCAGTTCACCGTGTGTTTACTGCCTCATGGCATGGCTCTGTGAGCCCTTGTCCTCACCCCTCTTCTCGAGAAAGACTCCTTTCAGACTTGGACTGTGCTGCCACATAAAACATGCGAGCTCCTTGCCGTGAGCATTTCTCACCTTCCCACATCATCCTCACCCGACTCGGTTACCGCCGCTCTGTAGGCAGTTTCTCTGACCTTTTACCCCATCATTCTGGGTTAATCCCCCACGATGGTTGGCCTGGGCCACCACGCTACTGCTACCCCAGCAGCTGCCAACACAGTTTCTCATTTGAAGAATTTACTTGAAAAATACTGAAGTGAATCCTTTAAAACTTAAAAATGAGTCTTGATCAAAGGAAGATCTCTGCCAAAAAAGTCCCAGTGCTGTGTGGATACTTGGTGTTAGCTTATGTTGGGAGAGCCCCAGCTGGCGTGGGGCCCTGGGTGGGACCGACAGACAGGCTCGTGCTATGGCCCCACACCGGCCTCTGCGTTCTCAGTGCTTGACTAGACCCGCCTGGTGTCCTGCTCTAGCCTCCACCCAGGCCGGCCCAGCCCAGCGGCGGTAAGAAGAGAAAGCGGGCGAGCGAGGACATCCCGGACTGCAAAGTGCTGAAGCCCCTGCTGAGCGGCTCAATCCCCGTGGAGCAGTTTGTGCAGACGCTGGAGAAGGTGAGCGCTGCCCCGGCTGCAGCACCGCGGCCTCCCCACTCTTCGCTCGCCTCAAGGAATGCCATGTCACTGCTTTTTTCTCCAGCTACACTTCTGAGCTGCTGTCCCTGTAGCATCTGCTTGAGTCAGGATCAGGGCAGAAAACAGAACCGGGGGAGGGTCCCAGAGAGTTGGGAGAAGACCATGCTCTTCTTCCCTGTAGGTCCCCCCATTTCTTCTCTGCCAGCCCCTTCCTGTCAGACTCAGGCCACAAGAAGACTACCTCACCACACCCTGTTTCTTGTGGGAATTAGACCAAGCGAGCCCTTCAGAAACTTAAATGCGACCAGTGGGTGAGGTGGGGAAGGCCAGATAAAGGAAACTTTTTAAGTCTGCTCCTTAAGAGACTTACTTTTCAAGAAGCCCCTTGCTGATCAGAGCGCCAGCACGGATGCTGGCCGTGTCACAAGAGACGAGAGGCTTATACTGGGGGGCGGCGAGGGCAGAGGCACCCATGTGTCCAGGTCCCTGGGAGAGGGAGGAGCAGGGCCAGCAACTCCCAGATGGGTGGGAAGAGAGGGAAGAAGTCGGCGGTCCTCGGGAGGACCCTGGCCCTTCCCCGAATCAGCAGCCAGCCATCAGTGGTTTACTTTTCCCCTGAAGGGAAGACTGTGGCCAAGTTGTACAGCCCTGCTAGCCCCTGAGGCGGGGAGTGACTGCTTCCTCCCGACCTTGTGCTCCTCCGGCCCCTATTGGTAGGACTCAGCTTGACCTGTTTTTTAAAAGCCTAAAACAACTTCCTTTCCCAGAAGCACCTTCACTTGGTTCTGCCTAGCTCGTGTAGAACTTGACCCTTAGGATCTGCCCCAACCTGCACATGAACTTTCTGGAACTAAGGGGAGAGATTCTCCCTAGCCCATATTCTTTACCTATCCTGTGTCCCTTTCAGGCAAATCAGTGTTATTTCTCCTTTTCCTCTTCTCAACTTTATGTGTGATATGTAAGAAAATTCTATAACTCACGTTAAGGTAGTTAAAGAAGGATTTGCTGTCCTGCCTTGTCTCATTCTCCCTTGAGAAGGATTTGCCAGATCACAAGGCCATTGATATCTTGCTTTTAGGAATGGCATTTTTCTGGGATGGGGTGAAGCTTTTTTTTAATCAGGAACCTTTGGCTGGTGATGGATAGCCCAGCACCCCAGACTCCTGAACCCAGGCGCTTGGATGTGCTCCTCAGATAACTCAAAAGCTTAAGCGGATTACAGAAATTTTGTTGTGTTTTGCATGAGAATTGGCATGTTTGGAGGCTTCTTTTAAAGTGTACGAAGCTGTTTTTTAATTCTGTTGCTGTAGGACATCTTATGACAAGTCAGAAGAATTGTATTGGGGAGCATCAAAAATGACAGTTTCTAGAATGTTCAGTTTGGCCAAGCCTAGGAAGTATCCTTTCTTAAAACCATCAGTTGCTGCAATATCCTCTGCCTTTCAGTCAGCCTGTTGTTTTCAGAGTACCCGTCATCTGCTTTCTCTTCTTCTTTTGGAGCAGCATGGCTTCAGCGATATTAAGGTGGAAGACACAGCAAAGGGCCATATTGTCCTGCTCCAGGAAGCCGAGACACTCATCCAGATTGAGGAAGATTCGACTCATATCATTTGTGATAATGATGAGATGCTCAGGGTACGACTGCGGGACCTCGTTCTCAAATTCCTACAGAAGTTCTAAAAGGAAGTTCTAAAAGGAACATCTAAGCCATTTCTCCTTCACCGAAATCCTGCAGTCCTCTGCTGGGGTTGCCGGCACAAACTGAAGAAGAGCATAAAAAGCTAGCCGTGACTTGGTGGTGTTCTCTGGCTTAAGGAATAAAGAAGTAGCCCTTGAGGGACCTGATTGTCAGCAGTTACAGCCAGAAGCTCCTGGGCTGGATTTCCACTCTGTTTTGGGCAAGAACTTTTGCTTTAAACTTGAACTCATTCTCTTCCCAATTTTGCCTCTCTTGGGTGGCCAGGATGGTAAGGCAGCAAGCTAAAAAATAATGTAAGTGGAACAGATGCAGTTTCCAAGAGGTTTAGGGTGGAAGGGGAGGTAAGAAATGACTGACTTAGCAGTCTTCATTTTTTCATGGTTTCATAGGCCTTGGGCGGGAGGAACAAATCTTTGCTTGTGTTTCATTTACTTGTCTACAGTGCTACACCTAAGAAGAAAGATGATTTAAAAAAAATTTTGGTATAATGAACCATCTATATGTATTTTATACTGTGAGCCCATTTTGTTAATAAAACTTATTTTTTATAGAAGTACATGTGCTCTGTTGAACCTAGAATGTACACATTGATTTAGTATCTGAAAAAATAACTATACAGAACAGCATAAATTGAGAAAATAATCATAATGGGGCACCTGGGTGGCTCAGTTGGTTAAGCATCTGACTCTTGATCTCAGGGTCATGAGTTCAAGCCCCATGTAGGGCTCCATGCTGGGCGTGGAATCTACTTAAAAAAATACCATAGCATGGAGCACCTGGTTGGCTCAGTGGTTAAGCATCTGCCTTTGGCTCACATCACGGTCCCAGGGTCCTGGAATCAAGCCCCACATCGGGCTCCCTGCTCAGCAGGAAGCCTGCTTCTTGCTCTCCCATGCCCCCTGCTTATGTTCCCTCTCTCGGTGTGTCTCTCTGTCAAATAAAATCTTTAAAAAAAAAAAAAAATACCATAGCAAATTTTAGTTGGGTGTATGCAAGCATATAACCCAACATTATTTCGAAAACTCAGATATATGTTTCCTAAATTGTATGAAAAGTTGCCTAACTTTATCTGAGCTGTGTCTGTATAAAAAACAACACAGGGGCACTTGGGTGGCTCAGTCTCTTAGGCATCCAGCGCTTGATTTTGGCTCAGCACCCTGAGATCTAGCCCTTTGTTGGGTTCATGCTCAGCACAGAGTCTCTGTGTCCCTCTCCCTCCCCCCTACCCCATCCCTGCTTGTGCACTCTCAAATAAACATATAAATAAAATGTTTAAAAAAAAAAACACCAGCACAGATTGGTCACAGCAGCCTTTTGGGGAAAGATCCAGAACACACAGCCCAGACTCCATTAGTTAATCCATGCTTACTGCTGCCCTTGCCACAGATGATCAGGATTCTTTGCATTAAGCAGAGCATTAAACTCAGATACCCATAGACCCTTACAGTAAGCTACTACATTTACAATAATGCTGCTTCTTAACTGCTTGACACAGATGTTTACCTCATCTAAGATAGCATCAGTTATAACGCATGTGCCGATTTTGCAAGTATTATCGTTGGAGGAAGGGGGATAAAGAGCACAGGTCTTAAGAGTTGGTCAACTGTGGAAGTAGGCCCAGTTCAACCGGCTCCTACGATCTCTCTTAGACTGGTTGAAATTCACTCAGTGATCAGTCCTCCAACTTGGCCAGCAGCTGTGCATCATGAAGGGATTTAGTGAGCCAAGAACTACGTACAGTTCTGTTACTGGCTCAGGTTTTAGAGAGAGTTGACAGACCATCCGTTCTCTGGAGTGGCCCTGCCAATGGAGGAATTCTTCATGAGGAGGAAAACAAGCAGCTTCCCTTGACAGGCACGGGCACAGGAATGCTCAGCTTTGACAGGCCTCTGTTGTCTATGGTACAGGTCATTCCAACCAATCAGGGGGCCTAAGATGCATCTACAGAATGAACTGGGAGGACCTATAGCCTTGGATGGGGACTGACGTTACAGGAGATTTGTTGCTATGAAGGCTTGCCTGTGTTTTTAGGAGGAGACTGTAAATATGCAGCACATGTAGAAGACCTCCTGACAAAACTTTTGTGAGAAATCAAGTTAAATTTCAAGGATCTTTTAAAAGGTGAAAGCAGTATAAACTCAAGAAAATCAAAATGCTTATTTTACTTGGATTTGTTCAAGTTTGATTTCTATTAAAGGGCTTGCTTAGAGAGCCCAAGGCATTGCTCCCTTGAGAGGTGATTACTGAAGAAACAAACAGTATATAAGTGCAAATCAGTCTGTAAACTGACAAGCCAGTAATAACTTAGAAATTCTAAAAACTGTAATCAAGTCACCACCACCTACTGAGTGGCAGAAGCCAGAGAGGCAGGAAGAAGCAAAGAATCATTTGTTAGAGAGGAGAGAAAATCTAGAGCTGGAGCAGTTACAAGTAACTGCCTAGAGTTCAGGGATTTGAATATTAAATTAGGTTGGTTAGTAGAAGATCCAGAAGGAACAACAGAACCTGCCTTCCTGCGCCATGATTATACTGATAGGGGCTCTACTGGAAATAGTGCACTGACTATTGGCAATGACCTGCTGAAGAGTTGAACATCTAGAACAATTTCTACTCAAGCCCAACAAAATCCTAATGATGAAATAGTCATTGAAAAACCAATACTAGTGAAGAGGAACCTATTTTTATTATTTCTTTAAATCTGAGAAGTGGTGTGTTTATTATTGTGTAACAAATTACTCCAAAACTCAATGGCTTAAAGCAACATTCATTATCTCACCGTTTCTGTGGGTCAGGAATCTGGTGTGGCCTGGCTGGACACTCCTGCCTCAGGGTTGTCTCTCCACAGGGCTACAAATAAGATGCTGGATGGGGAAACTGAGGTACAGAGATTAAGCAGCTTTCCCCAGAACATAGCCAGTAGGTGGTATCTGCCTTACCATAATGTCACATGTTGGTAGCAAGAGCAGGAGCAGGCCTGGAAGCAGGGGCATCCCTGTTAGTCCACTTCTTTTCAAGTAAAGGTAACAGCTACTGCTCTTCTAATCCCTTGGGAGCTTGACTCTTGTGGACTTCACAGCTGTCCTACACAGCAGGAGTTGGCTCTTCCAAACTACTGTGGAGTAGTAACAGAAACAAGAATGAAGAAGCCTCCAAAGCTGCCTGATGATAACATTCCTGTGAGCAAGCACACAGGTGGATACGAAAAGGAGACACTTCTTCTCTCTGGCCCCGAGTCCAGTTTTCCGCTGCAGCCATAAGGAGAGTTGACTATTGTCTCATCATTTCATGCCACATTGTGGGTAGGTAGGAAGCATCTGATGTTCTCAAATTCACTGCAGTGGAACTATGGGTAAACAATAATCCTCTTCTTTAAACCCAGAATGAGGTTAGAAATAACCAACTACAACTCCAGAGAAAGTGGCAAAAAAAAACCTAGAGACGGGCCCTGTAGAACTTGGCCGAAAATGTCTAATCTCACCAGAGGCTAGAGCCAACATCAATCATGAGTGTATTTACTAAAGATTAAATACCACAGTCTCTGCTGCTGCTTGGCAGTGTGTTACAGGTTTTAGTTGCATCATAAAAACAGTATTTTCCCATCTATAGATTCAATGAAATCCTTAGCAAAATTCCAATGACATTTTTCACAGAAATAGAAAAAAAAAAAACACACCTAAAATTTGTGTGGAACCACAAAAGACCCTGAATATTCAGCTAAAGTAATCTCGAAAAAGAACAAAGCTGGAGGCATCATAGTTCCTGATATCAAGCTTTATTACAAAGCTATTGTAATCAAGACAGTATGTTCCTGGCATAAAAATAGACACATAAACCAATGGTACAGAGAGCCTAGAAATAAACCCACACTTAAACAGTCAACTAATATTTGATAAGGGAGCCAAGAATACTCCTTGGGAAAAGAGTAGTCTTTAATAAATGGGAAACTATAACCACATAGAGAAGAATTAAATTGAGCTGCTATCTTACACCACTCAGTAATTAACTTGAAAAGGATTAAAGCTTTAAATTTGAGGCCCGAAACTACTCGAAGAAAACGTAGGAAGTAAGCTGCTTGATACTGGCCTTGGCAATAATTTTTCGGATGGGACATCAAGCACAAGCAACAAAAGCAAACATCAACAAGTAGAACTATATCAAACTGAAAAGAGTTCTGCACAGCAAAGGAGACTCTCAACAAAAGTAAAGGCAGCCTACTGAATGGAAGAAAATATTTGCAAACCATCTATATGATAAGGAATTAATACCCAAAATATATAAAGGACTCATACAACTCAACAGCAAAACAAAACCAATTTGATTTAAAAATGGGCAAAGGATTTGAATAGACATTTTCCAGAGAAGACATAGAAATGGCCATCAGGTACATGAAAGGGTGCTCAATATCACTCGTTGTCAGGAAAATGTAAATGTTCAAAACTACAATGAGACACCGCCTCACACCTGTCAGAACGGCTATTCTCAGAAAGACAAGAAATAAGTATTGGCGAGGATGTGGAGAACCCTCGTGCACTGCTGGTACAAATGTAAACTGGTGCCGCCACTGTGGAAAAACAGTATGAAGTACCTCAAAAAATTGAAAATACAGTGTGATCCGGCATTCCACTTCTAGACATAGAGACCAAGGAAATGAAGTCATTCAGATACGGGCAGACTGTCTATTGATGGATGAATGGATAAAGAAAATGGACACACACACACAATATGGGATATTATTCAGCCATTAAACACACAAACACACACACACACGGAAATTCTGCCTTTTGCAACAACATGGATGGACCCTGAGGGCTGTATGTGAAATAAGTCCAAGAAAGACAAACACTGTCCAGCGACACCTCACGTTGCGCTCCGCAGATACTGCTATTTGGACAAGCTGAAGTTTCCAGACTTGAGTGGAGGAAGTGACTGCAGACGTGGTGGCAACAGCAAGAGAACTAGACTTAGAAGTGGAGCCTGAAGATGGGACTGGGCTGCCGCAAGCTCATGATCAAACTTGAACAGGTGAGGAGTCGCTTCTCACACATGAGCTAAGTGGTTTCTTAAGATGGAACCTACTGGTGAGGAAAACTGTTGAAATGACAGCAAGGAATTGAGCATATGACAGAAACTTGATTGATAAAGCAGCAGGAGGGTGTGAGAGGAGTGACTCCAGTTTTGAAAGAAGTTCTGTGGGTAAAATGCTATCAAACCGCATCACGAGCTGCAGAGAAGTCATGAGAGGAAGAGTCAACTAATGTGGCGAACTTCACTGTTGTCTTACTTTGAGAAATTGCAGCGGCCACCCCAGCTTTCAACACCCGCACCTTGATCAGCAGCAGCCACCGGCGTCAAGACAAGACCCTCCAGCAGCAAAACGATTACACCTAGCTAAAAGCTCAGATGATGGTCAGCATTCTTTATCAGGGAGGTATTTTAAAATTAAGGTGTGTATTTTTTTGTGCTCTTAATAGACGACACTACAGACATAACTTTGATATGCCCTAGGAAACCAAACACCTGATTTGACTCGCTGTTGCAATATTCTCCTTACTGCAGTGGCCTGGACTGAACCCGCAGTATCTCCAAGGTATTCCCATCTGTTCGCATTCTATGTGCAATCTAAAAAATGCAAACTCAAATAGTAGAATAGTGCTTGCCAGAGCCGGGAGGGGAGGGCATTGGGAGATGTTGGTCTAAGGGTACAAACTTCAGCTATAAGATGAGTAAGTTCTAGAGCTCTGATAGATGTATAGCATGGTGACCAATTAACAATACTATTTAAAAATGTACTCGAAAGTTAAAAGTTATCACCACAAAAATGATCATTATGTGAAGAGATGGAGCTGTTAGCTAATTTTAGCATGGTAATCGTTTCTCAGTATGTACGTGTACCACATTGGCACCTTAAACTGGCATGGTATGTATGTCAATAATAGCAGTAAAGCTGGTGAAACATTATTTTACATGTATTAAACGTAAGCATTTTTTGAGTCATGGTACCACAGGTTGTCAAGAGCATTTTGCCCGCAACTTGTCATTAGACATACAGGCTACTTCTTGTTTTCTTATATTATTATGTGAGACCACAGTAAAAAACGGAGGGCATCCTGTGCACAATAATTCTTGTGCTAGCAGGGTTTATCTTTTACCCTTCTCTACGACAAGCCATGGTAAATAATTCCTAGCCCATTTATGAGTCTTCCTGACGTCCAGCTAGGAAATCAATCACAAATAAAAAGTAACTTTAACTTGAATATACAAATTTTGGATTACTAAAAACATGATCAACTAAAAGTTTGCTGACATTTTTGAGATGAGCTAATATAAATGTTTCATCTAGTAACTAGTTATAATACTCGCGGTATTTTGAAAATAGTAAATTTTGATGTTATGAAGTCTTTCCCAGTCATCAGTAGGCCCTTCCAATCATCAATTAACATTTTTTAGGCACCTGTTATAATCTGTGCATTGTGCTCCTTTGATTTTAGCTTGCAAGAATAACAGATAAAAACTGGAGTTTCTCCTAAATTTCTCATTAAGTACAGAGGAACAAATTTTCAGGACCATGTGTGTGTGTGTGTGTGTGTGTGTGTGTGATGGCCATAACCAGGAAGTTCTCGGGGCCCTGGGGTGGCTCAGGTGGTGAAGCGTCGGACTCTTGATCTCAGCTCAGGACTTGATCTCAGGGTTGTAAGTTCAGGCCCTGCATTGGGCTCCATGCTGGGCGTGGAGCCTACTTAAAAATTAAAGAAAAAAGGAGGAGTCAAGATGGCGGAGAAGTAGCAGGCTGAGACTACCTCAGCTAGCAGGAGATCAGCTAGAGAGCTTATCTAAAGATTGCAAACACCTGCAAATCCATTGGCAGATCGAAGAGAAGAAAAACAGCAATTCTAGAAACCGAAAAACAACCACTTTCTGAAAGATAGGACTGGCGGAGAAGTGAATCCAAAGCGACGGGAAGATAGACCCCGGGGGGAGGGGCCGGCTCCCGGCAAGCAGCGGAGCACAAAATTGGGACTTTTAAAAGTCTGTTCCGCTGAGGGACATCGCTCCGGAGGCTAAACCGGGGCGAAGCCCACGCGGGGTCGGCGTGACCTCAGGTCCCGCGGGGTCACAGAAGGATCAGGGGTGTCTGAGTGTCGCAGAGCTTGCGGATATTGGAACGGGGAAGCCGGCTACAGAGACAGAGCCGACAGTGAGCTCGCAGCTCGGAGTTGCCTTTAACCGGTCGCAAGCTCGGTGAGCTCAGAGCGCGGCCGGAGGTTAGGCAGACGTGAGTTACTAGGAGCTGTTCGCTGAGGGCGCACTGGGGAGCGGGGCCCCGGGCTCTCGGCTCCTCCGGGCCAGAGACCAGGAGGCCGCCATTTGTATTCCCGTCCTCCGGAACTCTACGGAAAGCGCTCAGGGAACAAAAGCTCCTGAAAGCAAAGCCGAGCAGATCACTCAGCCCGGCCCCTGGGAAGGGCGGTGTAATTCCGCCTGGGGCAAAGACACTTGAGAATCACTACACCAGGCCCCTCCCCCAGAAGATCAACAAGAAATCCAGGCAAGACCAAGTTCACCTACCAAGGAGTGCAGTTTCAATACCAAGGAGAGAGCAGCAGAATTCCAGAGGAGGAGAAAACAAACCACGGAACTCATGGCTTTCTGCCTGTGATTTTTTAGTCTTGCAGTTAATTTAATTTTTTTCTTTTTCATTTTTTTTCTCTTCTTCTGCTAAAATTTTTTATAACTTTTACGCTTTTCTTTTTTAACGTTTTTTAACTAGATTATCTAATATATATATTTTTTTCTTTTTTATACTTTTCTTTATTCATTTTCTTTTTTTTAATTCTTTTTTTTTCTTTTTTTTCTTTCTTTATTTTTGAACCTCTTTTTATCCCCAAATCAGAAGAGATCCTAATCTCTTCAATCTTTTTTTTTCTTAATTCTTTTTTAAATTCTTCATTGAATTTTTAATTCAATCTCTTTTTTTTAATTCTTTTTTTTTCTTTCTTTCTTTTTGAACCTCTTTTTATCCCCAAATCAGAAGAGATCCCAATCAGAAGAGATTGGGAGATCCCAATCAAAGGAGATCCCAATCAGAGGAGATCCCTCACCCAATCGTGAGGGGGGAGAAATCCCCCCTCACGATTTGGGATCTCTTCTGATTTGGTTAAAGCATATTTTCCTGGGATTGTTGCCACCCTTTTAGTATTTTACTTGCTCCTTCATATACTCTTAGCTGGACAAAATGACAAGGCGGAAAAATTCACAACAAAAAAAAGAACAAGAAGCAGTACCGAAGGCTAGGGACCTAATCAATACAGACATGGTAATATGTCAGATCTAGAGTTCAAAATGACAATTCTCAAGGTTATAGCCGGGCTTGAAAAAGGCATGGAAGATATTAGAGAAACCCTCTCCAGAGATATAAAAGCCCTTTCTGGAGAAATAAAAGAACTAAAATCTAACCAAGTTGAAATCAAAAAAGCTATTAATGAAGTTCAATCAAAAATGGAGGCTCTCACTGCTCAGATAAATGAGGCAGAAGAAAGAATTAGCGATATAGAAGACCAAATGACAGAGAATAAAGAAGCTGAGCAAAAGAGGGACAAACAGCTACTGGACCATGAGGGGAGAATTCGAGAGATAAGTGACACCATAAGACGAAACAACATTAGAATAATTGGGATTCCAGAAGAAGAAGAAAGAGAGAGGGGAGCAGAAGGTATACTGGAGAGAGTTATTGGGGAGAATTTCCCCAATATGGCAAAGGGAATGAGCATCAAAATTCAGGAGGTTCAGAGAACGCCCCTCAAAATCAATAAGAATAGGCCCACACCCCGTCACCTAATAGTAAAATTTACAAGCCTTAGTGACAAAGAGCAAATCCTGAAAGCAGCCCGGGAAAAGAAGTCTGTAACATACAATGGTAAAAGTATTAGATTGGCAGCTGACTTATCCACAGAGACCTGGCAGGCCAGAAAGAGCTGGCATGATATTTTCAGAGCACTAAACGAGAAAAACATGCAGCCAAGAATACTATATCCAGCTAGGCTATCATTGAAAATAGAAGGAGAGATTAAAAGCTTCCAGGACAAACAAAAACTGAAAGAATTTGCAAACACCAAACCAGCTCTACAGGAAATACTGAAAGGGGTCCTCTAAGCAAAGAGAGAGCCTACAAGTGGTAGATCAGAAAGGAACAGAGACAATATACAGTAACAGTCACCTTACAGGCAATACAATGGCACTAAAATCATATCTCTCAATAGTCACCCTGAATGTGAATGGGCTAAATGCCCCAATCAAAAGACACAGGGTATCAGAATGGATAAAAAAACAAAACCCATCTATATGTTGCCTCCAAGAAACTCATTTTAAACCCGAAGACACCTCCAGACTTAAAGTGAGGGGGTGGAAAAGAATTTACCATGCTAATGGACATCAGAAAAAAGCAGGAGTGGCAATCCTTATATCAGATCAATTAGATTTTAAGCCAAAGACTATAATAAGAGATGAGGAAGGACACTATATCATACTCAAAGGGTCTGTCCAACAAGAAGATCTAACAATTTTAAATATCTATGCCCCCAACGTGGGCGCAGCAAACTATATAAACCAATTAATAACAAAATCAAAGAAACACATCAACAATAATACAATAATAGTAGGGGACTTTAACACTCCCCTCACTGAAATGGACAGATCATCCAAGCAAAAGATCAACAGGGAAATAAAGGCCTTAAATGATACACTGGATGAGATGGACATCACAGATATATTCAGAACATTTCACCCCAAAGCAACAGAATACACATTCTTCTCTAGTGCACATGGAACATTCTCCAGAATAGATCACATCCTCGGTCCTAAATCAGGACTCAACCAGTATCAAAAGATTGGGATCATTCCCTGCATATTTTCAGACCACAATGCTCTGAAGCTAGAACTCAACCACAAGAGGAAGTTTGGAAAGAACACAAATACATGGAGACTAAACAGCATCCTTCTAAAGAATGAATGGGTCAACCGGGAAATTAAAGAAGAATTGAAAAAAATCATGGAAACAAATGATAATGAAAATACAACGGTTCAAAATCTGTGGGACACAACAAAGGCAGTCCTGAGAGGAAAATATATAGCGGTACAAGCTTTTCTCAAGAAACAAGAAAGGTCTCAGGTACACAACCTAACCCTACACCTAAAGGAGCTGGAGAAAGAACAAGAAAGAAACCCTAAGCCCAGCAGGAGAAGAGAAATCATAAAGATCAGAGCAGAAATCAATGAAATAGAAACCAAAAAAAACAATAGAAAAAATCAAACTAGGAGCTGGTTCTTTGAAAGAATTAATAAAATTGATAAACCCTTGGCCAGACTTATCAAAAAGAAAAGAGAAAGGACCCAAATAAATAAAATCATGAATGAAAGAGGAGAGATCATAACTAACACTAAAGAAGTACAAACTATTATGAGAACATACTATGAGCAACTCTACGCCAACAAATTTGACAATCTGGAAGAAATGGATGCATTCCTAGAAGCATATAAACTACCAAAATTGAACCAGGAAGAAATAGAAAGCCCGAACAGACCCATAACAGTAAGGAGATTGAAACAGTCATTAAAAATCTCCAAACAAACAAAAGCCCAGGGCCAGATGGCTTCCCGGGGGAATTCTACCAAACATTTAAAGAAGAACTAATTCCTATTCTCCTGAAACTGTTCCAAAAAATAGAAATGGAAGGAAAACTCCCAAACTCATTTTATGAGGCCAGCATCACCTTGATCCCAAAACCAGACAAGGATCCCATCAAAAAA
Source organism: Neogale vison (assembly GCF_020171115.1). Lineage (NCBI taxonomy): Eukaryota > Metazoa > Chordata > Mammalia > Carnivora > Mustelidae > Neogale > Neogale vison. Next base: position 151,922,946 of record NC_058101.1, on the reverse strand, counting down.
GAGAGCTATAGACCAATATCCTTGATGAACACAGATGCAAAAATTCTCACCAAAATACTAGCCAATAGGATTCAACAGTACATTAAAAGGATTATTCACCACGACCAAGTGGGATTTATCCCAGGGCTGCAAGGTTGGTTCAACATCCGCAAATCAGTCAATGTGATACAACACATCAATAAAAGAAAGAACAAGAACCATATGATACTCTCAATAGATGCTGAAAAAGCATTTGACAAAGTACAGCATCCCTTCCTGATCAAAACCCTTCAAAGTGTAGGGATATTGGGCACATACCTCAGTATCATCAAAGCCATCTATGAAAAACCCACTGCAAATATCATTCTCAATGGAGAAAAACTGAAAGCTTTTCCACTAAGGTCAGGAACACGGCAGGGATGTCCATTATCACCACTGCTATTCAACATAGTACTAGAAGTCCTAGCCTCAGCAATCAGACAACAAAAGGAAATTAAAGGCATCCAAATCGGCAAAGAAGAAGTCAAATTATCACTCTTCGCAGATGATATGATACTCTATGTGGAAAACCCAAAAGACTCCACTCCAAAACTGCTAGAACTTATACAGGAATTCAGTAAAGTGTCAGGATATAAGATCAATGCACAGAAATCAGTTGCATTTCTCTACACCAACAACAAGACAGAAGAAAGAGAAATTAAGGAGTCAATCCCATTTACAATTGCACCCCAAACCATAAGATACCTAGGAATAAACCTAACCAAAGAGGCTAAGAATCTATACTCAGAAAACTATAAAGTACTCATGAAAGAAATTGAGGAAGACACAAAGAAATGGAAAAATGTTCCATGCTCCTGGATTGGAAGAATAAATATTGTGAAAATGTCTATGCTACCTAAAGCAATCTACACGTTTAATGCAATTCCTATCAAAGTACCATCCATCTTTTTCAAAGAAATGGAACAAATAATTTTAAAATTTATATGGAACCAGAAAAGACCTCAAATAACCAAAGGGATATTGAAAAACAAAGCCAAAGTTGGTGGCATCACAATTCCGGACTTCAAGCTTTATTACAAAGCTGTCATCATCAAGACAGCATGGTACTGGCACAAAAACAGACACATAGACCAATGGAACAGAATAGAGAGCCCAGAAATAGACCCTCAACTCTATGGTCAACTAATCTTCGACAAAGCAGGAAAGAATGTCCAATGGAAAAAAGACAGCCTCTTCAATAAATGGTGTTGGGAAAATTGGACAGCCACGTGCAGAAAAATGAAATTGGACCATTTCCTTACACCACACACAAAAATAGATTCAAAATGGATTAAGGACCTCAATGTGAGAAAGGAATCCATCAAAATCCTTGAGGAGAACACAGGCAGCAACCTCTTCGACCTCAGCCGCAGTAACATCTTCCTAGGAACATCGCCAAAGGCAAGGGAAGCAAAGGCAAAAATGAACTTTTGGGATTTCATCAAAATCAAAAGCTTTTGCACAGCAAAGGAAACAGTTAACAAAACCAAAAGACAACTGACAGATTGGGAGAAGATATTTGCAAACGACATATCAGATAAAGGACTAGTGTCCAAAATCTATAAAGAACTTAACAAACTCAACACCCAAAGAACAAATAATCCAATGAAGAAATGGGCAGTGGACATGAACAGACGTTTCTGCAAAGAAGACATACAGATGGCCAACAGACACATGAAAAAGTGCTCCATATCACTTGGCATCAGGGAAATACAAATCAAAACCACAATGAGATATCACCTCACACCAGTCAGAATGGCTAAAATCAACAAGTCAGGAAATGACAGATGCTGACGAGGATGCGGAGAAAGGGGAACCCTCCTACACTGTTGGTGGGAATGCAAGCTGGTGCAACCACTCTGGAAAACAGCATGGAGGTTCCTCAAAATGTTGAAAATAGAACTGCCCTATGACCCAGCAATTGCACTACTGGGAATTTACCCTAAAGATACAAACGTAGTGATCCAAAGGGGCACGTGCACCCGAATGTTTATAGCAGCAATGTCCACAATAGCCAAACTATGGAAAGAACCTAGATGTCCATCAACAGATGAATGGATCAAGAAGATGTGGTATATATACACAATGGAATACTATGCAGCCATCAAAAGAAACGAAATCTTGCCATTTGCGACAACATGGATGGAACTAGAGCGTATCATGCTTAGCGAAATAAGTCAAGCGGAGAAAGACAAATATCATATGATCTCCCTGATATGAGGAAGTGGTGGTGCAACTTGGGGGCTTAAGTGGGTAGGAGAAGAATCCATGAAACAAGATGGGATAGGGAGGGAGACAAACCATAAGTGACTCTTAATCTCACGAAACAAACTGTGGGTTGCTGGGGGGAGGGGGGTTGGGAGAAGGAGGGTAGGGTTATGGACATTGGGGAGGGTATGTGCTTTTGGGTAAATTGGAAGGGGAGATGAGCCATGAGAGACTATGGTTCTGAAAAACAATCTGAGGGGTTTGAAGTGGCGGGGGGGGTGGGAGGTTGGGGTACCAGGTGGTGGGTATTATAGAGGGCACAGCTTGCATGGAGCACTGGGTGTGTTGAAAAAATAATGAATACTGTTTTTCTGAAAATAAATAAATTGGAAAAAAAAATTAAAGAAAAAAGAAGTTCTGACACATACTACAGCATGATGAACATTAAAAACATGAAATAAGTCAAGCAGAGAGAGTCAATTATCATATGGTTGCACTTATTTGTGGAGCATAACAAATAGCATGGAGGACAAGGGGCGTTAGAGAGGAGTAGGGAATTTGGGTAAATTGGAAGGGGAGGTGAACCATGAGAGACTATGGACTCTGAAAAACAATCTGAGGGGTTTGAAGTGGCGGGGGGTGGGAGGTTGGGGTACCAGGTGGTGGGTATTATAGAGGGCACGGCTTGCATGGAGCACTGGGTGTGGTGAAAAGATAATGAATAATGTTTTTCTGAAAATAAATAAATTGAAAAAAAAAAAAAACATGCTGAGTAAAATAAACCAGACAGAAGACTCGCTGTTGTAGGAGTTTGTTTATATGAATGTCCAAAAAAGATTCATGGAGACAACACTGAGGCTGTCAAGGGCTGACGGGAGTGAGGAATAGGGAACTGCTGTTTAATGGGCACAGATTTCCTGTGGGGAAAATGAAAAAGCCTGGGAATTGCCGGTGGTGACGGTCATAAACCGTGAGTGTACTTAATGCCACTGAACTGTGCACCTAAAAATAGGTTAAAAGGTCATTTTTAAGTTATGTAAATTCTACCAGAACGAAAATATTTTAATTCTAGGGGTGCCTGGGTGGCTCAGTTGTTAAGCGTTTGCCTTCGGCTCAGGTCATGATTTTAGGGTCCTGGGGTCGAGTCCCATATCGGGCTCTCTGCTTGGCAGGGAGCCTGCTTCTCCCTCTGCCTCTGCCTGCCTCTCTGCCTGCTTGTGCTCACTCACTCACTGTCAAATAAATGCATAAAATCTTTTTTTATATGTTTTATTTATTTGACAGAGAGAGATCACAAGTAGGCAGAGAGGCAGGCAGAGAAGTGGGGGAAGCAGGCTCCTTGCCAAGCAGAGAGCCCGATGCAGGGTTTGATCCCAGGACCCTAAGATCATGACCTGAGCAGAAGTCAGAAGCTTAAATGAATAAAACCTTAAAAAAATCTACCTTGAACAGACATATTGTTAACAGTCATGAACTTCATGTACGCCTGAGTTGGCATTGGTAGTAACTTGTCTTCCAAGAAGATACACACCTGTTGAACAGTTTCTCAGCAGTTGCAGTGAGGATGAATAGTGGTACCCATGATTCTAGGCCCAGCACTGTCCAGTAGAGACAAGTGCAAGCTACAAATGTAAGCCATGTGTGTAATTTTATATATATAAAATTACAAAAAAAGAAGTATAATTAATTTTACCAATATATTTTATGCAACTCGTTATATTCAAAGTTATATTATTTTAGCATATAACCAATGCAAAAGAGTATTATTTTCTTGGGACTTCATCTTTGTACTCCAGAGTGAATTTTACACTTAAACAGCACATCTCGGTTCATACTGGCCATGTTTCAAGTGCTCAATACTGATACCAGGCTTGTGACTATCATACTAATGGCACATGTCAATACCATTGTAGGTGCTCTGTAGTAATTTTATCTAAAATAGGATTTGTGGTTTTTTGTGTTTTGTGAGCAGAGTTGCTTGCACTAGAATAAATTTTTATGCGTAGTGATCTGTAAAGCTGGTTGTGAACTTGGTTCCTTTCCTTTTATTGTAAATTTAAAGGTCACATGACCTAAACCAGTTGTTCTCAACCATGGGTAATTTTGTCTCCATGGGACATTTGACAGTGTCTGGAGATGACTGGCGTGGGATGGAAGGGGCCTAGAGGAATCTAGTGTGTCAAGGCCACCAATACTGCACAGGTCCCCCGCACCCCCACTCCCCCCAGTAATGAATCATCCAGTCCAAATCTCAACAGTGCTGACAGTGAAAAATCTTACTCACTCAACTTTGTCCCAGGTTACAACTAGGTAAATTGCTACTCTTTTGCTCTGAGAATAAACCATGTCTTTGTGCTGAACTTCAGTTGTTCAGATCATGGAACTTCTTTCCACATGTCTTGATATGGGCCAAAATATTTTGTTTTCTTCTAAATCTCTAATTATATTCTCTTTGCTAAAATAACTAGTGTGTTTTTTGTTGTGTCGCTGGGCCTTGACTGGCAAAATTATTTTATGTCAAAGAGTTGCCCCTTTGGTTATTTAAATAAGAAACTACAGATTTTTCAAGGCAAGAATGTTTATTTTGCAGCATTAAATGCCAGCATATCGTTACAGTGAAATCGGGGTAAGGCTGTCTATGACCTTTCAGACATACCTGTGCTTCATGGCTTTTGCAAAGATGAAAAGGGATAGTGTTTCTTCTTCTTTTTTCTTTTTAAAGATTTTATTTATTTATTTGACAGACAGAGATCACAAGTAGGCAGAGCGGCAGGCAGAGAGAGAGGAGGAAGCAGGCTCCCCTCTGAGCTGAGAGCCCGATGTGGGGCTCGATCCCAGGACCCTGGGATCATGACTTGAGCTGAAGGCATGATCCCAGGACCCTGGGATCATGACTTGAGCTGAAGGCAGAGGCTTTAACCCACTAAGCCACCCAGGCGCCCCCTTCTTCTCCTTTTTAAGTAGGCTCCATGGCCAGCATGAAGCCCAGTGCACAGCCTGAACTCATGACCCTGAGATCAAGACCTGGGCTGAGATCAAGATTCAGACACTCAACCGACAGAGCCACCCAGGAGCTCCTCTTACTACTGAGTGTAAGAAGCAAATGAGAGGTACAGTACTATCACTTTAAGTCTGCCCCATTACCCATTCCTGCAGTGGCCTTCCTGGCTAACTCCCCCAGGACAAACAACCACCTCACCAAAAGGGAGGTGCACTTTTTCCCTTGATTATGTAAGAAAGATAATTCTAGGGGCACCTGGGTAGCTCAGTCAGTTCAGCATCTGCCTTTGGCTTGGGTCATAATCCCGGGGTCCTGGGACCTGGTCCCGCATTGCGCTCCTTGCTTACTGGGGAGTCTGCTTCTCCTTCTCCCTTTGCCTGCCACTTCCCCTGCTTGTGCTCCCTCTGTCTCTGTCAAATAATAAAATCTTAAGAAAGAAAAAAAGGACAGACAATTATATCCTGAATGCTAACCTGATCCTTTTGAAGATTTTTTTTTTTTTAGGAGCTGGGGAGGGGTAGAGAGATAGGGAGAGAGGGTCTAAGCAGACTCCATACTGAGGCAATGGAGCCTGATGTGGGGCTCGATCTCATGACCCTGAGATCACAACCTGAGCTGAAACCAAGAGTTGGACACTCAACCAACTGCACCACCCAGGTGCCCCATTTTAATTGTTTTTTTTTAAGTCTGTGAATAAAGTAGAGTAACGTTTGAAAATCTGGCTGATAATACTCCAATGGGAGTTTTGTTTTTTGGACAGATGTTTAGACCCAGCATATAAATCTGCTAAATAATGGTGACTTCCTATTCCTCCAAAAATGATCTGTTGAAGAAGTCACTTTCCATTCAGTCCTGGTATAGATGCCAAATTAGTGTTCCAAGATCTTACATAGAATTTATTTTAACCTGTTCTTTTAAAACAAACAAACAAACAAACAAAAAACAACAACAACAGAAAAAATGCTAGTTTCTGTGTTTATAAACACCCACAAAACCTATCTTTTATAAAATGCTGACATAGAACTAACACTCACATTAAATGTCCTGCTCCTGCTATAAGATCACCTTAAAATCAGTCAACAAACCAATTACTATGAGACAATGAAGACATACTAACCACAGTCCCTTGCCTTCTAGGAGTTTATCCTCTAGGAGAGAAGTGGGATCCAGGGAACATAACAGTGCCATCAGATGTTCCCTAAGAAAAAAGAGTCCCATGAATAAAAAAGTTGAGGAAACATTAAAAAAAAAATCCTAGACTGAAATGTAAAAGCTAACACCATAAAGCTCTTAGTGGAAAATGTAAAAGAATATCTTTAGAACTTGTGGCATGGGGGCACCTGGGTGGCTCAATGGGTTAAGCCTCTGCTTTCTGCTCAGGTCCCGGAATTAAGCCCTGCCTCGGGCTCTCTGCTCAGCAGGAGGCCTGCTTCCCCCACTCCCTCTCTGCCTACTTGTGATCTCTGTCAAATAAATAAAATCTTAAAAAAAAAAAAAAAAGACCTTGTGGCATGGCTTTCTTGAGTCATAGAAAGCAATAACTAAGAGACAGTTAGACCATATCAAAATTACAAGCTTCTGCTCATCCGAAGAGATCAAGAAAATGGATAGGCAATCCACAAATTGGGGGAGTATCAACAATAAAAAGACAACGTATCCATACAATGGAATACTATCCAGCAATGAAAAGAAATGGGCTATCAAACCACAAAAAAGATGGAGGAAACAAGCATTCACATACCTGAATGAGAGGCCCATATGTGAAGGCTTCATACTATATAATTTCAATCATAGGACATTCTGGAAAAGGCAAAACTGTGGAGACAGTAAAAAGATCAGTGGCTGCCAGGGGTCAGAAGGAAAGAGCTGGTGGAGCAAAGAGGATTCTGAGGACAGCGAAACTTCCGTAGAATATTATAATACTGGGTACAGGTCATCATACTTTTGTCAAAACCCGATAAATATACCACACAAAGAATGAACCCTAACATAAGGTAGGACTTTAGTTAATATGTCAACACTGGCTTATCAATTGTAACACATGTGCCCCACTAATGCAAGATAATACTGAGGGCAAGAGAGAGCAGAAATTACTCTTCTACTCAATTTTTCAGTAACAAAAAAAAAAAATCTGTTAAAAATTTTGGGGGCACCTGGGTGGCACAGTGGGTTAAGCCTCTGCCTTCAGCTCAGGTCATGATCTCAGAGTCCTGGGATCGAGCTGCGCATCAGGCTCTTTGCTCGGCGGGGAGCCTGTTTCCCCCTCTCTCTCTGCCTACTTGTGGTCTCTCTCTCTGTAAAATAAATAAATAAAATCTTTAAAAAAATGTATTTTTAAGCAATACAGAAAAGACCAATTTTTTAAATAGGCATTGTCCAGATATTTTACAAAGAAAATACATGTAAATGGTGTAAGCATGTAGAAAGGTGCTTAATGTCACTAGACTTCAGGGAAATACACATGGAAAAGTAGGAGATACCATTACTAACCCACCAGAATGGCTAAAGAGACTGACAACAGCATAGCCCGGTGAGGATGTGAGTAACCGAAACTCTGAACATTTTTGGTTATTGTAGAGAATGGGTACAAACACTTAGGGGAAAGGTCCAGCAGTTTGTTTTGCTTTTTTTTTTAATAAAACTAAATGTGTATTATACCTACCTTATCTGTCACACAATTTCACTCCTGAGAGAAAATGATAAATCCACAAGAAGACTTGTACATGAATGGTCATGGCAGTGTTATTACTGATAACCCAAAATGGAAACAGCCCAAGTGTCTAGCAACAGAATGGATGAATGTTGCCATGTGAGGCCATACTACCCAGCAATAAAAGGAACAAATCACTAATAAACACAACATTGGGTAGATCTCAAAAACATGCTGAGTTTCTAGAAGCCTGGCACAAAAGAGTAAAAGTTGCATGACACCATTTATATGAAATTCTAGAAAACGGAAAACAAATCCAATGTGAAAAAGAAACAAAATCAAATCACTGGTTTTCTCAAGGGGGTGGAGCGGAGAATGACCAGGAATGAACATAAGGGACCTTTCTGGGTTTAACAGTAATCTTTTCTTTTCTTTTCTTTTCTTTTTAAAGATTTTATTTATTTGAGAGAGAGAGAGTCAGAGAGAGTGCACACAAGCAATGCGGAGAGTCAGAAGGAGAGAGAGAAGCAGACTCTCCACTGAGCAGGGAGCACAACATGCTCGACTCTAGGACCCTGGGATCACGACCTGAGCCCAAGGCAGATGCTTAGCCGACTAAGCCACCCAGGCCTCCCTGTAATGTTCTCTGTCTTGACAGGGGTAGGATTACACAGGTAGATGGATTTGTCAAAACTCAAGAGCATACACTTAAGTTTTGTGCATTGCAGGGTATAAATTTTATATTTAAATTTTTTATTAAACACATAGAAACTAATACTGACCTCCAGCTAATAATATGTGTATTTGGAAGGAATGTCAATAATTCACTTAGAAATGTGCCCAAAAATAGGATGAATAAAAGGATGAAGAGAAGACAGACACATGGATAGGGGGATGGATACACAGACAGCAATAAACCAAGTATACAGTAAAATGGTTGGTAAGTATACGGGTTTATACTACAAATAATATACTTAAATTTTTCATGGTGAAATATTGGGACCAAGAGTTTAAATAGAATCTAAATAGTTTAAGCCCTAACATGACAACCCTGCGATATGACCAGGATTTGTACTTTCCCAAATATGAAGACAAATTGAGAAAGAGAAAACCATTTGCTGAATTAAAACAAGTCAAGGGTTTACCAACTGGAATTTAAATTAAAACTTGAAAAGTAAACCAACCAACAAACCAAGAAACAGGAAATTTAGTGACAGACCCAGCCCTACGGTTGGGCTTCCTGCCCTACTTTGATGGTGTCTTCTGGGATCCAGTCTGCGTCTTTCATTCTCCTTGGCATGCTTTCTTGTCCTCCTTTTCAATGAAGATTTAAAAAATAAAAATAAGGACTTCTCAGCCAGTGTGCGGCAGGCTCCTTTAACTCTCTGGTAACACCACATCAGCTCTATTCCGAAAGCACTACAGGTCTGGCTACCAATTCAGCTTGTTGCCCGCTGGGATTCCCGTGTGACCCTCTTTGGATATTTTGTCAAGTCATTCATTCATCCAGTGGAACAGGAGATAGGGCAAGCGGTGGCTTCCGGTGCGTCCAGAATCTCCCCCAACAAGCCAGCATTAAGACACGCGGAATGCAGAGCCAGCCGCTGAGAAATTCTCAGTACGTCACCCCAGTGAGCAGCATTTCTACTGTGGGCCAAATGGTGGATGCCTCGCGTTATGTTAACCTCCACCTCTGAGATCTAAACACACTGCTAGCTCCGCAGCACCACACCACACACACATTTTTTAAATGACCATGAAAAAAGGAAGAAGGGAGAAGCTGGCACTTGCCATCCTAGATCCCACAGCCATCAGTTAAAGGACACCTGAATTCCTCCCTGTGCCATCGAACCACGGATCCCAGGACCAAGCCCCGGCAAGGCGGCCCACGTCCACACATGCTGACAGCATTACACAGGTTCAAGTGCATGGGCTGCTCCAAGACCAGTCAGGCAGCCCACAGGCTTGTGCGGGGAGGGGGCCCAGCTGGCGGCTCCCGGCAATCAGGCAGGCCCCTTCTCTCAGGTCACTCTTCTGGCCCTGTGGAGTAAAAGCACACAGGACCTCCACACTGCTTGAGTTAAAGTCTCCATTTATTTTATTTTTTTACAAAAATCCAACATAAGACTATTGTGCTCATGACTGGAAAAGGGGGACGAGGTGGATGGACATGGCATGGACATCAAAGAGCTTCCCCCTGCAAAATATCATCATTTCAAACCAGGAGCTCCCTGAGCACACACACAGGCAGCGACTGAAGAGACGACCCCCACCTGCCCAGACAGGGCCTCCCGGACGGTGCGCAGGCCTGGGCTTGAGGAGCAGTCCACAACACACGGAAAACCACTGCCAGGGGCACAAAAACTCAGAGCGGCCTGATGAGCACCTTGGGGAGGCTCTCACATTGGTGAATGCCCCTCAGGGTTAAGAGCAAACTGGCTAGCCGCGGACGAACACATCCTGGGCCCTGGCAGCAAAGACCAGGCGAAAAGGTGTGACCTGTGGAGGGCGGGGGGAAACCCATGTAAGCTGCAGAGCTGTTTTCCTGTTCTAAATGAGTCCCAGTCACATGGTTTAGATGACATCTGTGTTTCCCAATAGGACATATCAGCATCAAGGGCATTTGAAGCATGGAGCTGGGCTCCCCCAACCACCCTGCAAAAAGCAGCATCCATTCTCCAGGAGCACCTAACAGAGTAACGTAAAAGGTCTGACTGCCCAGCCTCTTGCTCCTGAGGAGCATCGCTTAGGAACATGGCCGGTGCCCACCAGAGCCTACTGTTTGGAGCCCCTCCAGTTAGTGTCCTGTTAGGTCCAAGTAGTGCTCGCCTTGAGGCTCTGACAGCATAAGCCTTCCTGTGGTAGACTTCAATGTCATCCAGAATCTCAGACCACTCGGCTACTCCTGGATCTCCCAACAGCATTTGGGGACCCACCAGCCTGGCTCCGCAACAGGGGGTCCTAACAGACTGCTCTTTTCTCGCGGGGTCCCACTGAAAGCCAGTTTATGAGTTCCTCACATGAAAATAAACAAGATAAAAATAGCAGCCACATATATAGCTCAAAACACCACACTCTTTGGCTCCCTGGAGGGAAGAAGGCTATACTAGTTAGGAGTCAGGAAAGGGGAGTTAGAAAGTTAGGGTGCCGGGAGTCTGGACCCCTCTGCTGGGCTGCTGAGAAGCAGGGCTGAATTTCCTGGGTAGCTCCCTCTATAGGAGAGCAACAAGAAGATGCCAGTGGGAATCTCTGGAGGCCACAAGTCCTGGGAGCAGCCCTGGTCTTGCCTGCCAATAAGGAGAGGTCCTTTAATCCAGCTAGCCCTCTACCTGGGTGGGATCTACAGGACAGAATCTTGCTTCAGAATGATACTTGAAGAGACCCAATGAGATAGGTCAGAGAAGAATGTGCCCCCAGGAAAGAGAAGCACAGGGTGTCAAGGTCTGGGGAAGACAGAACTGGCTTAAGGCATGTACATGACCAGGACAAACCTGAGCTTTTGTCCAGCTGTGGGAAACCACCTGTATTCAACTCCACTGCAAGAAAGTGGGGTCCAGGAAAACGGTAGAAGTCATGGGTTAAATCCCTGCCAGATGCCACTAACAGCCTCTTCGGGTCCCCTACTGCCATCACCACCAAAACAAAAAAAAGAAAATTAGCTTATTTCCATTTCAGCCAGGGAATAGAAATGTAAACCCAGAGTGGAAAGTGGTAACATGGGTATGAATGCCTATGAAATCTCAGGCTGGACTGGAGCCTAACATAATAAATGATGTCTTCTTATTGTTCTGGCACATAACAAATCTCAAGGGGTTCTGGAACAACCTGGCATGAGGGATCTAAAAACTAGAGGTAACATAGGGTATAGGTCCAGACAAAGGTTGAAGGAAGGTGAATTTCACCAAGGTATTTATCCCAAGGCAGGTGCCTTGCTATAAGACTTCCCGGCCAGCCGGGTGGGGGTCCGCAAAGGATGCTCACTCATTCTACACCAGAGAGAGCAGGCCAACCTGCAGACCACTTTAGATCACAGCTGGAGGTGTGGCCTGCCAATTCTCTGTTCTCTTAACAAGAGAGAACTTTCAGAAAAGCCTGAAGCCAAAGCACAATGTGCGTTTCAAAAGGAGGGCCGCACGAGAAGTGTCATCTGGGAGCACCATCTTCAGGTCTCACTCCTTCCTCATTCTTCTGTTTCAAATGGGAGAGAATGGGAGCTGGGACAGCTCAACCTAGCAATTAATCCTCAAATAGCACTGAACCCACCACAGGGAAGCCTCGCTGTTCCCAAATGTGCAGGTCCTCCCAACGTACTCAAGCAACAGGAGGACTCAAGCTCCAGATTAGCAGTTGGCACAGATGGAGGAAAGAACAAACCAAGAGGGTTCATCTCGTCCAAGAGCCCCCTAGGAAAGCCAAGCCTGGTCCTTTTTAGCTTTTGCACATAGACGCTCTGGAGAATACGGAGATGATCTCTAAGGATGAGCCAGATACCATAAGGTCAGGATCCATCTCCACTAATGTCCAGAACATCAGAAAACTTAGTGGGTCCCTCACTTTGTGAAACAGGCAGAACTCTCAAACCTCCCCCCCCAAATCTATCTCTCTCTCTATATATATATATATGTATATGTATGTGAGAGAGTGTGTGTGCATATATACATACATATATATACACACTTATATATAAATAAGCCTCGAATGGTAAATCTCAAACTTTCTCCTTTTAAATAATAATAATAGTTGTTACTGAATTTAAAAACCACAAACCAGCTGTCCTGGACTTATGAACTGCGTGAGCAACTCCCCGGAGTCCCCATTGTCCTCAGTGTAAGCTATCAGTCAGTGCCCTGTGTAGGGAACCCCCGAGTCCTCTGACCAGGGTTCCAGGCCCAGTGTGGCCGACTTTAAGAGGAAGAAGGCTACTTCCTTTCCACTCTTCCCGCCTCCTCTCCCAGTAGAGGGTTTGGGTCACCCACCCAGCGGATGTCCCTGGGGTCCTTCAACATCTAGGAACCGTAGAAGCCATCTCCCCCACTCTGCTCATCCTCTTCCCAGCACTTGCAGTGTCCCTAGATGAACTTGAAGCACTTGGTCTTATCGTGGGGCAGGCGGGTCTTGAAGAGCACAGAATCCACCCTGAATTGAGTGTAAAGTAGGGGCATATAGCCATACACCTTGACAAAGAAGTTGATACATTTGTGCCGCTCATGGAAGTGGGAATCGTCGTGTGACAGGGCCTGAGGGCATCCTGGGCATCGGAAGGTCCACCGAGAGGTCACCTGGGAATAGGGAAGAAAGAGCACAGTGAGAATCGCAGGGACCAGGACAGACAGAAATCCTGCCGCCTAACCTATCTGACAGTTCCATTTTCCCAGGGAAGACACTGACCACAGGTGGCCATGTTCACCCACAGAAGGCCTCAGGAGCCAGACAGAGCCTTGGCTCCTTCCTGCCACATACGTAGCTGTATCGCTGGAAAGAGTGCTCTTTCCAAATGACCTAAACTGTAGATATCAAAAGCCTTACAAGGTTTAGTATTACTTGTCTCAGTAACTCAACCTCTAGTACTTATCTGGGTCACACGGCAAGATGTAGCTATAAAGGTGTTCATTCCATCAACATTTTTAGTAGCGAAAACTGGAAAAGTACCCATCAAACAGGGACCAGTTAGATAATTATTAAATACTACACATTCACTAGAAAAGGTATTTAGGGGTGCCTGGGTGGCTCAGTGGGTTAAGCCGCTGCCTTCGGCTCAGGTCATGATCTCAGGGTCCCAGGAGAGAGTCCCGCGTCGGGCTCTCTGCTCAGCAGGGAGCCTGCTTCCTTCTCTCTCTGCCTGCCTCTTTGCCTACTTGTGATCTCTCTCTCTCTCTCTGTCAAATAAATAAATAAATAAAATCTTTAAAAAAAAAAAAAAAAAAAAAGAGGGACGCCTGGGTGGCTCAGTTGGTTAAGCAGCTGCCTTCGGCTCAGGTCATGATCCCAGGGTCCTGGGATCGAGTCCCACATCGGGCTCCTTGCTCGGCAGGGAGCTTGCTTCTCCCTCTGCCTCTGCCTCTGCCTGCCTCTTTGCCTGCCTGTGCTCGCTCGCTCGCTTTCTCTCCCTCTGTCTCTGACAAATAAATAAATAAAATCTTTTAAAAAAATAAATAAATAAAATAAAAATTTAAAAAAAAAAAGGTATTTAGGAAAACTCTATCTGAAGACATGGGAAAGTTGTTATATGATAGTAGCAGTAGTTAGGATGATACTGAGGAAATTTAAAGCAGTTAGAACAGAATAAAGAATAGTATTACAGCTTCACTTCCAGCAATGTGGCAGACCAAGTAACCTAAAACTCCCTTAGCAGAGAATACCTGAAAATGCAGGACGAACTATATGAACAAACTCTTTAGAGATAGTAATGAAAGAAAACCTGTAATCAAAGGAATGGAAATAAAGGAAAGAAATTAAATCATCAGAGGCCAAAATAATGAAAAGGCCTGAATTCAATGAATGAGGCAGAGCTTTGGTTTTAAACAGGCTGGGGAGGCAAAAGCCACAAAACTACTGGAGATTTTTCAGAATACCCGGACCCAATGGAAGGCTGCATGGGTTGGAGGCAGCTCCACAGAAAGCTGTCTTCCGAGCCTTCACTCTAAGTGGAAGAGGAACTATCACCTGTGAGAATGGAAAGCCACACACTGGCCCTCACCCACTTGGGGCTAGGGTTTATGTCACCTGTGTGTTCTGAAAAGCCCCAAGATGCTAATTCAGCTTAAACAGGTCTCAACTAGGTCTTGACCCAGGGTACGCAGAAGAATCAAGTGTAAACCCTCTCGGGTATCAAGTCAGGCCTCCCAGAAATGCCATAAGTGAAATCCTAAAGAATACAATTTCACAATCAAATTCACAAAAAAGGGAATGAATCACATGAGGGAGAATCTGCAGAAAGCAACAACAGAATCAGACCCCCAAACCCTGCAGTATCCAGGATTCTCAGTTGGTGATGAGAAAGGTAAATGTATATGTGCCCTGAAATTTTGAAAGACTACTTAAGGTCTGAGAAAGAAAGCCAGGACTCTCAAAAAAGTCCTAATAGATATAAAAAAGAACCAAAGAGAATAAAAATGAAAAGCATACTGAATTAAATCAGACAATGGATGGGTGTGAAGAGAAAATTAGTGAGGAAAAGTACACTAAAATAACTACCCAGAATAGAAAATATTGGCTAAAAGCTTTAAAAAATAGGAAAGAATGATTGAGAGACATGGAGAGGAGATATTGTAAGATTCCATTTCGATAAAGTTCAAAAAGAGGCAAAACCAATCCTACAAGAGAAAAAAAAGACCTTGACTGGCTGTCATTCCGCCAGCTGAGCTCCCTGGCCCGCAGGGAATTCACTCAGCCTCCATAATAACCAGGCAAACGTAAATGAAAATAGTAGGATACAGTTTATACCCATCAGATAGGCAATAATGGAAGTGTGGCAGCACTGAATGTTAGTAAGGATATGGAGAAACTGCAACTATTATACAATGTTGGTAAGAATATACACTGGAACATCTATTTCCAAGAAAGTTTGGTACTACCAAGGAACACATAACCCCATGACCTCACAGGAGAGGAATGGACGGAGGGAGGGTGATATAAGACATCTACTCTATTTGTAATATTTTAATGTCTTTTAAATTTTAATTTTTTTTTAAGTAGACTCCATGCCCAGCATGGAGCCCAACACAGGGCTTGAACTCACACCCTGAGATCAAGACCGGAGCTGAGATCAAGAGTTGGATGCTTCACCAACTGAGCCACCCAGGGGCCCCTACTGAGATTTTGATTTTTAAAAAGTCATCCTAATCTTCATTTGAACTCTTATTATATTCCCATGAAGACTGAGAAAATTCTCAAAGAATACTCATTTTTCAAGATTTCACTTGGTAAGGATCATGTATACCATGTGCAAATTATTTCTGTCTCATTCTCTACACTGAAGAGACGGTTTTGGCTAATGAAACACTGGCCTAATAATATGGTAGACAAACATGCTTTAATAAGGACAAGAAATTCATCATGTCTCTGAGTACTTCAGGTGACTAATGCTATTATTAGGCACCTAATCACTCAGATACTTTAAATTTTCATGGATAATGTCTTCTGATCTACTAGCAAAGTATAAATAGAAGCATACATCTTGGATGAAGTTTAGTCCCTGGCCACATAAGAAAGGATAAAGAAAGAAAAGAACATTGCACCGATCATTAATTTCTTTCTAAGACCCCATCTCCCTATCTTAAAGTTTATAAGGAAGTGTGCCTTTTCATTTAACATCACACAGAATAAAAACAAATATTTTCATTTACTATTTATTTATTTTAATATCTATCACTGCACCTGAGAAACACACTACACTTTTATTAAAATAATTATAACAATTATTCCATTTTTTAAAAATTGGATTATTTTACTAATTATTTTTCTTTTGTGAGACTTTAGCAGATGGCCCAGGAATAGAAAAAACTATGGGGTAATCAGGAATTAAGTTCTAATGCTGAGCTATACTTGGGAAAAGGTATGATTAGGTATAAATGAATCATAAGGCCCACAACTGTTTTTCTCTCTTTTTATGCTTTTTTTTATGAACCCAATGTCCTCTGTTTACCACTCTACCACCACTAAAGATATCATTAGCATAGGTTGATGATTACTTAATCTATAACTTACCTTCAAAATATAAGAAGAATGAAATACCCATCCAATTATTATTAATGATATACATGGAGGTAAACTTGTTATTTTGTAAAATTAAATAATATGTCTTTTTAATGATAATGACATTAAGATCTGACTCAGCTTATTAATCCTGAGGACAACAGGTAGGAATCCATCACATAAATACTGACAGAGCATGGTCATAGATACTATTACTTTGAACTGACAGATTCTCAAGTGCTAACTGCTGCGAGGTCCTTACCAGGCCTACGCTAATTCCTACCAGAAGAGCTTCCACTTGTCTGCACCTGCAATGATGACACAGAAGGTGATGTAACTGGCCCTTCTGTGCACTGAATATGAAATTATTATATTCTGGTCAAATATATTCACTAACTCAAAAAAAAAAATATATTCACTAACTCGAAGACAAAGACAGAACTCAAATTTCTAGAATTCTGAGGGTACTTGTGGTTTTGTTTTTTGAGTAAATTGTCTTTCATAGTATTACTTATATGCCTGGCACTATTTTTAGAGCTTTACATATATTAATGCAGAAACCTTAAATTTCTTGTACCAAGGGTCTGTGGAAAACTTAATAATTTTAAAGTCTTGATGGACATAAATAATACTTCAAGATGTAATAACAAAAGTAACGTGATATGAAAATATCTGTGAGTTCTATTGGTGACAATCACAGTTGCTGCAAATACTCTTAGAATGGTCACGTGTTTCCTAACCGATGAAAATGTTAAATCCCAGTTACAGATTAGCAAAAATTAAAGATGTTACATTTTTTCCCATCCAAGTTCTAAATCCTCTGACTTCTGTTCATTTAACCTTAGTAGTTAAGAGTCCCTATATTCACAATTCATTTAACCCAAAGACAATTACAGATGAGGACTCTGAGGTATACTGCACTACCACAAAATAAGTGAATTAAGTAAGCATGCACCCCCAGTCCCTTAAGTACTGGGACCCTCACCTTGATGGGGGGTTTCCGAGTGATGTGGGAGACAAGGAAGTTCATGGCAATGTCCTCACAGTTGATGTATTCATCCACCATATCTCGGATGGCCTGGGGCATCACGTAAGAATACAGGTAGGCATAATACTGTCAGGGGTAGAAAAAGAATCACATAATCTGTTAGAGTGCACAGTTCTCTGGCTCTCAGCCAAAATATACATGGATCCAGGGGCTGTTAGGAAGTGTAGGGTGGGGAGAAGGTTGGGTGTGATGATCAGTCACAGAATCACCACTCTAGGGAGTTGGAGCCAGAGATGCTAAACATCCTACAAGGCAGATACTCTGTAATAATTACCCCATCCAAACTGCCATTATCACCCCCCTTTTAAGGTCCTTGGTTCCTCAGTGACTTTATAACAATATGAAGATTCATCAAAGTAGGTCAGACGGTGGTTTAGATGAACAGCACCCTATGTGTGACAATGGCAATAAGGGATAAGTGAGGGGAAAACCCGACGATAGAGCCATAAGACATCCAATCCCTCAGTTCCTCCACTTAAGGATTCTAGAATCAATCACTTCTGAACTCTTGCCCCTGGCTACTCCCTACTCCAAGCTACAACATCTCTTGCCTGGATTATTCATGCAGTCTCCTAAACAGTTTCTCTGCTCCCATATTTTCTTTCCTCCAATCCATTCTATGCACACCAGAGTGATCATGTTCAAACGTAAGTTCAACTGAACATGTCACTCCAAACCCCTCAATAGCTTTTCATCTCGCTCAGAGTAAAGGCCTATGTTCTTAAAATGTCCTAAAGGCCCACAAAATGGTGTGCCAAAGCTGGCTCACACCTGCTAATGAATGTCGATTGCAAAATTTTCAGGAATTTTGTGAGGCCATTTAGAATTTTGTGAGATTATTATGAAAAATAGCCATTATTAAAAAATGTAATTACATAAAATTAAATAAGCTATTTAAAAACCTAAAGCATATCACTTCTTAATTAATTAGCTTCATTTCACTATTGTTTATTACATTTTACTATTGTCTTATTTATGTCTATCATATCTATATGGTGAAAATATTATAGAACTGCCCATCCCTTCCCATCTCCAAATTCAGTGACTCATGTGCATAACTTCAAATGAGCCATGCTAAAAATATTTATACCACAGAAATGGACAAATGCCATAAACACGGCACATATTAACTATGATATGTTGCAATGTTGCTGCTGCTGAATGAATAGGTGAGGTGCCCAATAAAACTGATTTATATGTTAGTATTAAAACTGATTTAAATAGTTAGAATCTATGTAATGAAATAATGATCATAAAATTTTTGTACTACCCACTGGTTTGCTGGTTATTTTGTGGCAAAGTACTTAAAAGGTGGTGAACTTAAAAGGTGAATTACAGGGACGCCTGGGTGGCTCAGTGGGTTAAAGCCTCTGCCTTCAGCTCGGGTTATGATCCCATGGCCCTGGGATCGAGTCCCACATCGGGCTCTCTGCTCAGCGGGGATCCTGCTTCCCTCCACTCTCTCTCTCTGCCTGCCTCTGTGCCTACTTGTGATCTCTCTCTCTGTCAAATAAATAAATAAAATCTTAAAAAAAAAAAACTTTATCTTTCAGAATTAGGGATGACCAACTTCACTGTTTTCAAGGACCAAACAAGTAAGGTAAATAAATGACTTTTTTTTTTTAAGATCTTATTCATTTATTTGAGAGCAAGCGAGCGTGAACAGTGGGGGAGAAGTAGAGGGGATGGGAAAAGAAAAGGGAAAGAATCCCAAGCAGACTCCCTGCCAAGCGCAGAGCTCGCAACAGGGCTCAACCCCATGACCCTGAACCAAGACCAAGAGTCAAATGCTCAACCAACTAAGCCACCCAGGTGCCCCAGTAAGTGACATTTTAAAGAAACTGATGAAAGAAAAACGAAGATCATGGGGCAAATAAACACATACATGTCCATCTACAGGGAACAGTAGCTATGTAGCTCCAGCCAATTGGTGCCTGACAAGAACAATGCCCAATGTGACCTGATCTTCATGGTTACTGAGGTCTAGATCTTTCTGTAAAATTCTCTGGTACTGTAAAAGCCTGGCACATATGGGATAGCACTGGGGGACTAAAAAAAAACATTTCTGTAAACCACAGGCTTGAGGGCTACTTTATAACCCTTGCTCTAGATTTCAAACAGAAAATAAAAACTATAAGGTCTATTAAGTGAATGATTTATTACTTGAAAGTAAAGGGATCTTGCTCTAACTTTTAAAGAGCAATCAGAATTTGAGAAGAAGCAGACTTCTCAGAAAACAAGTAAATTCTCAAGGTATTAATAGACAATGCTGAAATTAGTGGCTCTTTCTCAGATGACCAATGTGAAAATAAAGGACTCCTAGTTAGGTATGGCTTCTCAGTCAGAAATTTCCTAATCCTAATCCTACTGGCATCCCCCATCCCAACCAAAACTCACCTGTGTTTGGAAAATAAGCAAAAGGGTAAGGTTCAAGAATGGAACCAGCTTGACACATTAAGTGTGATACCAGCTTCACACATTAAGTTGTAAAAAAGAAAAGAAAAAAAAAGCTAACAATGTAATGATTTCTTAGGCTGGTTCAAAATGTCCCTAGCAAGATGACTTTCAAGATTCTGTTTGAGGTGGGTCACAAGATCCCACCATCTGAAATATGAAATATATGAGGGACAAAGCCTGGGGAGTATTGGAATATCAGTTTAAAGTACCATAGGGACATACAGGGGGGTACTGCCCTAGAAACAATTAGGTATATGAGTACAGGCTTCAGGGAACAGCCAAGGTTGGAATACAGACACAGAAAATTACCAGCCTGCCAGTATTCAGCCCCAAGATCTTGAGATATGAGAGAATGTCTAGGGAAGACCAAAGTAAGAAGACCACTAGATAGAGAAGCTAGAAGACTAAGATACTTCAACATTTATGGGGAAAACATCATGGCAGATGGGTCTTCCATGAGGGCAATGAAGTTGTCCAGAATGAGAGAGCGCATTGCAGGGGAGGTCAAGAGAATGGGCCATGTGCCACATTTTCAATGACCAGGAAGAAATGGCTAGGAGGTGCTAGATGGCAGCAACAAGACAGACGCTGTGAGCCTCAAATGAAATTTTATATGATAGCTGAGAATCATCTGGAAGTGTCATCAGTAAGCAATTATGGTTCTTTATATCTTCCCTGCTCCAAAGTACATATCTGGTGAAATGAGTACACTCAATCATTGTCCCTGGAAGAAATACAGGAACAAGGTAAAGGGGAAGTGCTGTCCTCAGAGAAAAGTCAGGTTTTAATGAGATCAAGAGATAGAGGAGACATCCTATGAAGTGGGGTGTGCAGGCAGCTTGACCTCAGAAGAGGGATTCTTCGGAGCCCAGAAGTAGTACTTGGGAGAGAAGGTATAGAGCAACACTAAGATATGTGAGTCACATCTGTCACTTCTCTAGTAGCCACATTTAAAAAAAAGATTTTCATAATTCATTTGTGAGACAGACACAGAGAACACAAGCAAGGGAGAGGGATAAGCAGATCTCCCACAGAGCACAGAGCCTGACACAGGGCTTGATCCCAGGACCCTGAGATCATGACCTGAGCTAAAGTTAGACACTTAACTGACTGAGCCACCCAGATATCCCTAGAGGCCACATTCTTAAAAAGAGAAACAATAAAATTAATTAGAATACATTTTATTTAACCCAGTGTAACCAAAATAATTGCATTTTAACATATAAAAATCTGGTGTGCACTTTACACTTACAGCTCATCTCAATACTGGCCACCTGGATTTCAAGTGCTCAATAGCCATGTGTGGCCAGTGGCAACTTTATAGGACAGAAAAGGTACAGATGAAAGAGAAGTCAGGAGCAAAAAGATGTTAGCAATAGCAATACAAGAGAGAAGTAATGACTAGAGGGGTTTGCATTTTAGATATTCAATATAAATTGGGATGTGTGCCATGGTGAAAGCTCTAAGGAAAAAACAAAACTTGTATAACCATAACAGAGGCTCGTGGTGAAGCCTGAGATAGTAGTGGGTTAACCTGAGAGAGAAGAGAACCAGCCTTCTGCTGGGCAGGCCATTTCTGGGATGGCAATGGCAAAACAACAGTATTTTAGCTCAAAGCTCTCAATTTTACAGAAGGAGAGCCTATGCCCAAAAAGAACAAACTAATTTTCCTAATAGCCTACATAAAATTGTGCAGGGAGCCTTCTCACCCTGACTTTATTGAACAGTCTTTAAAAACAGAAATAACTTAAATCTAGCATGCAAGGGACATATAAGAAACATTAGAAGGCCTAACTTTAGGGCAGCATTTCACTACCACACAAAGGCTCAACTCTTAACCAACCTCACACCAATCTTACCAAGCTTTTTCTTACCTTGTGAAAGAAGGCAGCACCTGTCAGCACCATGGACAGCTCACAGGAGTAGTTGGAGTTATAGAGCCAGGACTGATGAGGAATGTCCCATGCATGGTAACGGCCAGGGAAACCCACAATGCGATCCCGTGCTTCTCTCCACACCCTCAGAAAACACAAGTATATGCACACACCTGAGTACAAAGCTCTAAGAGTATCAGAAACATTTAAAATTATTGCTCTATCTTGCAAAAAAAACTCTGGCCCTTGGGCTATTCTTTTTTCCTCTTAAAAATTTTTAAACAGGCGCACCTGGGTGGCTCATTGGGTTAAAGCCTCTGCCTTAGCCTCAGGTCATGATCCCAGGGTCCTGGGATTAAGCCCCACATCAGGCTCTCTGCTCAGCGGGGCGCCTGCTTCCCCCCCTCTCTCTGCCTGCCTCTCTGCCTACCTGTGATCTCAGTCTGTCAAATAAATAAATAAAATCTTTTAAAAAAAATTTTTAAACAAAATTAATCACAGGCTAAACAGGATAAGAACAAGCAAACAGTGCTACATGTAGCTTCTTTAATAAGCACCCACTTATTGCTCTTCTAATTTCTGCAGCCAGGACTTCTCTACCCTTTACAGAAAGAACAAGCTGGAATAACATGTGAAGGAGGTAACTGAAGTTCAGAAGTCTCCAAAATGGGGTATGTACATCATCAAAAGAAGTGATCTACAGGACCATACAATTGAAAGACTCATAAATGCAAGAAATAATAAGCTGACGGGGCTTGGGTGACTCAGTCAGTTAAGCATCTGCCTTCAGCTCAGGTCATGATCTCAGGGTCCTGGATTCAAGCTCCACCCATTTTGGGATCCCTGCTCAAAGGCAAGACTGCTTGTCCCTCTCCTTCTGCCCCTCCTCCAGCTCGTGCATGCATGCACTCTGTCTCAAATAAATACATAAAATATTTAAAAAATAATAAACTGAAAATTCAGCATATTTCCAGGATAAACTTTTATATCATCCCCAAATTTATTGAAAAGGTAGAACAAATAAAACCAGTTCCCCAATTTCACAGGCTAAAAATCAGAAAGCTGAAAGCACTTATGCACTACAAAACCCTACAGCCCTGTAGAAGGGCTTCAGGAGTCCTATAAACAATGAACCACTACATCCCCACTCCACCTCACTCCCAAACAAAATATAAACTGCTTGAGAAACTCTCTCATCATGTACATGGAACTTCAATTCCTAAAAAAGAAAGAGTTTATTCCCAAAGAGTTCCCCTCCTATTAGGTTTGAAAGCAATTAATCTAGTAGGATAGATGAGAAACCACAACTTCTATCACAATTTAACAGTCTTCTAGATGGGCCTTCTTCCATGTCCTACCCAAGTCCTACTTCAGTCCTAATTTATTTCCTAAGAACAACTCCAAATTACTAACCTAAAAAGCTATATTTGAATGTAAAAACTGCCAATAAATACCACTGAGATATCCAAATGTTATCATCAGTATTCCTAAAAATACTGATGTCTTCAAATGCCTATTGTTCTTAATAGTACTACTAGGCTAGCAGAATAGTAAACTGAATATTTCAATCATCTGATTTGGTTGATTTAAATAAATATAATGTAATAAATTCTTAATAAGGCAAAATCTATTGGCTACACATATGATATCAAAAGATACCATCTAATTTGTTAAGGGCGGTCAACCAAGATACAGTCAACTGGGTGTTAATTATTTATTAAGTAATAAGGGGGAAAACCAATATGGAAGGAATTGTAGAAGATAAACACAAGGAACAGCTTAATTAAATTCCTGGGACAACACATCAGTAGTTTTAGATAGTATGGTCTCAGAGGACATTTGAAAGTTAGGCATTTTAAAAGACTGACAATTAGGGACATCTGAGTGGCTCAGATGGTTAAGCATCTGACTCTTGATTTTGGCTCAGTCCATCATCTCACCAGGGTTGTGAGATCTAAATGAATCCATCTCCACACTCAGCGGGAGTTTGTCTTTCTTCCTCTCCCTCTGCTCCTCCCCCACTTGTATGCCTGGGCTCCAAAATAAATAAATCTTTTAAAAAAAATAAATTTATCAAATATAAACAATGCTACCAATTTACATAAAAATGTTGCACATAATCAGTTCCTTAACATATAATCAAACTTGCACTGCACTAAATATTTTTAATGTATGTGCTAAATTATAGAGCAGGCTTTGGTATACTTTAATGAATTGTTCTTTAAATGTGTTAATGTTCTAGTTACCAAGACACTATATACTTTTGTTAAAGATTTATTTATTCACTTTAGAGAGAGAGTGCAGGGAGAGGCAGAGGGACAGGGAGAGAGAAACTCCAGCAGACTCCTGGCTCACAACTAACCTATGGCTCAATCCCAGGACCCTGAGATCATGACCAGAGGGGAAATCAAGAGTCCAGCGCTCAACCAACTGCACCACCCAGGGCCCACTGCAACATACTATAACATGAAAAAGGTTTCAAAGGTAATTTATAGCTCAAACTTCAAAATAAAAAATTCGCTAGATAAATGAAAACTCAAAAAACTAAGGAAAACTTTAGAAATAATGAAATCAAGACAGAATTCCACTGAAGAATTTGAATCATGAGTAATATTTTTCTATTTACATTTCAAACTTAAATACTATCATCTTGGAAATAAGTGCATCAATTCAACCTTTTTGTGGTATGAAGTTTGACACATCATTTACCACACATCATTCCCAAATTAGTACAGTCAGTTCAATAAAAACAAAAAACTGTTAACAGTTAAAACACGACATATTTCAAATAAAGACATA
This sequence comes from Neogale vison, assembly GCF_020171115.1. Lineage (NCBI taxonomy): Eukaryota > Metazoa > Chordata > Mammalia > Carnivora > Mustelidae > Neogale > Neogale vison. Next base: position 151,898,197 of record NC_058101.1, on the reverse strand, counting down.
TTTTTAAGCAAGTATGCAAGATCTAAATAATTTTTAATAAGTTACCTGAATGAAGAAGATGTTACTGTTAACTTCTTAAGATTTTATTTATCTATTTGTCAGAGAGAGAGAGCGCACACAAGGAGGCAGAGGCAGAGAGAAAAGCAGGCTCCCCACTAAGCAAGGAGCCTGATGCGGAACTCGATCCCACGACCCTGGGATCATGACCCGAGCCGAAGGCAGATGCTTAACTGAATGAGCCACCCAGGCGTCCCTACTGTTAATTTTTAAGATTTTATTTATTTCATTGAGAGAGAAAGCATGAGCAGGGTGAGGGGCAGATGGAGCAGCAGACTCCCCAGTGAGCAGGAAGCCCAATGCTGGGCTTGATCCCAGGACTCCGGGATCACAACCTGAACTGAAGGCAGACACTTAACTGACTGCCTGATCCACCCAGGTACCCCTTACAATTAATTTTTTAAAAGATTAATTTGAGAGAGCAAGCAAGCATGGGAACGGAGATGGGGAGGAACAGAAGGAGAGGGACAGACTCCCAGCTGAGCACAGAGCCTGATGCAGGTCTCTATCCCACCACCCTGAGATCATGACCTGAGCCAAAATCAAGAGTTGGATGCTGGGATGCCTGGGTGGCGTTGGTTGGACGACTGCCTTCGGCTCAGGTCATGATCCTGGAGTCCCGGGATCGAGTCCCGCATCGGGCTCCCAGCTCCACGGGGAGTCTGCTTCTCTCTCTGACCTTCTCCTCGCTCATGCTCTCACTGTCTCTCTCTCTCTCTCAAATAAATAAATAAGATCTTTAAAAAAGAAAAAAGAGTTGGATGCTTAACTGTCTGAGCCACCCATGTGCCCCATTACTATTAATTTTTAAATGAAAGCTGATTTTATGATCTTTGAAACTTAGGCATAACAGTTTTGAATAAAGATCAGTAAATATTTATGATATTACAGTATATTAAAGTATGTTTACATTTAATATAAATTTAATAATAATGTACATAAAGGTTAAGTACTACATTTAATGTATATTTAGTACCTTAAAGTCCATATTAAACTAATATGGACTTTATTATACAAAGACACATTCTTAATCTTGTTGGTTATACTTCCATGTTTTTCCTTCTGGTTCATTAAGAATCAATTTGAAATGCTTTAAGAAAATAAACTGTAAAATTAACTAATAATCCAAAAATGTATAAAAAAAAAAAGTAAGGTAAGATTTTGCTTCCTACTTAAGAAACAAGAATTTCTTTTCCAAATCCCATGTTTCTTATATTATGATAGTATATAAGCCTTTTCCTCCTCTCCAAACAAAATACTGAGGCAAATCATGGCAAAGGAAAAGGTTTTAGTTAGTTCCCTTTGGAAAAGAAAACCTATAAAGCAGAGCCATAAAATACAGAGAAAAAGATCAATGTCCTGCTTCAAAACAAGAAGACACTTGGACCCAGGAAGAGAAACCTACCTTACAGTCCCGAATCCCATACCTTCTCTTGAGCTTGTGTAGTCTTTTCTTTCTCTCTTTTTCCCAATAAAGTTTACTGAGATATAAATCACATGCCATAAAATTCACTCACGTAAAAGTGTTTAACTTTGGGTTTTAGTATATTCACAAAGCTGTGCAACCATCACCACTATCTAATTTGATATTGTTTTAATCACTCCAAAAACAAACCCCATACCCATGAGCAGTTGCTCCCCATCTCCTTCTGTCCCCAGCCGTGGCAACCACTCATCTTCTATCCGACTCCATTGGCCTACTGTGGACATTTCACATAAACTAAATCAAAGAGCAGGTGGCCTTTCCTACCTGGATTCTGTCACTTAGCCTGGCTTCAAGATTCATATGGTAGCTCATATCAGTACTTCACTCCTTTCTATTGCTAAATAGTATTCCATTGTATGGATATATCACTTTTTTTTTTTAATCCATTCATTCGCTGATGGATGTCTGGGTTGTTTATACTTAGTTTATTTTTTTAACAACTAATTTTTGTGTGTGTGGCAAAATACATGCAACATATGTTTACCATTTTTTTAATTTTAATTTTTATTTATTTGACACAGAGAGAGAGATCACAAGTAGGCAGAGAGGCAGGCAGAGGGAGAGGAGGAAGCAGGCTCCCCACTGAGCAGAGAGCCCCATGTGGGGCTCGATCCCAGGACCCTGAGATCATGACCCCAGCCGAAGGCAGAGGCTTAACCCACTGAGCCACCCAGATGTCCCTACATTTACCATTTTAATCATGTTTATGAGCACAGTTGAATGGCATTAAATACATTCACACTGTACAAACATGACCTCCATCCATCTCCAGAAGTTTTTCATCTTCTCAACCTGAAACTCAGTGCCTATTAAACACTTAACTCCGCATTCCTGCCTTCCTCTAGCCCCCTAGCAACCACCATTCGACAATCTGTCACTGTGGATCTGACATATAAATAGAATCATATGATATTTACCCTTCTGTGTTGCTTATACTTGTTCACTATTATAAATAATGCTGCTATGAACATTCATGTACTGCTTCTGTATGGGCATATGTTTTCAATTCTCTTGGATCCCCGTTGTTTTACTGGTCCATTAAGAACCTATCTGCCAGGGGCGCCTGGGTGGCTCAGTAGGTTAAAGCCTCTGCCTTTGGCTCAGGTCATGATCCCAGGGTCCAGGGATCGAGCCCCGCATCGGGCTCTCTGCTTGGAGGGGAGCCTGCTTCCTCCTCTCTCTCTGCCTGCCTCTCTGCCTACTTGTGATCTCTGTCTGTAAAAATAAATAAATAAAATATTTAAAAAAAAAAAAAAAGAACCTATCTGCCTTTTTCTTTGCTATATAAGTTGAAATTAGCCAAACCCCTATTATCCTTTGCCTGAGGAGGTAGTTCTTGTTATACCTGCTTCTTCCCTTTTGAACCTAGGTCTGTTCCACTCCCATTCGGATGAAATAAGCAAACTGGAAAGAAAAGAAAAAGCTTTTAGGGGCGATTGGGTGGTCCCAGGGTTCTGGGATGAAGCCCCACATCGGGCTCTCTACTCAGAGGGAAGACTGCTTCTCCCTCTCACGCTCCCCCTACCTGTGCTCCCTCTCTTGTTGTCTCTGTCACCCATAAATAAATAAAATCTTTAAAATGAGAGAGAGGGAGAGAGAGAGAAAGAAAGAAAAAGAAAAAGCTTTTAGATCAAAGGATGCCCAAATAAATGAGTCAAGGTGATGAAAGACTGGGTAGTTATCACCAGAAATAATTCTCCAGTTCCACACCGGAGGCTAAACCACAAATTTCCAATGATTGGTAAGAAATTCTTATAACTTAATAATAAAAAGACAAATAATCCAAATAACAATGGGCAAAGGATCTGAAAAGACACTTCTTCAAAGAAGATACACAAATGATTACTGCACATGAAAAGCTATTCAACATCATTAGTCATTAGAGAAATGCAAATCAAAACTATACTGAAATACCACTTCACACACAGTAGGATGGCTATAAACAAAAAACAAAAAATAGCAAATACTGTCAAGGACATGGAAAAATTGGAACCCTTATACACTGATCATGGCAATACAATGGTGCAGTCTCTGTGGAAAACAATACAGTAGTTCCTCAAAATGTCAAAGAGTGATCCCACCCAACGTATATATCCAAGAGAAAAGAAACATGAACACAAACACTCGTACATGCATTTTCATAACAGCATTATTCAATAACCAAGAAGTAGAAATAACCCAGATATTCATCAACAGATAAATCGACCAGCAAAATGTGTATATCTAGACAAAATAAGTATCAACATGTGCTACGAGATGAATGAACCTTTTAAACACTAGGTTAAGTGAAAGGCGCAGGTTACACATCAGCACATATTATATGGTACCATTTACAGTCAAAGTGTCCACAAAAAGCAATTTATGGAGGCACAGGTAGATTAATGGTTGCCTAGGGCTTAGAGCAGTTGGAGGGAAGTGGGAAGTGACGAGTTATGTGGGTACACAGGATTTCTTTTGGCCGTAATGAAGATTTCTAAAAAGATCAAGGTGACAGTTGCAGAACTCTGTAAATACACTAAAAACCACTGGATGAGACATAAATGAGCAAATTGTATGACATATGAATTGTATTTAACAAATGTTACCCAAAACGAAATTGTGAGGAAATGTCCCAAACCCGGATGTCACAGTAAATGTCAAACTGCTTTAAAATTAAGTCTCTAAGGCCTACCCTCAATTTTTGTACTTACCTCACTATGGACAGATGATAAACTGTCCATGGCCTGCATTCTAGTCCATGATACACTTTGAACAGTCCTTATCTACTCTGTTCTCTAACCTGTAATGCTCCCTCAACTGGGATCTATAAACCCCAGTAAGAACTACCTAAGAGTCAAGAAAACAAAATAGTTAAGTCAGTGGGCACTACAAGTTCCGGAGTCAGACAAACCTGCACTTGAATTCCAGCTCTGCCACTTACTGTCTAGAGTCATGGTTTGGTTCTCCTGGATCTCAATTGACTCCTATGTAAAATGGAGATGAGTACAACTTGTATCACCAAGTTTTTGGAGTGTTAATGAGATAAATTGTAGAGTGCTCAGCCAGTCTCCAGCACACAGCCTGGGCTCACCAATATCATGCACTGTCATTATCAGAACCACCTCCACCAACTCCTCCCCCTCTTTTCCTCTGGATCTTTACATCTAACCCCATCCTTCTCTATGTCTTTTAAGCCCCAGGACTCTGGCACTGTTGCATTGCCCTAACACACAGCAACATGTTGCTTCTGCCTGACTGGAAGCTATTCCCCATTCCTGTAAACACAAAAAGCTCCAATTTCTCTCAGGAAACTACCCTTTGCCTCCACTCAGTCCGTGTGGTTTGTGGTTGGAAGATGATGTACTTGCCCCTCCAGGGCCAGGCAGATTAAGTCTGGTCTAGCCAATCACAGAAGCCATCTCCCTGGCCTCAGAGGAAGAGTCTTTGTGAAATCAAAGGCAACAAAGAGGAAAGCAGAACCTCAAGATGAAGAGAAATGGAGTTCTCCAACATCACCTATGACCTAAAAACCAGCTATGTCCTAAGTCAGCCATTACTACCTCTGAGGATTTCTGTTACTGATAGCCAAGAAATTCATTTTGCTGCCTAATCCAGGTTTGAGTTGCTTTTCTGTCACTTGCAAACAAAAGTGTCTCCTGATTGAAAATCAGCTGCTCACCGAAACCCAAACATGATTTCATCATGGCGGAGGTGAGCATCATCATCAATAGAGAGGATGGCCTCTGTCTCAATTTCATTCCAGGGCAAGAATCGATTGTTCAAACTGTTCTTCTCAGTACGGACCACCTGTAAGGAAGAAGTAAAAACACTAATGGTCAGTGCTGCATTACAGAATACAAAACCCAAACTGCCTTTAGGTCAAAGGTAAATTTACTAAATAATCTTGCCTGGTTGCCTACTGCCTGTAAACCCTAGCATATGCCTTTCAGGAATAGAAACTGCCTTATAATTCAGCAAATGTATAAGGATTTCACATTTTAAGCTTTATTCATTTGCTAACTAATTTTCTTGTGAAAGCAGTTAAAGCTGAGGATTATTTTGCATAAGCAATAAACACAGTCTAGGGAAATCAAAAATAACTTTCCCAAGAGAACACAAGGTAGCAGAGTAGAACTGGGATTATAATTCCCAGCTCTGAAATCCCCAGGCTTGCTCATGAATTTTAAAACCCAATTCAGAAATCCCCTCAGTCTGTGTCATTTCTGATGCCTAATTTTAAGGTTTATCTGGTATTTTAGGGGGAAGGAAAAAAAAAAAAAAAAGGAGAGCCCACCCAGTAGAGGTTAATTACCTAACCCTTTGCAATTTGCAGTTTCCACCTGTGGCACTGACTACACATAGAAAACTTTCTTTCAGGGGGTACCTAATTCAGAGAAGTTAACAGCTGTGTCCGCAGCAAATCCCTATTCAGAGAATCTCTACCCAAAGTGACCCATATATGCAAAGCAGTATTTTCTTCATAAAACAAAGATTAGTGCCCAAACAGAACTACATTATTAAAACAACAACAACTATTTTTAACTTAGACGTTACCTTAGATGAGCATAGTTTATTACAATGCAGGCAGTAGTTTTGCTAATCACCTTGCCCAATACTCAAATGAGGATGATCATACTCAGTACTTTAATAGCTCATTTTATTTTTATGGTATCTATATCTAATTAATCCAACTGATGAGGAACTATCATTTTATTTCAAAAAAAATAGAAACCAAGAACTTCCTGAGCAATCATCTTTTTAGAAAGACTGGAAGAGTCACCTTTTTTTTTTTTTAAGATTTTTATTTATTTATTTGACAGAGAGAGACTCAGCGAGAGAGGGAACACAAGCGGGGGAGTGGGAGTGGGAGAGGGAGAAGCAGACTTCCCGCCAAACAGGGAGCCTGATGTAGGCCTTGTTCCCAGGACCCTGGGACCACGCATGACCTGAGCCAAAGGCAGACGCCTAACGACTGAGCCACCCAGATGTCCTGAGTTGCCTTACTTACAATAGAAGCTTAAACTGAGAATAAGCTCTACCTAGCTTGATCAATGGAATTATACGCAGGATCTAGAAGTTTATGAGTGGTTTCAAAGGTCCTCCTATGACCTCACAAATATGGTCTCTTCAGTTTAAAATACTTTTTCTCCTATTCTTCGACTGAAATTATTCTCTCCCTAGAGACTGAGCTCTCACACCTCCTGTCACTTCCTCCCTTTTCAAAATTAATCACTTCTATGTTCTTAGAGCACAGTCCGCATACTTCAATTAAATCATTCTAAGACACCTAGAATCCAATTAGTTCAGAGCTCAAAGGGCCTTGGAGATCATATGGTCCAATTCTCACCCTGTACACAAACGACAAATGGCAGAGCCAGACGCTAACTTGTGCCTTCTAACTCCAAAGCAGTCTTTTTCTGCTAAACTCCTATTAAATTTAGAACTCTCATCAAATCAAAGCCCTATGGAAAATGCATTATTAACTGTGTACCATCAAAGAAGAAAAATGCTGCAAAACAAGAAAGCATGTGAAATAGTTTATCACTTAGAATGTTTACTCTATTAAGGAGCTTTTTAAGACTTTGCCTCACCCCCAGAGGAGCTCCTCCCAAGTCAAGACAAGAGAGGATCTATAACAGATTTGCTACTACAGAAAACATATGTCAGAACAAAGCTATAGACACAGATTCCACCCTGCCCTGAAGCATGTTTGACCAGTGTAAAAATCCTCATCTTCCAAGCTCAGATTCAGCAGTTACAGAACAAAGCACTGGGCTCTGGGTTGGGGGTGGGGGGTAAAGAACAAGGAGGGGGAGATGATCAAGTACTCACCATAGAAGCTGCTGGGCTCCATTCCCAAGGAGCAGGAAAGTGGCCAGAAGTAGCAGAAGCCAAACCCCAACCTTAGCAACCATAAAATGCCATCTATCTTACAATGCACCCAATTTCAGAGATGTTAAAATGTTAATAATGTCCACCTTACAATCAATGGACTATGGCATCTGTCTGCTCAATCACATCCAACAAACTACCCCTGATCCTTCATTCAGTTAATACAGAACTGCAATTTTGCCAGTTCAGGGAAACAAAGCTGCCCCCTCAACTCTAGCAACAATGCACATAGCTTAAAATGAAGAAGAAATAATTGAAAAATCCATTTCTTGACTATTCAACTGTAGATTATCAGTTTTGCAAGTCAGACACCAGGAGGATTATCTATAGTAAAATTAGTAATCCAGGAACATAGCACAGAGCTTTAGTACTCAGAGTGGACCCAAAGATCAGCAAAAGGGGCCTCGCTGTCCTCCTGAGGACTCTCTTAGAAATGCAGGCCTACCCCAAACCTACCAAGTCAGAACCTGCAAAATCCCCAGGTGATTCCTATTTTGACAGGGTCCGTAAAGAAAAAAGGCGGCTTTGGAGTCAATCAGAAAAGCCTAAGTTCAAACTCCAACTCTACTACTTACTTGTTGTGTGAAGGTAAGGAAGCAGCCTCTCTGCTAAATGTATATAGCACCATGTTGTGTGCAGAAATGGAACTTGCTTATCAGCCAAACTTGACAATCTTATAAACAACCTAATTCACTCTAAAAACAGAAAGCAACAGCAAAAACTAAAATAGTCGTGATCTGATGCCTAGATCATATCCAAAATTTTTATCCAATTTACAAAGTAAACCAAATCAAGAGGATCTACTTGTTCACCAGAAGACTTGGAATTGAAGATCTAATACCAAATGTGTTTTAGCCTAGATTTTACATCCACGTTTTTATCAAGTTTATTAAAGTCCATTAAGAGGCAAGCCCATTAAGAACAATTACTATGGGGGCGCCTGGGTGGCTCAGTCTGTTAAGCATCTGCCTTCAGCTCAGGTCATGATCCTTGGGTCCTGAGATCAAGCCCCACATCAGGCTCCCTAAGCAGCGGGGTGCCTGCTTCTGCTTCCCCTTCTCCCTCTGCCTCTGCCTCCACTGATGAGTGCTCGCTCTCTCTCTAATAAATAAAATCTTAAAAAAAAAAAAAACTACTATGGATTCCAGAAATAGAGTACACATACTACTTCTGCTCATCCTGGCACAACTCCAACGGGCTGAATGGCAGCAAGATTTTAAGGATTAGGGAACTGGTGCAATAGTCATCAGAATAAAAGAAAAAATTTAAGGATTCATAGAAACACAACATCATGAGTTGCAGCAGCTTATTTCTGGTTAACTTACAAACAACTGTGGTCAATAAGTCTGCTTTCAGAATTTATAGCAGGGATTCTCAATTCTGAGTGATTTTGCCCATCATGAAACATTTAAAACAATGTCTTTGGACATTTGTGGTTGTCACAACTGGTGAAGAAAGGAGGTAAGCTACTCGTGTCTAGCTAGCAGAGGCCAGGTGTGTTGGTAAATCATACAAAGCACCGGACAAGCCCCAAAACAAAGACTCATCCGACCCTAATACCATCAGGGCTACTGCTGAGACACTCTGATTTAGAGTCAACAATCAGAAAACAGTACACCAAACTGCAAAGAATAAATGTAGTTTGTTATTCCTCCTAACCAAAAGGATTTCTGCACTTATAAACACTGCACATATAAACTAAAATTAAGGAGGGGAAAAGAGTAAAAGCTTTCTTCTAACAGTTCTGCCTCCAAGCTACAGCGCTTAATGGCTGTAATCAGCAAACCAACCGTTATCCCTTCTGGCACCAAAATCATAAAGACAAAAAAACTTAAATATTTGTAATGCAGACCTGCAGAGGAGCTTGGCCTCTAAGAGTCTGAGAAATGACAGATCATACATGAAAGAAATGAGTCATCCAGAGTAGTAAGTCGTGTTTACAAAATATTCTCATTTTTGTTGACATTCTTTGTTTTGTTTTTCAAATTTAAAAACTCTTTCTTCCTCAATTGGCTATTTTTTTCATGCCTTATGATTATACGTTAGTAACCTGTGAACATGAAGACTGACCTTCACGTTACTGAGTGAATTACTGGTTACAACACTGACCAGAATGTATAGCCTATGGTCCCTGGAATCCAACAAGTGTTCAACAAACATTTTATAAATGAATGAATGAACAATTGACTCGGAAATAAGACCCAATTTAGCCCTGTCCATTCTATTTTCAGAATATGGAATAAAGACAATAAATTTATATATCAAAACCACAACATTTTATATACTGAAACTTCCTTGTATTTAATCTAGTTTTCCACAGCAAAACAATCCATCAACCTACAACTATCAAGTCAGGAGCAATGCTCAGTAACATTCATTTTTCTTGTTTCGCATACAATGCTTCCTGTGGATGCTTCACTAGTTCTCCTGTTTACCATCATTCATAAAAGCCTTGACTTTCTCTCACTGCAACTCTCTTCCTGTCACCATGGAACAGTACAGCAATCATAGCCTGGAGCCCTACCATATGCAAATGTATGCAAGTGTATGTATGATCAAAAAACAGTTTTAGTAACCTCAGGTAACATTCAAATTGGTTCTTGAGGAATTCTGGAATTTATAAATGATAAAGAGCTACTATTCTAATAGGATCCTTTCTTCTAGTATGCTAACTAGGCATTTGGCTTCTAAATCCAGACAGAATCAGCAAACCCACATGAAGTAGGAAAGTATCAATTTATATAATAAATACTTAATTAGTTATCATAATAAATGTGATGTCCAATTAATAGTTAGCAAATATCTCTTAATATGTAAGGTGTGGAAATATAAGTAGTTACTGCTGTTAACAAGGAACAATAGCACATGTCAACAATTATTAAGTGATAGTTGCTTAAATATAGCAGGATAAATTTGGATTCAAATAGAATAAATACTTAAATATGGAATCTTTTATAAAAACAGCTCATGACCAGCCATAGGAAGGTCTTTGAAGTTGGTAAGCAAGAAAAATAGGGCTTGAAGAGATTATGTGAATTAACACAAGTCATAAAGCAGACCAAGAACAGAGAGCACAAAAAGGTAAAACATACCTAAGAAGTAATAAAATTAGAAAACGTATGTGGAGGGGGTCCTGGGTGGCTTAGTTGGTTAAGTGGTCGCTCTTGATCTCAATGCAGGTGATAATCTCAAGGTCACGAGATGGAGTCCTGTGTCAGGCTCCATGTTGAGCAGGGAGTCTGCTTGAGACTCACTCTCTCCCTCTCCCTATGCCCCTCCCCTGGCTCACACGTACATATACATGCATGTGCGCTCACCCTCTCTCAAATAAATAAATCTTGGAAAGAAACAGAGAGAAAAGAAAATGTAGGTGGAAAATATAAAGTGATCATGCAAACACATAATGCCACCTACTAAACTCAGCAATTTTTTTTTTAACTCAGCAATTTAAATATCCTTATAACATTATCCTTTCTCTCCTTTTCTCTTTTTTTTTTTTTATAGAGAGGGAGAGAGAGACTCCTAAGGAGGCTGGCATGCCCAGCGCAGAGGCGCAGTTTTGAGGCGCAGTGGTGCGGCTCCATCTCACAACCCTGAGATCATGACCTGAGCGGAAATCAAGAGTTGGGACACGGGCGCCTGGGTGGCTCAGTGGGTTAAGCTGCTGCCTTCGGCTCAGGTCATGATCTCAGGGTCCTGGGATCGAATCCCGCATCGGGCTCTCTGCTCAGCGGGGAGCCTGCTTCCTCCTCTCTCTCTCTGCCTGCCTCTCTGCCTACTTGTGATCTCTCTCTGTTAAATAAATAAATAAAATCTTTAAAAAAAAAAAAAGAGTTGGGACACAAGCAATTGAGTCAGTGGGGTGCTCCTTTTTCTCTTTAAGATCAAATTTTGTTCAGCCAAAGCTAGCAATTTTCAGCCACAATACATACACATGTATAATGCACTTCTGTAATGAATACATTTCTGAAAATGAACCTTATGTCAAGGCATCATATAGACAGTTAGGTAAACACCATCTAATTTTTGTCCTCCATCCTTCCCTTTCCTCCAACTTAAAAAAGTAACCCATCGCAGAGCTCAGGAATCAAGAAAATGAGGTCCAAAAGGAAGCAAGCACATGGTCATGTTTACTACCTACCTGTGAGGACTCACGTGAAACAGCTTGAGGGGATGGTGATCAACAGATAAAGGCCAAGGAGCATTAAGATATATTAGTTTTTCAAGGAATTCATTCAATAAACACCAAGTGGTGGGGACAAAAAGTTAGGAAGAGCACAGAAAAAGAAAAAAGAGTAAGGTAACACACTGAACTGGTTTTCTATTTACAACTTTCTTTAAATTTGGGTCAATTGCAGTATTAAAAATTATATATTTTAGGTTATAAGTCTGTTTTAACTCATATAAGAGAAGTTAACACATGCTCCCTATGAAACTGTAGGTAAAGAACTGTGGGTAGCATAGGTTGGAGGTCTGCTATCAAATCAGAGAATGCATAGCAAGACTACAACACAGTGCTGAACACAGAAAATGCTCAAAACTTGTTAGCTCTTATTATTACACAAGATTAACACAATCTCTTCCTGTTTTATTTTGTGAACATTTTATATACATACATATACATACATACATACATACATACACACACACACACACATATACATACATACACATCCCATGCCTTTTCAAGAAATTCAAATTTAGTAAAAATATGCACTGAACATGGTTCAGAAGTCCTAAGTTCTAATTTCAATATTAATTAGTTGAGTGACCTAAAGTAATAAAATTCTCAGTCTTAGATTCCTTACTTTGAATTAATAAAAAGAGTACATATAGACTAAGAGGGGAAGATTCTACCTAAAGAACTGATTTGTAGCAATTAGGAAATCATTTATGCAACATGACTTTTCAGCAATTTATGATTCTTTTTTTTTTTTTAAAGATTTTATTTATCCATTTGACAGAGAGAGAGATCACAAGTAGGCAGAGAGGCAGGCAGAGAGAGAGGAGGAAGCAGGCTCCCGGCTGAGCAGAGAGCCCGATGCGGGACTCGATCCCAGGACCCTGAGATCATGACCTGAGCCGAAGGCAGCGGCTTAACCCACTGAGCCACCCAGGCGCCCTACATTTATGATTCTTGCTATCAATTTCTGATTTTTGGTAGCTTTGTCTTACACAATTCTCCTTTGCAGCCATGCAGCCCCTTCTCAAACAGAAAAAAAGAGGGCCACACCTATAATTACCAAGTTAGTAAGTAAAATGATGTCCACCCCCCCAAAAAAAAACCAGATACACCAACACCTAATGAAGTATACCAGACTTTGTATAATCTTGGACCTAGAAAAGCTAGGCAGGGATTTTCCTATTAGCTGTGCTTCAAAATCACAATTTTAGGAAATTATCATCTGATATACTCAAGTAATATATATTTTAAATATTTTATTTATTTATTTGACAGAGAGAGATCACAAGTAGGCAGAGAGGCAGGCAGAGAGAGAGGGGGAAGCAGGCTCCTCGCCGAGCAAAGAGCCCGATGTGGGGCTCAATCCCAGGACCCTGAGATCATGACCTGAGCTGAAGGCAGAGGCTTTAACCCACTGAGCCACCCAGGTGCCCCTCAAGTAATATTTTTTAAAGGTGAGTGGGCACAGATAAAAATAAAGTGTATCAACTTTCTAAGGAATAGCCTTTGGAATTACCTGTACTGTTGCTTGAGGTCTAGCCAGAAGTAAAGCCTTTAACAGCCTGACTGGCAGAGACCCAGGCCTGAATATTAATGACACTGACTTCTCTTCTAGTCTTCCTTCTTCTTCCCTTAGCTGACTACTGGCATGATGACTGACAGCACAATAACCACCTCGGCATGAAATCAGGTTCCCAAAACAGAATTCTCCTTTTCCAATTCTAGTATCAAGGGCTGAGAAGGAGGGGAAAAAGGCAGTGAAAAATACTCTCCTATCTCTCTATATAGTTGTCATTTGGAACAAGCACATTTTGGCCTTACCACTTCCACAGAGACCTTGAAGTCTACAAGGGAGGTGGGATATGCTTAAGTCACCCTCTCCACCACGACTGCCCTGGTCCAAGCTGCCCACACCCCTCACCTAGGCTCCTGCAATAATAAATAGCCTTTGAACTGTTTATTCTGCTCTTTTCTCCGTAGTCCAACACACATCATATTACTCCTCACTCAAAACCCTCCAATGGCATCCTAACATACCTAGAATAAAATCTCTAATCCCTACCATGACCTACCTGGTCCTACATGTGCTGACTTCTACTCTCTCCAACCTGCTTTCAAGTGCTCTCCTTGCTCACTCCACCTCACATAACACAGGGCATTCTTGCCATGTCTTGAGCATGACAAGCTCCTAGCATTTGCTATTCTCTATATATTCCTCCAGAATTTACATAGCCCATTCCCTCACTTCACTCAGGCTTCTGCTCACATGTCACCTCTTCACAGAGGCCTTCCCAGGCACATTATGTATACTGACTGTACACTTCAATGGAGAAGAGAATTAAAAACTAAGAATTGGAGAACTGGCTGCCCACAAGACTGAGAAATGAGTAAGTATGCAGTGTGAAGATGAGTGGGGTTTTGAGTGAGCAAGACCACACCACTAATTACTGAAACACGTCCTCCTTCATAGCAACCCAAGTTTTCAAACTCAAAAAGGACAGATTTTGATGTTCTTATTTCCACAGAAAGCTCCAAACAAGGCCACCCTATTTATTACTATTATCCAGAATACAAAGCAGAGTGAGGTAGATGTGTTAACTAATCAGAATGAAGTAATAACTCAAACCAAAATTTGGTGTGGGCTATGTATCAAAAGGATTACTTGGAGGTTTCTGTTTTCAGGATGGCTGAAGAAGCTCCTAACAGACCCAAACCTCCTACAGATGGTAACTATAAACTCTGGACAAAAATACCAAGAAAGCAATTACCTGAAGGCACTGGACAGTGAACAGAAGGTGGCAAATTCCAGAGAGGAGCTGAAATTTAGGAAGGAATTACCAACATGAGTAGAATCACCATTTCTTTTATCCTGACAATAGGCCAGAGTCAGCAGCATATAGAACAGCTAAACTCACATACAACATCCAAGTCTTTTCTGGCCTGAAGAACAAGAGGAAAGAGTGGGAGTCAAAAACAGCCCTCAGAAAGAAAGGAGATTCCAGAAAAGAGCCAGATAGAGGGAGCTCTAAGTTCTATGTATAAACTATCCAGTCTCTGGCCCCCTCTAAGCCACATGTGCATGCTTGGTGCTGTCTGTAAGCAGACCAACAAAAGATAAAAGGATCAAACTCACGTTTGAGTTGCTGCTCAAGAGACAGAACTTGCAGTCTAAGTTCAACTGAAGAAATTGCTTGCAAAAACTAAAACATCAATACTTTTCAGAGAACTAAAACAAAACCCACAGTCTTCACAGTATAATATTCACACTCTACAAAACTATGTGATGTACCAAAAACCAGAAAAACATGACTCTCAAGAAAAAAGAAATTCAGTTGAATCCACCAAGTGACCTATATGTTGGAATCAGGAGACAAAGATGTTAAAGTAGCTATTATAATTATGTTCAATGAAGTAAAAAGCATACTCAGAATGGAAAAAAAGAGGAGATCTCAGCAGAGAAACAGAAACTATTATTTTAAAAACATGGATAGTCTGGAATTGAAAAATATATTTACAATTTAAAATTGATTGGATGAGCTTAACTGTAGAGATGACACAAAAGTCTTATCAATCAAGAAAAATGATCAAGGGCGCCTGGGTGGCTCAGTCGATTAAGCCACTGCCTTCGGCTCAGGTCATGATCTCAGGGTCCTGGGATCAAGACCCGCATCAGGCTCTCTGCTCAGCAGGGAGCCTGCTTCCTCCTCTCTCTCTCTCTCTCTCTGCCTGCCTCTCTGCCTACTTGTGATCTCTCTCTGTCAAATAAATAAATAAAATCTTTTTTAAAAATGATCAAAACTGCAGAATAGGAAAAAAAGTTTAAAAAAAAATGAACAGACACTGAGAACTATGGGACACAATCAAAATGTCTAATATACATATAATGGAGCCCCCAAAGGTGAGGAAAGAATGGAACAGAAAAAATACCTGAATAAATAATGAAGTAAAAATTTCCCAGTATATGCTAAAAAAAAAAATTTGATAGATTTAAGCAGCTTAGTGAATCCCAGTCAGAACACAAATCAAAGAAAACTATGCCAAGGCATATCATACTCAAACCACTGAAAAAAAATGTAAAAAAAAAAAAAAAAGTCTTGAAAGCACCCAGAGATAAGAATATATTCCATATGGGGAAAAAAAAATTTGGAAACCACTGACATACCATCAGAAACAAGGGAGACCTGAAAACAGTGAAACAGCCTTAAGATGCAATGAAAGTGGTCATACCCAACCCAGTAAGGAGTTTTTGGAAGGACCAGCTTTCAAATCTCTTGGCATACTACTTCTCTCCATTTGACTTCTATTAGATAGTCTTTGTTGTTATGCTCCCAGAGCTAAGGAACCTGATTCAACTGTTTACGAAACATGCAAGAGACAAAGCGGTCACCCATCATCACCACATCTGTTCAGCAACCCCACACCATTCTGACAGCTACTTCAACTAATGGCACTTCTTCCATCTCTCTGGGTGGAGTCCAATCACCTTGCCCAGGCCCTACCCTATTTGAACTGATGAGAATTTAAAGCAATTAAAGTATCCAAGGCTGGTAGCAGTAAAGGTCACATATACTCTAAGCCATATCTAATTCAGTTTCCCTTGTTATCTAAATAATAGACAAGAATGAGGAATTTTAATATACAAATACCAGTAGGCACCCCTAAGACAATCCCGCTAGGGGTTGTCTAGACGCCCCCTCTAGGGGTCCCTCAAACCTAGGGCTCAGAGATATTTAGCATTTATGCCTAATGCTTAGATAAGAACCTGAGCACAAGGGAAGCACAAATTGTCCATCGTTTTCCGAAATGGTATGTGGGGTTCCTGGGTTGATTAAAAAATGCTGACTTCAAATCATTTTCTCTGAAGGACTGGAATCTGAGCGATTGCCTGGGAATCACCCTACAGCTAATTTTATAAGGACCTGTTAATTATAACAAAATGGGTAAGGTACATCTGCATCCCAGGTAGCAAAACTACTCCACGACATCTCATTATAGTGCCATTTCTCCAGAAGGGAGAGAGCTGCCAGTCCCTCCTAGTCTCGATGCCTGGTAATGTTGGCTCCATGCTAAGAGGCCAGCAATTCAACCACTGCCACCACCCCCCAAAAAAACCTGCCTCTCTTAAATAGAAAATGGAGTCAAAATATTTAGAGAATACAGTGTTTTCTCCAGCTTGAAACTGTTTCTTCTTTTTCAGAAGAATTAAAAAAACACCGGTACCACTAATATGAGTAAGCTATTCAGAATGGCCTCCCATTTGGAAAGTTTCTGGCATTTTCCAACTAGGCATTGTATTATGGCAATGAGCTACCCAGTAATCAAAGAGGACTACTTATTTCCCACCAGAGTTAAAAGAAAGGATTAGTTCTGGTAAGTTCTCTAACAAATTTCAGTCACTGTTAACAAGGTGGTGTCGACTTCTCTACATCCATACCAAATTCAAAGAAAACTCAGGAAAAATGGCAAACAAAAGCTGCTTTATTATTGTATTTGAGCAGCATCCACCTTTCACAGAACAAATGCTTTCTTTTTTTAAATTTCAGTGACACTTAAAAAGTTGTAATGGAGAAAGAAAAAAGTGAAATTTATTCAGAAAGAAATCTATAAAGAAATCTTCCCATTCACAACACTTTTCTTAATATACAAGATAAATTCTGGGATCAAAAGTTTTTAGAACCCCACATAGTTTGAAGAGTCTCAGATTATAAATTCAATTAAAATTTAAAAAAAGAAAAGACTAGCAGTGGTTGAAAAAAATTTAAAACAAAGATTTGTACAGGAGAAGGTAAATGGTAACAGCTACAACACAAAGGGAAATTATGCAGAGGACAGACAAGGCCTTTACCAGTGAAGTGAATTAAAGTTGTTCATAACACAGGCAGCATATCCATACTGCCTTCCACCTTCTTGGACATAAAGGGATAAGTAGGAGTCAAACAGTTACTGGGTACCTTTCGAGATTCCTTTATTTGTATTATTTTATTTTCCTCTCTAAGCCTTAATTCAAAGAAGTTAACTCATCAAAGATCACAAAACTGACTACTTAATCCCAGGTCTCTATTACTCCAAAATTCATACTGCCCTATTATACCATGCTGCTGCTCGGGAAATATTTCACATGAATCAGTTTCTTGCTGATAACATTTTAAAAACCAGTCTGGCACAAATATTCCCCTTCTAAACGGATTCTTCCTAAAAACTACATTAATTTTATTTAGCAACCTTCTAATAATGCAGGGCCCATGGGAACTTCTGCCTGTCTTTGCTACCTTTTTCTGAAATGTATCTGTGCCACAGGATAAATAGGGGCAGTTTGTTTGCTTATGACGTGCTCTAAGGCCTCACATCTAAGGTAAATAGGTAATCTTCTAGATTGCTAAATTTATGCCAAAAGGTGGATAAACAACAAAGTCCTCAGAACTAAAGCCCTATCCTACCATTATCTTTCCTGTAAAATATGGCATCCAAATCATGACAAAAAGAACAGAAAGAACTGTGAGAGACCAGGACCTCCAACTCCCAAATATTTCAAAACTCAACTCCAATCTTCCAAAAAACCTCTACAATATTCTGATAAATAGTCTTCTTGCTAAGTGTGGAAGGTGATTAAAGCTGCAGCTTCTGCAATCAGACAACACTGAAACTCAGTTTGTCCATGACTTGTCATGATTATGACCTTGGGCAAAAGAGTTAACCTCTTGAAGCCTCAGTTTCCATAGAGATAAGGAGAAGAAACCATAATAATGATGTAAGTTTATAAATCCTAAATTACACTGCCTGGGTCATACGCACTTCCTAAGCATTAGTTTTGTCATCATCATTTGCATGAACATCTTTGTTATGACATGGAAGACATCAACAGGATAACTGAAGGGCTTTTGTAAATCTTCATGGGGCCAATATTGATTTCAGTTTTGGAGAGTCTTAGGAGATTTAGGAAGTGAGTAGCAGAGATGAAACTGGCAAGGCCTGAAAGGACTGAAAAAGAAGCAAGCACAAATTCCACAGGGAAAGGAAATCTGTATAGTTTAAAAAAAAAAATGTATCTACAAAGACTTACATTATATATATTTGGAAAAGGGATTACAAGTGAAACACTATCTCATGCAGTAAAACAAACTGCTCATTTTTCTATTACCATGATAGGGACGCCAATGTCAGGCCACAGAAGGTCCTCCGACGGTAGCTTGGGCGAATTCCATACCACCACTACCTTGTTCAGGTAAGGGAGGCCATTCAGTCTCTCTAGAGAGTTCATAAGCACTTCCTCCCGCTCATAGGTCAACATCACCACTGTGAACTGCTCTCGTGGAACATTCCCTCCAAGTGCTGCCTGAAACTCCTTGCCAGAACCCCCAGCTCCACCACCAATAGGCCGAAATCCAGTCCCTGAGCCCAAGAATTTGGCTTCTGAGGGCAACACAGGGTCAAAGGGTGTGTGGGGGAACAGATGGAAAGGCCCTGGAGCAGAGTTCCAGCTGCGGTAAAAATCAGTGACAGTCAACGTAAAGTTGCGGAGGTATTTGGGTGAGGCATAAGGCGGCTCTGTCTCCACTGGCCCCAGGTCCAGGTCCCCGTTGTCGGCCATGTTAGGGTCAGTTCCAGCCGCCTTGCCTGACCGATGGGGGATCTCAGCGGCTGCCTCTTCCCGGATGGGAGCAGCTGGGATCTGTATGCGAGTCCTAATCATTGCCAGCACGGTATTAAAAATACTGTCAGCGGTTGAGAAGTAAGTCTCCCAGAGAAAGCGGCCTTGCCGCCGCATAGCCAGCAGATCACTATCTGAGAGGCTTCGTAACAGAAAATGAACCTCAGTAACGCGTGGCTTGGGTACCACCAGGGCGGCCTCATTCCACTGCAGCATGTCCTGGTAAGGAAGCTGTACCTGCTCCCCCAGCACAACTGGGACAGCACCAACTTCCAGGGCTTCAAAGAGCCGTGTTGCACACCCAGATGAAATAACCAAGTGAGGGTCCCCAGGAGTGATAATGAGGGCAAAGGTGGAAAGCTTCAGCAATTCCAAGCGGTCCTCACGCTCACCACACAGTGCCCACTCGGTAGGCAGACTGGGCTTCGGCTGGTTTTTGCAAGTAAATTCTACCAGGACCTGATCTAGCCTGCTGTCCTGTACAGCCTTTAAGGTGGCAATGATTCGATCATCATAGTCAGCTGGGGGGTCACCTTCCATTTCTTCTTCAAAGGAGCGAGCCTCCTGAAGGCTGGATCTCAGTGATTCAATCTTCTCACCCTGGAAGGTGAAAAGATATTTCCGTTTAACTGGCACCTGTGGTGGGATTTCCATGAAATTGGGCTCCGACATGGCATGGACTAGTGGCGACACTACCAAATCAAAGCCAGGTCTGTATTGGGAAGCATAGAAAGTAGACTGAGCCACCATGGCACGGCCTGTACTGACATTATATAGTAAGTTCTGTGTATCTGACTTCCGCGACAGATTGATGATGACATGGTTGTGTCCATCTGTCCGCCAATGTGGTAGGGAATAGAGCTGCTTCTCAAGTTCGGCAGGCCGAAGCACTACTGGCTCCTGTATTTCTCCCACTAAAATCACATAAAGGCAGGCAATGTCTGCATTTTCTGTAACATATACATTGGCTCGTGCTGTAGCTTGAAAAGCCTGCTTGACTAAGGGATCCAGGTAGCTGCCAAAGGCAAACTGGTCACTGTCATATACATAGACTGGAAAACCGGAGGTGAGAGGACAACGAGAATAATCAAAACAATTGTGAAGCCGGCATCCCCGTATGACCTTTGGGGGAGGAAGACCAGAATCATCCTTCTCTGGAAGGAGCCGGATAGGCAGAGAAAGTTTGGGCTGATTCTGAGCCATCAGCTCTTTATACGAGTGCTCAGTCTGGCTAATGACATTCTTGAGCTGAAGCAGGTCCTGCTTGGCATTCTCAATACTCTTCTTACAGGCTTCAATCTTCAGATTCAGCTTGGCAATTTCACTGTTCAGCTCTTGCCGCTTGGCTTCCAGCTGCAAGAGCTCCTCACTCACAGACTCACGAATCCGGCAAAGATCCAGCACGTGCTTTACCTCACAGAGTTCGTTACCAGCCCTTGGGCCAAAAATTCGCTTGCCGGCCTCATCAGCCTCATCCAGAGTGGTGAGATAATAGTGAGCAATGAGGGGGAAGAAAACCAGAATAATGAAGAGCGTAAAACTGAGCCATGTGAGTCGGATCCGGTTGGACCACCGTAACATACAGGTTTGACCTCCATTCCCCACTCCCCCATTCCGCAACATGGTATAGCCCGTCATGAGTTCCTGTGTGGCTTTTGCCCCCTCTAGTCACGTTGGGTCACTCGCCATAACCATGAGTTTCTAGTAAACAAACTCAATCTCTTTTCACTCACACCTTTCTGTTAAGAGTTAGTGTGCTCCCTCTACAAGGCACGGAATAAAATGGAAATTTCATTTTCCTCAGCTGTAATTGAAATGGTCTCTGACCTTATTCCAGCAGATTTTAAGTTCTGATTGCTGACCAGTGGACATGTCCTTACTCTTTAACAAATGGTAAAAGGTACTACATTGTTGATGAGATGAAAAGGAGAAGGTCCCTGATGATGAAACCCAGGAAAAATAACCTGGAATCAGACAGACTTTTTCAACTGCCATAGCTCTTGTTCCTAGATTTTGCTGACCAACAAATACACATAGTTACTATTCACAGTTATAAAGTAGCTGGTTATGACAGAAAGAAATGCCAGCCTCTTATCGATGTCATTGCCAACAATCAGGCCTGCAAAAAAAAAAAAAACAAAAACCATGTCAGTCTTGAAAAGATTATGTCCAACAAGCCCACCTTCCCTCATGTTTCTAGAAAATGCTTCTATCTTAAAAGGTAAAGGAACAGCTGGAACACTGGGCATGTGTCTCATAGAACATTTGAAGTTCAGTTTAGGTTGCCTTCGGTATGGATATTTTCCTTGTGGTTAATAAGAAATGGATAAGGATAAGTGTCCAAAAATAGCCTCAGATTTTATACACACCCCTTCCTCCTATTTAACTGGATATAGAGCAGAATTAGAGCTCTATAAAATGAAGATCAACCACATTCAACAGAGTGCAAAGATGTCTGCAACAATTTTTATTCAAGACTGAAGCATCATCTTTAGATGGAGAAACACCACCCTATCCAGCCTTGATAGCCAGTTCTACTCCTAAGATGAGTCTCTTTTTGAATTACTTAGGAAAAAAAAAGACTCTGAGAAGCTCAATGTTTTATATTCAGAGTTGAAACAAGAATTCTTTTGATCTTTACCCAGTAGTAGGTGCATTAATCCAGAGACAAAATGTATTTCCCAGGTTCTCATTTATCTTCTGCTAGCAGACATCATGTGCTCCTTCTTAAAATATAAATAGTAAGTTGGTCTTTTAGAAAGACTACTATACTTAGAAATGAAGGCCATTATTTCTTCTCCTTTGGAGACAGATTTGCTATCAAACTTTATACCTCAGTTTCCTAATCTCCCAAAATGAGAGAAGTGTACTGAGACAGAAACAATATATTGTTATATTGTTAGGATGTTAGGATACTTTCAGCTAATAAATCTTAAAACAACATTCCCACTCCTGTTCATTTACCAACTTGACAGCTACAAAAGCTTTTCACTTCTTTCATCTCAAACTTAACAAATGTAGAACTGAACTCCTAATATTCTGTGCCAAAGAATACTCCCAATTTCTTCCATTCATTTCCTCCAAAAAGTATTTATCATACTTTTGACATGTCTGAGACATGTTCAGTATAGCTGGGAGAAGGTAGAATGCAAAATAATCTTTGAGGGAACCTCCTTTAACCTAA
Source organism: Neogale vison (assembly GCF_020171115.1). Classification (NCBI taxonomy): domain Eukaryota; kingdom Metazoa; phylum Chordata; class Mammalia; order Carnivora; family Mustelidae; genus Neogale; species Neogale vison. Next base: position 151,875,768 of record NC_058101.1, on the reverse strand, counting down.
GATATAAGATGTAAACGAACAGCAAGGATATTACTACAAGGTAGGATAATGTACATAACCCATCAACAGGTCTCATTTCACAATCCTCTCTAGCTTCCATGTTTGGTATAAAATTATTAAAGTCTGGATACAGTTCTCTCTCCTTTAAACAAAAAAAGTTGCCAATATTAATAAAAGGCTTGAGTAAGTAGAACAAGAGATACAGACAACAGAAAACAAAACTATTGATCACAAAAAATTTGTGATTAAATTTGGTGGATCAAACCTTGGATAATTAACAACTAAGCAAATACCACAGAGAATGTTAAGTCAGTATTTCTAAAGCACTATCCTTCTAATTCAAATGTTAAAAATCTTTCTGTTTCCAAAAGAATACTCTCTGCACCTTACAATCAGATTATAACAAAGAAAGAAGAAGTGGAGGAAATAAAGGAATTCATAATCAAGGAAATTCAGTTGATTCATTCCCTCCTTACCGTGTGTTTCTGGATCCTTTCTTTTTCTAACTCATGCAGCATTTTACTTCAGTATACAGTTTTCTTGAAATAGTGAACTCCAGGTCCCAGGGCTTGCTCTCCTGATAGAAAATAGAAAAGTGACATGTCATTAGAAAAACACTCAATAATGGGCGGCCTGGGTGGCTCAGACAGTTAAGCTTATGCCTTTGGCACAAGTCATGATCCCAGGGTCCTGTGACTGAGCCCTGTGTTGGGTTTTCTGCTCAGCCGAGAGCCTGCTTCTCCCTCTCCCTTTGTTGGCCGCTCTGCCTACTTGTGCCTTCTCTGTCAAATAAGTAAATAAAATCAAAGAACGAAAGAAAGAAAAAAAATACTCATAAACTAAAAGTGCTATTAAACAATGTATTTACTAAAGGGAGAAGATGCTTTGGGAGTAGAAGAACCCTAGGCTTGCCTCATTGTCCCTTGAACACAACTAGATAACTACCAAATCATCCCAAAACACCAGAAATCAGAAATTGACGGGAAGACTAGCAGAACAAACTCCACAACTAAAGGCAGAGAAGAACCCATATGAAGAAGGTATGAAGTGCAGAGACATGGTTTGGGAGAGAAGTGGATCCTGGCCCCTACAGTGAGCAGTGAGCCACCGTGGCGAAGAAGGGCAAGAGACAGACTAGCACCCACATGTGGAACACAGATTCCCATAGCAATGGCATGGAAACCAAGAGGGGTCAAATTTCATGAGTTCTTGCTAACAGTGGAGCTTAAAGCCTGGAGTTCTAAAAGTCTGCAGGCTTGGCTCAAGGAGAGCCTAGTGGGCACTGGGACTGTTCTTGGAGAGAAGGCAGGGTGAAGAGCCCGTGGAAACAACAATCTGAAGAGCATCTGGGGCACACAGTGGGGAGATTATTTGCTCATCTAAATAGCAGTGTTTGCAGAGAGACCTCTCCAGGAATGAAGGAACTGGCCTATACCACCACCCCCGGCCCCTGCCACTCAGCGTCACCTGCGGAACCAGCGCACCCCTCACTGCTTAACTCGCTTATAGGAAGCCCCACCACACCTACTGAGCTAGTAGAACTGGTACTCCCTTCAGGCTTGCCTCAATCCCAGCACAGTGGGCTCCCTACCCCTAAAGACTGGCACAACCTCCTGCCCACACCACATCTCCCGACCTGGGAGTTTTGTAGGGCCTCAGTTCAGGCAACAGTGGCAACAGGTCTTATTTTACAAGCAGATGAGTGCACATTTAGTAAAAACTCATCACATTCAGGCCAGGGACTAAACATTGCTCACAAAAGGCAAAGACAGTCTCTGCAGATGACTGGCCTAAAGAATAAAGTCACCAGAACACAACAGGAGAGAGCATGCAGCACACAATGGAGACAGTTCCTGAAGTGCCAGACCCTGGGGAACAGGGGACACTACACTGTAGGGCAGTACTAGACCAATTTCTTCATAAGGCCATTACTGTCAAGAACAAAAGACTTAACTATCTTCCTAACACAGAGAAATAGGCACAGGGACCTAGAAAAAATGAGATGACAGAGGTATGTGTCCTAGAGGAAAGAACAGGACAAGGCCACAGTCAGATATAAGAGATTTAAGTGAAACAGATATAAGTAAGATGTCTGATAGAGAATTTAAATGATCAGAAAAACTGTCACTGAACTTGGGAAAAGAGTGGAAAACATCACTAGGAGGATTAATACAGAGATATGGAATACCATAGCAGAGGTAAAGGGCTCAATAAAAGAAACAAGAAACACCCTTGATGGAATGAACAGCAGGGTGGAAGAAGCAAAGGAACAAATGAATGACACAGAAGGCAGAATAATGGAAAGTAATCAAGCTGAACAAAAGAGAGAAAAAAGAACTATGAAAATGCAAACAGATTTAGGGAACTTAGTGACTCCATCAAACAAAATCACACTTGTATCACAGGGGTCCGAAAAGAACAGACAGAAAAGGGGACAGAAATTTTATTTGAATAAATAAGAGCTGAAAACTTTCCTCATCTGGAGAAGCAAAGATATCCAGATCCAGTAAGTACAGAGAACCCCCAACAAAGTCAAGAGACTCCACACCAAGAGATACTATAATTAAAATGGCAAAATGTAGTGATAAAGAAAAAAAATTTAAAGCAGCAAGACAAAAGAAAACAGAAACAGAAGGGAAACTCCATAAAGCTGTCATTGGATTTTTCAGAACTTTGAAAACCAGATGGAGTGGCATGATATATTCTAAGTACTAAATGGGAAAAACCTCCAGCCAAGAATACTCTATCCAGCCATGAATACTCTAAACAGCAAGGCTATCAACCAGAATACAAGGGGAGATAAAGAGTTTCTCAGAGAAACAAAAATTAAAGGAGTTCATGACCACTAAACCAGCCCTGCTAGAAATATTAAAGAGGATTCCTTGAGAAGAAAGGAAAGACCAAAAATGACAGTATGATTGTAGGAAACATAAAAGTGTTAAAAAAAATGAGTATTTCTATAAAAATTCAGTTAAGGAACTCAAAAAATAAAAGGATTCAGAGTATACACTATATACTTAAAATGGGGAGGAGAGGAGTAAAGAATGGTTCCAATTTAAATGATCATCAACTTAATATAGACTGACATATGCAAAGATGTTATCAATAAACCTAAAGGTAAGGATGCTGGGGTGGCTCAGTTGCTTAAGCGTCTGCCTTCAGCTCAGGTCATGACCCCAGTGTCTGAGATCAAGTCCCACATTGGGCTCCCTGCCCAGCAGAGAGCCTGCTTCTCCCTCTGCCTGCCACTCCCCCGCTTGTGCTCTCTCTAACAAATCAATAAATAAAAATCTTTTTTTAAGTATAAATAAATAGACCTAATGGTAACCACAAATCAAAAACTACTAATAGATAAACAAAGAATAGAGAAAGGAATCCAAAAATAACACTAAGGTAAACTAGTGAGCCATAAAAGAGAAAGAAAAAGCTCAGAGAAAAACTTCAGAAACAATCACAACACAAGGACTAAAACAGTAATAAATGCGCATCTGTCAATAATTACTTTTTTTTTTAAAGATTTATTTTAGAGAGGGGGGAGAGAGTGCGCAAGTATAGACACAAGCGTGCAGGGGTAGGGGCAGAGGGGGATGAGAAAAATCCTCAAGCCAGCTCCTCACTGTGCAATGAGCCCAATGTGGGGCTGACATCATGACCTAAGCTGGAAATCAGGAGTTGGACGCTTAGCCAACTGAGCCCCCAGATGTCCCTATCAATAATTACTTTGACTTAAGTGGACTAAATGCTCCAATCGAAAGACATACAGTGACAGAGTGAGTAAAAAAACAAGACCCACCTATATGCTGCTTACAGGAGACTCATTTAAGACCTAAAAACACCTGCAGACTGAAAGTGAAGGAATGGAGAAACATTTATCATGGAAATGATATCAAAAGAAAGCTGAAGGGGCGCCTGGGTGGCTCAGTGGGTTAAGCCGCTGCCTTCGGCTCGGGTCATGATCTCGGGGTCCTGGGATCGAGTCCCGCATCGGGCTCTCTGCTCAGCAGGGAGCCTGCTTCCTCCTCTCTCTCTGCCTGCCTCTCTGCCTATTTGTGATCTCTCTCTGTCAAATAAATAAATAAAATCTTTAAAAAAAAAAAAAAAGAAAGCTGGAGTAGCAATACCCACATCAGACAAAACAGATTTTAAAACAAAGACTATAACAACAGACAAAAAAAGGGCACGGTCGCCAAACTGTGGAAAGAACCAAGATGCCCTTCAACGGACAAATAGATAAACACAACGTGGTCCATATACACTATGGAGTACTATGCCTGCATCAGAAAGGATGAATACCCAACTTTTGTAGCAACACGGACAGGACTGGAAGAGATTATGCTGAGTGAAATAAGTCAAGCAGAGAGAGTCAATTATCATATGGTTTCACTTATTTATAGAGCATAACCAATAACAAGGAGGACATTGGGAGATGGAGAGGAGAGGGAGTTGAGGGAAACTGGAAGGGGAGATGAACTATGAGAGACTATGGACTATGAAAAACAATCTGAGGGTTTTGAAGGGGCGGGGGGTGGGAGGTCGGGGGAGCCAGGTGGTGGGTATATAGAGGGCACATATCACATGGAGCACTGGGTGTGAAGCATAAACAATGAATTCTATTACGCTGGAAAAGAAATTTTTTAAAAAGTTACTTTCATCCCCAAAAAAGGGGGGGGCAATATATAATAATAAAGAGGACAATCCAAAAAGATACAAAAATTATAAATATCTATCCACCCAATATGAGAGTACCCATATGTATAAACAGTTAATTACAAACAAAAAACCTAATCAATACTAATGTAATAATAGTAGGGAAATTTACTTACTTGCTTATTTATTTACTTATTTATTTTTCAGCAAACTCTACACCCAGCATGGGGCTTGAACACACAACCCTGAGATCAAGAGTCACATGTTCTACCAACTGAGCCATCCATTGCCCCAATAATAGTAGAGGACTTTAACACCTCACTTACATCAACTGACAGATCATCCAATCAGAAAATCAACAAGGAAAAATAGCTTTGAATGACACCAGATCAAGGGGATTTAACAGATATATTTAGATACATTACACCCTAAAATACAGAATACACATTCTTTTCAAATGTACATGGAACATTCTCCAGAACAGATCATATATGAGGCCAAAAAACAAGTCTCAACAAACTGAAAAGGACTGAAATCATATCATGCATCTTTTCTGACCACAGCACTACACAACTAGAAACCAACCACAACAAAAATCTGGAAAGACCACAAATACATGGAGGTTAAATAACATGTTACTAAACAATGAAAGGGTCAACCAAAAACACAAAGGAGAAATCAAAAAGTACACGGGAACAAATGAAAATGAAAAAACATGGGGTCCAAAACCTTTGGAATGCAGCAAAAGCAAAAAGGGAGGGAAGTTTACAAAAATATAGACATACCTAATGAAGAAAAATATCAAATGAACAACCTAAACTTACATCTAATGGAGCTAGAAAAGGAACAAACAAAACCCAAACCCAGTAGATGGAAGGAAATAATTAAGATCAGAGTAGAAATAAATGATACAGACACAAACAAACAACCCCCCCCCAGTAGAACAGACACATAAACCAGCAACTGGTTCTTTGAAAGGATCAGCAAAATTCATAAACCTCTACCCAGACTCCTCAATAAACAAAGAGGGGATGCCTGTATAGCTCATCTGGTTAAGCATATGGTTCTTGATTTCAACTCAGATCATGATCTCAGTGTTGTGAGCTCAAGCCCCACATCAGGCTCTGTGCTCAGTATAGAATCTGCTCCAAAATTCTCTCTCTCCCTCTCCCTTTGCCCCTACCCTTACTCTCTCTCTAAAATAAATTACTAAAAAAAAAGGATTCAAATAAAATTACAAATGAAAGAGGAGAAAAAACCAACATCACAGAAATGCAAACAATTTTAAAAGAATATTATGAAATACTAATACCAACGAATTGGACAGCCTAGAGAAAATGGATATATGCCTAGAACATATAGCCTACCAAAACTCTAGGAAGGAACAGAAAATTTGAATATATCAATTACCAGCAAGGAGATTGAATCAGTAATCAAAAATAAATAAATAAATTCTCAAAGAATGAAAGTCCATGACCAGACAGCTTCACAGGCAAATTCTACCAAAAATTTAAAGAAGAGTTAATACTGATTCTTCTCAGACTATTCCAAAAAGTAGAAGAGGAAAGAAAACCTCCAAATTCACTGTATGAGGCCAGCATTACCCTGATACCAAAAACAGATAAAGATATCCAAAAAAAGGGGCACCTGGGTGGCTCAGTGGGTTAAGCCGCTGCCTTCAGCTCAGGTCATGATCTCGGGGTCCTGGGATCGAGCCCCGCATCGGGCTCCTTGCTCAGCGGGGAGCCTGCTTCTCTCTCTCTGCCTCTGCCTGCTTGTGATCTCTGTCTCTCTCTCTCTCTCTCTCTGTCAAATAAATAAATAAATAAATAAAACCTTTTAAAAAAAAAAAAGAGAGAGAGAGAACTACAGGCCATAATGTCTTTGATGAACATCAATGCAAAAATCCTCACAAAATATTTGTAAACAGAATCCAACAATACATTAAAAAAATCGTTCACCGCAATCAAGAAGGATTGAATCCTGGTATGCAATGGTGGTTCAATATCCACAAATCAATCAATATCATACATAACAATAAGAGAAAACGCAAAAATCACATAATCAACTCAAAAGATGTAGGAAAAAATCTGACAAAGTACAGCATCTATTAATGATAAAAGTCCTCAACAAAGTAGGTTTACACACATCACATAACAAAGGCATATATGAAAAACTCACAGTGCACATCATAGTCAATGGGGAAAAACCAAGAGCTTTTCCTCTAAGGTCAGGAATAAGACAAGGATGTCCACTCTTATCAACAGAGTACTGGAAGTTCTAGACTCAGCAATCAGACAAAAAAACAAAAGGTATCCAAATTGGTAAAGAAAAAGTAGAACTTTCACTATTTGCAGATGACATGTTACTCTACACAGAAAACCCTAAAGACTATACCAAATAACTACAAGAACAGATAAATGAATTCAGTAAAGTTGCAAGATACAAAACAAATGTAGAGAAATCTGTTGCATTTCTATATACCAATAATGAAGCAGCAGAAAGACAAATTAAGAAACAATCTCATTTATCACTGATCAAAAATAATAAGATACCTAGGAATAAAGCTAATCAAAGAGGTGAAAGACCTGTACTCTGAAAACTATAAAACACTGATGAAAGAAACAAAAATGACATAAAGCAATGGAAAGATACTCCATGCTCATGGAATGGAAGAATATTATTAAAATGTTTATACTACCCAACGCAATCTACACATTTAATGCAATCTCTACCAAAATACCAACACTATTTTTCACAAACTAGACCAAAAAAAAAATCCTAAAATTTATGTGGAACCATAAATGACCCTGAATTGCCAAAGCAATTTGGGGGCGGGGGACAAAGCTGGAGGTATCAAAATTTTGAACTTCAACTTACATTATAAAGCTGTAACAATAAAAACAGTATGGAACTGGCACAAAAACAAGACACATAGATCAATGGAACAGAACATAAAAACCCAGAAATGAACCCACAACTGTATGGTCAATTAATCTTCCACAAAGCAGGAAAGAATATCCAATGGGGGAAATAAAGCTTTGCTTGACCTTCACTTTGAAAAAAAAAAAGAATATCCAATGGGAAGAAGACAAACTCTTGAACAAATGTTGTTGGGAAAACTGGACAGCAACACTCAAAAGAATGAAACTGGACCACTTATTTACACCATCCACAAAAATAAACTCAAAATTGATTAAAGACCTAATCCAAATGTGAGACCTTGAAAACATAAAAATCTAAGAAGAGAGTACAGACAGTAAGGTCTCTGACCATCAACTGTTGCAACATTTTTCTAGATATATATCCTGAGACAAGGGAAACAAAAGCAAAAATAAACTATTGGGATTTTATCAAAATAAAACGCTTCTGCACAGCCAAGAGAAACAATCAACAAAACTAAAAGGCAACCTATGGAATAGGAGAGGTTATCTGCAAATGAAATATATGATACAGGGTTAGTATCCAAAATATATTAAAAAAAACAAAACCTATACAAATAAACACCCAAAAACAGATAATCCAATTTAAAATGGGCAGAAAAAATGAACTGATATTTTCCCAAGAAGACATACAGATAGCTAACAAACACATGAAAAGATGCCCAACATCACTTATCATCAAGGAAATGCAAATTGAAACTATAATATCACCACATACCAGTCAGAATCGTAACAATCAACACAAGAAACAACAAATATTGATTAGGATGTGGAGAAAAAGGAACATCTTGCACGGTTGGTGGGAATACAAACTGGTTCAGCCACTGTAGAAAACAGTATTGAGGTTCCTCAGAAAGTTAAAAATAGAACTATCCTACGGTCCATTAATTATGCTATCGGGTATTAACCAAAAAAATACAAAAATTCTGATTCAAAGGGATACATGAAGCCATATGTTTATAGCAGCATTATTTACAACAGCCAAATTATGGAAGCAGCCCAAGTGCCCATCAATAGACGAATGGATAAAGAAGATGTGGTGTGTGTGTATATCTATATAATGGAATATTATTTGGCCATAAAAAAGAATGAAATCTTGCCATTTGCAATGACATGGATGGAGTTAAAGAGCATAATACTAGGTGAAATAAGCCAGTCAGAGAAAGACAAATACCATATACCATATGAGATTTCACTCAGATGTGGAATTTAAGAAACAAAACAATCAAAGGAAAAAGAAAGAGATAAGCCAAGAAACAGACCCTTAACTATTGAGAACAAATTGATGGTTATCAGTGGGGAGATGGCTCGTGGGGGTGGGTGAAATAAGTGATGGGGATTAAGGAGTACATTCTTTGTGATGAACACTGGGTGATGTATGGAATTGGTGAAACACTATTATATACCAAAAACTAATATAACACTTTATGCTAACTATACTGGAATTAAAATAAAATAAAATGAAATTAAAAAAATAAAATGAATGTATTTACTGACAACTATGAAAAGCCTTTCCTTATGTATATTAGGTGACCACAGAATTTAATATTCAAACAGAGACATTCTTAACTGAAAAGGGTTGATGTTTGATAATTATACTGGAACAAGAAGCATATAAATTGACATTCGAAGACAAACCATCCACATACACAGTTACCTGTTTATGTGCTCAAAGAGGGAATAAACTAAAACACTGAATTGTTCAAAAAAGAAAAAAAACCCTACCTATTAGAAGTATATACTGAGATTTTTTTTTTTTTAAGATTTTACTTATTTATCTGACAGACACACCAACAGAGGAAACATAAGCAGGGGGAGTAGCTGAAGGAGAGGGAGAAGCAGGCTCCCCGCTGAGCAGGGAGCCCGACGCAAGGCTCTACCCCAGGACTCTGGGATCATGACCTGAGCATAAGGCAGATGCTTAACAACAGAGCCACCCCAGGCGCCCCTATACGGAGATTTTTACAGAGAAAACAATTTATCCAGAATTTGCTTAAAAATAAACAGGATGAGTGTGGGTGGTAAAGTGTGTTTGGAGGCACAGATGAAACAAGATTAACCATGAGCTAACTATTGTTGACACTGCATGATGAGGATATATGGAAGTTTATTATACTGTAGTCTGTATTTACATATGTTTGAAATTTCTCATATTTAAAACTCTAAAATATATTACACAGAGTCTAAACAAAAAATTTTTTAAAGTCATTTGCTGACTGACTATACTAAATCTGATATTGTTAGTGCTAATAACTTACATGATCACAGGTGGAAACAGAAACAAATGGGAATCAATAATTCAAAAGAATTTTCCCATCAAGTTCCATCCCTTTTATTAGAATAAAGTAAAACTATTGTCAGTGTCCAAGAGCATGAACTTTCTTTCCTAAACAGACAATTAAATTATTTCAAGCACAAAAGAAAAAGAAAACCCTCAGAATCTCTTCTGTAAAAAGAAAAATAATGAATCACTTCTTTCATTCTCTGTAAAATGACAATGAAGTTCTTGGGATATAGAAATAAATGTCACTGAAACACTGATAAGGAACAATCTCCAGAGATTTTCTTTACTCCAAATACAATATAACCTGCCTTATTCTCTGTCATCTGCCCAGCAGTGAACACCTAGCTTGTCAGCCTGCCCCTACAAAGCATTCTATACATAGCAACCAGAATCATCATCTTAAACATGAATTAGAATTTTGGTGGTTCAAGAGTGCAATGTAAGAAGACACTGAACTCACCTCCTACCAAGGTCACACTGAATTTATACCTACATATAAAGCAATTCCTCCTGAAGAAGAATTGAGGGCTCATTGAAGAGCTTCTGCACCAAAAAAAAAGAGGGAACACACTTAGAAAACAGAAGGAGACAGAAACACTGTAACAACAGGAATCCCACCCCAAAACACCATCCTGCAGTGGGGAGCTATATTACTGAGGGGCCTGTGATTCATGTATCCCAGGGCACAGCGAGAAAACAGTGATTTCAAGGGCAACTACACCACAAGTGAAAGAAATTCATTTACTAACTCTTGAGCATACACGAAACAGGAGGAAAATTGCTCGAATTCTCAGAGGCACTAGCAAGCCTCTCTACCTTGATAGCATAAACAGGAGCAAGGTATACATGCTCTAGCTGGGGTGCTAAGGCCTCCCAGCACACTCCAGACCCCAACCCACCCCAGCTCCAGGTGTCCCACCAGGGCAGCTCCTGTGCAACATGCTATAGGCTACTCCAGCTGGCCTTACAAGAAATGTTAAGGAGTCTTTAAGTGGACAAGAAAAGGCCATAACTAGAAATAAGAAAATCAACCATAACTACAATAGTAGTTAAAGGATAAAAAATGAACATATAAAGTATGAAGTCAAAAACATAAAACAGGGTAAAGGGTAAAAACATAGCGTTTTTAGAATTTATATGTCTGAACTTAAGTGACTATCAGCTACATATAAAGATCAATATGTATGAACCTCACAGTAACCACAAACCAAAACCTACAGAAGATACACAAAAAATAAAGACAAAGGAACCCAAACATAACACTAAAGAAAACCATCAAACCACAAGAAAAGGGACAAAGAAAAGAAAGGGACAAAAAGAGTTACAAAAACAACCAGAAAACAATTAACAAAATGTCAATAAGCACGTATCTATCAATAATTAATTTAATGTAAAGAGACTAAATGCTCCAATCAAAAGATATAAGGGTGGGGGTGCCTGGGTGGCTCAGTGGGTTAAAGCCTCTGCCTTCAGCTCAGGTCATGATCCCACAGTCCTGGGATTGAGCCCCACATCGGGCTCTCTGCTCAGCAGGGAGCCGGCTTCCCCATCTCTCTATGCCTGCCTCTGCCTACTTATGATCTCTGTCGAATAAATAAATAAAATCTTCAAAAAAAAAAAAGATATAGGGTGAATAAATTTAAAAAAAAAAATCCATCTATATGCTGCCTATAAAAGACTCCAGATCTCAAGACACACAAAGGAGTGTGTCTTTTTACTTTTACTTTTTACTTTTACTTTTACTTTGAGAGTAAAGGGATAGAAAAAGATATTCCATGCAAATGTAAATGAAAAGAAAGCTGAAGTAGCCATACTTGTATCAGACAAAACAGACTATAAAACAAAAACTGTAACAAAACACAAAGAAGGAGGGCGCCTAGGTGCCTCAGTCAATTAGGCATCTGCCTTCAGCTCAGCTCACGATGCCAAGGTCTTAGGATCGAGCCCCAAGTCATCAGGTTCCCTGCTCAGCAAGAAGCCTACTTCTCCCTCTCCCTCTGCCTGCCACTCCCCCACTTATGTGTGCTCTCTCTCTCTGACAAATAAATAAAATCTTAAAAACACACAACACACACACACATACACACACACACAGAAGGGCATTACATAATGATAAAGGAGTCAATCTGATAAGAGGATATAACATGCATATTTATGTACCTAACATAGGAGTTGTTTTAATATTAATAACAAATATTAATGTATATGAAGGGAGAAATGGACAATAATACAATAATGTACGGAAAATTATACTCTCAATTATATCAATGCATAGATCATCTAGACAGAAAATCTGTAAGTAAACACTGGCCTGAACCACCACCACAAAAAAAAAAAAAAGGAGTAAGTTACAGGTCAATATCCTTGATGAATAAAGATGAAAAAAACTTCAACAAGATATTAGCAAACTGGGGAGAGAGGTAAGATGGTGAAGGAGTAGGGGAGAGTCATTTTATCTGGTTCCTGGAATTCAGCAAGATAGCTATCAAATCATTCTGAACACCTGTGAACTCAACTGGCAATCTGAGAAAAGAATTGCTGCAATTCTACAAATAAAAAAGCAATCACTTTTTGCAAGGTAGGAGGTACGAAAAAGTGAATCTGAGGCAATATATCATCAGAAGATAAACTGTAGGGGGAGGAAGCCTCTATAAGTCTCAAAAAGTGATATAAGCAGTGGAGAACCAAAAGCAGAACTTTTAGAAGTCTGCTCCATTAGGGGATGCCCCTGCCTGAAGGGCGTTCAGGTGGCAAAGAATCCCAGGTGCGACAGTGTGATCTCAGGATACCTGGGGTCACAAAAAAAAAAAAAACGGGGGTACCTGAGTGTGGCAGAGTTTCCAAGTATAGGAGCAGGGAAGCCAGGTACAAGTAGCTTGTGCTCAATGTTGGCATAAACTGTATGCCATTGAACCTTGTGCTCAATGTTGGCATAAACTGTAAAACGAGGCCCAGTCGTGTGACTGCTCTGCAAGCAGGAGCCCAGCAAGAGGCAAGACCATGGCAAGACCCCACTCCCTCCCCCAGGAGGACCAGCACTGGCTTGCACCACTGGAGTCCATAAAGTTTGGAGACTTGAAACAGGGTCATATGCCTGAGATTAAAAACACTTGATCATGGGATGCCTTGGTGGCTCAGTCAGTTAATCAGCTGCCTTCAGCTCGGGTCATGATCCTCGGGTCCTGGGATTGAGTCCTACATCGGGCTCCTTGCTCAGCAGGAAGCCTGCTTCTCTCTGTCTTTGCCTCCCATTGTGCCTACTTGTGCTCTCTCTCTGACAAAAAAATAAATATAATCTTAAAAAACAAAACAAAACAAAATGCTTTATCATAGGCTGCTTGAACACTGAATGCAGACAGAAACCAGGGAGACAAGAGTGACTGCTTTTCTCTGAGGGCACACTGAAGAGTCAGGGGTGCAAACTTTCAGCTCCAGGGCTGGATATTGGGAAGCTGCAATTTTCATACCCCAAATTGGTGCTGAAATCAACCAGTTTAGATTTTATAGAACAAAAGCCACACACACAGAACAATCTGGGGTTGCTTATACTGAGCTTGGCCCCCTGGTAAGGGGGATGCAATTCCACTCAGGCAAAGACACCCGAGAATCAGCCCAACAGGCCCCTTCCCCCAGAAAACCAGCAGGAACTTCCAGCTAATACCAAGTTTACTGATCACAGAGAACTGTAAAACTCCGGAGGAGATCAGAATTTGTGGGTTTTTTCTCACAATTCTTTAGCCTTTCAGTTTTAAGTTTTTTCCTTTTCAGCCAATTCCCTATTTTGTCAACTTTTTAAATTTCCATTTTTACATTTATGTTTTTTATATATATACATATATATATTTCATTTTTGCCTTCCTTTCATTGCATTCAGTTTTATTTTTGTATATGTATATAAGCTTTTATTTTATAATTTTGGGATCTAGCTTCTAGTTTTGAATATTCAAACCAAAATACACCAGGACCTACTTTAATATTCTGTTCTGTTCACCTCTGTTTGATTTTATTCTCTATAATTTTTTTTCGCTTTCTCATCTCTTCAGATTAGTTTAGTATATATTTTTCTGGTGTCATTGTTGCTAATTTTTTTTCTCTCTCTCACCTACTCTTCTCTGGACATAATGACAAGATGGAAGAACTCACTGTCAAAATAAAGAGAACAAGAGGCAGTACTCACTGACAGGGATTTAATCAATATGGGTATAAGTAAGATGTCAGAACTAAGAATTCAAAACAATAATTATAAAGATACTAGCAGGGTTTGGAAAGAAACACAGAAGACACTAGAGAATCCCTTACTGGAGGAAAAAAAAACCTAAAATCTAAAGAGGTTGGTATCAAAAAGGCTATTGCTGAGATGCAATAAAAAATGGAGGTCCTAACTTCTAAGATAAACGAAGCAGAAGAGTCAGTGCTATAGAAGACAAAATGATAGAGAATAAACAAGCTGAGAAAAGGAGATAAACAACTACTAGATCATGAGGGGAGAATTCGAGAGATCAGTGATAGTATAAAGTGAGACAATATTAGAATAATTGGGATCCCAGAGGAAGAGGAAGGGGCAGGGTTAGAAGGTTTATTTGAGCAAATTATACCTGAGAACTTCCCTAATCTGAGGAAGGAAACAGGCATTCAAGTCCAGAAGACATAAAGAACCCCCCTCAAAATCATTAAAAATTGGTCAACACCTTGACATATAGTGAAATTTGCAAATCTCAAAGACAAAGAGAAAATTCTAAAAGCAGCTCAGGGACAAGAGGCCCATTACCTACAAGGGTAAAACATAAAGCTGGCAGCAGACCTATTCACAAAGACCCAGCAGGTCAGGTATGACATATTCAGGGTGCTAAATGAGAAAAACATGCAGCCAAGAATACTTTATCCAGCAAGGCTGACATTCAAAACAGAAGAGATAAAGAACTTCCAGGACAAACAGAAACTAAAAGAATTTCTGATCACTAAACCAACCCTGCAAGAAATACTAAAGGGGATCCTTTAAGTGAAGAAAGAGTCCAAAAGTAACACAGGCCAGGAAAAAAGAAAAAAAAAAAAGACAAAAGCCCAAAAAGAGTGACTTCACAGGTAATACAATGGCACTAAATTCCTATCTTTCATTAGTTACCTGAATGTAAATGGGCTAAATGCTCCAATCAAAAGACACAGGATATCAGAAGGGATTGAAAAAACAAGACCCATTGATGTGCTGTCTGCAAGAGACTCATTTTAGAACCAAAGACACCCCAGATTGAAAGTAAGGGGGTGGAGAACCATTTATCATACTAATGAACCATCAAAAGAAAGCTGGGGTAGCAATTCTTATATCAGACAAATTAAATTTATTAACTTATTACCAAAAACTGTAATAAGAGATGAAGAAGTATACTGTATCTTAATTAAAGGGTCTATCCAACAAGATCTAGCAACTGTAAATATTTGAGCCCCTAACTTGGGAGCAGCCAGTTACATAAACTAATTAATAAAAAAATTAAAGAATTGCACTACTGGGTATTTACCCTAAAGATACAAACGTAGTGATCCAAAGGGGCACGTGCACCCGAATGTTTATAGCAGCAATGTCCACAATAGCCAAACTATGGAAAGAACCTAGATGTCCATCAACAGATGAATGGATAAAGAAGATGTGGTATACATACACAATGGAATACTATGCAGTCATCAAAAGAAATGAAATCTTGCCATTTGCGACAACATGGATGGAACTAGAGCATATCATGCTCAGCGAAGTAAGTCAAGCGGAGAAAGACAACTATCATATGATCTCCCTGATATGAGGAAGTGGTGGTGCAACATGGGGGCTTAAGTGGGTAGGAGAAGAATAAATGAAACAAGATGGGATTGGGAGGGAGACAAACCATAAGTGACTCTCAATCTCACAAAACAAACTAAGGGTTGCTGGGGGAAGGGGGGTTGGGAGAAGGGGGGTGGGGTTATGGACATTGGGGAGGGTATGTGCTTTGGTGAGTGCTGTGAAGTGTGTAAATCTGGTGATTCACAGACCTGTACCCCTGGGGATAAAAATATATGTTTATAAAAAATTAAAAAATTAAAAAAAAATTAAAGAAACACATTGATAATAATACAATAATAGTAGGGGACTTTAATACCCCACTCACTGCAATGGACAAATGATCTTAGCAGAAGATCAACAAGGAAACAAGGGCTTTGAATG
The DNA here is from genome assembly GCF_020171115.1 of Neogale vison. Taxonomy (NCBI): domain Eukaryota; kingdom Metazoa; phylum Chordata; class Mammalia; order Carnivora; family Mustelidae; genus Neogale; species Neogale vison. The sequence continues at coordinate 151,859,705 of NC_058101.1, read as the reverse complement.
ATACACTAGACCAGATGGACATCACAGGTATATTCAGAGCATTTCATCCTAAAGCAACAGAATACACATTCTTCTCAAGTGCACATGGAACATTCTCCAGAAGAGATCACATACTGGGTCACAAATCAGGTCTCAACCAGTACTAAATGACTGGGATTATTCCCTGCATATTTTCAGACAACAATGCTTTAAAACTTGAGCTCAGGGGCACCTGGGAAGTTCACTTGGGTAAGTGGCTGCCTTTGCCTCAGGTCACGATCCTGGAGTCCTGGGATTGAGCCCCTCATAGGGCTCCCTGCTTGGTGGGGAGTCTGCTTCTCCCCTTCCTCTCTTACCCTCTGCCACGCCGCATTGTGCTTTCTCTAATTTAAAAAAACAAAAAACAAAAAACAAAAAACAAAACCGGACTCAATTACAAGAGAAAATTTGGAAGGAACACAAACACATGGAAGATAAAGAGCATCCTACTGAAAAATGAATGGATCAACCAGGAAATTAAAGAAGAGTTCAAAAAATTCATGGAAACAAAAGAAAACGAAAACACAATTGTTCAAAATCTTTGGAATGCAAAAAAGGTGGTCCTAAGAGGGAAGTATATAGCAATACAAGCCTTTCTCAAGAAATAAGAAAGGTCTCAAATACACAACCTGAACTTACACCTAAAGGAGCTGGAGAAAGAATAGCAAATAAAGCCTAAACCCAGCAGGAAAAGAGAAATAATAAAGATTAGAGCAGAAATCAATGAAATAGAAACAAAAAGAACAGTAGAACGATTAACAAAACTAGGAGCAGGTTCTTTGAAAGTATTAGTAAAATTGATAAACACCTGGCAAGACTTATCAAAAAGAGAAATGACCCAAATAAATAAAATCATGAATGAAAGAGGAGAGATCACAATCAACACTGAAGAAATACAATTATATGATCATATTATGAGCAACAATATGCCAACAAATTAGGCAATCTAGAAGAAATGGATGCATACCAAGAAACATAAACTACCAAAACTGAAACAGGAAGAAATAGAAAACCTGAACATACCCATAATTAGCAAGCAAATTGAAGCAGTAATCAAAAATCTCCAACAAACAAGAGTCCAGGGCCTGAGTTTCCCGGGGGACTTCACCAAACATTTAAAGAAGAATTAATATTTATTCTTCAGAAGCTGTTTCAAAAAAATACAAATGGAAGGAAAACATCCAAACTAATTTTATGAGACAGCATTACCTTGATCCCAAAATCAAACAAGGACCCCACCAAAAAGGAGAATTATAGACCAATATCCCTAATGAACATGGATGTAAAAATTCTCATCAAGATACTAGCCAATGGGATCCAACAGTACATTAAAAGGATTATTCGCACAACAAAGTGGGATTTATTCCTGGGCTGCAAGGGTAGTTCAACATCTGCAAATCAATCAGTGTGATATAGCACATTAATAAAAGAAATAACAAGAACCATATGATCCTCTCAACAGATACAGAAAAAGCATCTGACAAAGTATAGCATCCTTTCTTAATGAAAACTCTCCACAGTGTAGGGACAGAGGGAACATACCTAAATATCATAAAAGCCATATATGAAAAGCTCCCAACAAATGTCGTTCTCAATTGGGAAAAACTGAGAGCTTTTCCCCTAAGGTCGGGAACACAGCAGAGGTGTCCACTATCACTGTTGTTATTCAACATAGCACTAGAAGTCCTAGCCTCAGCAATCAGACAACAACAACAAAAATAAATAAATAAAAGGCATCCAGATGGGTAAAGAAGAAATCATACCCTCACTCTTCGCAGATGACATGAAACTCTATGTGGAAAACCCAAAAGAGGGACGCCTGGGTGGCTCAGTTGGTTAAGCAGCTGCCTTCGGCTCAGGTCATGATCCCAGGGTCCTGGGATCGAGTCCCACATCGGGCTCCTTGCTCGGCAGGGAGCCTGCTTCTCCCTCTGCCTCTGCCTGCCTCTTTGCCTGTGCTCGCTCGCTCGCTTTCTCTCCCTCTGTCTCTGACAAATAAATAAATAAAATCTTAAAAAAAAAAAAAAGAAAAGAAAACCCAAAAGACTCCATTCCAAAATTGCTAGAAGTCATACAGGAATTCAGCAAAGTGGCAGGATATAAAAGCAATGCACAGAAATCAGTTGCATTCTTCTACACTAACAATGAGACAGAAGAAAGAGAAATTAAGAAATCAGTCCGACTTACAATTGTACCAAAAACTGTAAGATACCTAGGAATAAATCCAACCAATAAAGCAAAGAATTCGTTCTCTGAGAACTATAAACACTCATGAAAGAAATGGAGGAAGACACAAAGAAATGGAAAAATGTTCCATGCTCATGGACTGGAGGAACAAATATTGTTAAAATGTCTATGCTACTCAGAACAAACTACACATTCAATGCAATCCCTATCAGAACACTGTAACATTTTTATAGAGCTGGGACAAATAATCCTAAAATTTGTATGGTACCGGAAAGACCCCCAAATAACCAAAGGAATGCCGAAAAAGAAAACCAAAGCCGATGGCATCACAATTCCAGACTTCAAGCTCTATTACAAAGCTGTAATCATCAAGACAGTATGGTACTGACACAAAACAGACACAAAGATCAATGGAACAGAACAGAGAACCCAGAAATGGACCTTCAACTCTATGGTCAACTAACCTTCAACAAAGCAGGAAAGAATACCCAATGGAAAAAAGACAGTCTCTTCAACAAATGGTATACAGAAAATTGGACAGCCACATGCAGAAAAATGAAACGGGACCATTTTCTTATACCACACACAAAAATAGACACAAAATGGATGAAAGACCTCAATGTGAGACAGGAATCCATCAAAATTCTGGAGGAGAACACAGGCAGCAACTACTTCAATCTCAGCCACAGCAACTTTTTACTAGACACGTCTCCAAAGGCAAGGGGAAAAAAAGCAAAAATGAACTACTGGGCCTTCATCAAGATAAAAAGCTTTTGCACAACAAAGGAAACAGTCAACAAAACCAAAAGACAAACTACAGAATGGGAGAAGATATCTGCAAATGTTTTATCAGATAAAGGGCTTGTATCCAAAATCTATAAATAATTTACCAAACTCAATACCCAAAAAAGAAATAATCCAGTCAAGAAATGGGCAGAAGATATGAATAGATATTTCTCCAAAGACATAAAAATGGTCAACAGATACATGAAAATGCTCAGCATCGCCTGGCATCAGGGAAATGCAAAACCACAATGAGATACCTCACTCAGTCAAAAAGGCTAAAATTATCAAGTAAGGAAACAACAAATGTTGGCAAGGATGCAGAGAAAGGGGAACCCTCTTACACTGCTGGTGGGAATGTAAGCTGGTATAGCCGTTCTGGAAAGCAGTATGGAGGTTCCTCAAAAAGTTTTAAACAGCTACCCTATGACCTGGCAATTGCACCACTAGATATTTACCCAAAGGATACAAATGTAGTGATCCGAAGGGGCATGTGCACCCCAATGTTTATAGCAGCAATGTCCACAATAGCCAAACTATGGAAAGAGCCCAGATGTCTATCAACAGATGAATAAAGATGTGCTATATACAATGGCCACAGTCGCCAAACTATGGAAAGAACCAAGATGCCCTTCAACGGATGAATGGATAAGGAAGATGTGGTCCATATACACTATGGAGTATTATGCCTCCATCAGAAAGGACGAATATCCAACTTTTGTAGCAACATGGACGGGACTGGAAGAGATTATGCTGAGTGAAATCAGTCAAGCAGAGAGAGTCAATTATCATATGGTTTCACTCATTTGTGGAGCATAACCAATAGCATGGAGGACAAGGGGCGTTAGAGAGTAGTAGGGAATTTGGGTAAATTGGAAGGGGAGGTGAACCATGAGAGACTATGGACTCTGAAAAACAGTCTGAGGGGTTTGAAGTGGCGGGGGGGTGGGAGGTTGGGGTACCAGGTGGTGGGTATTATAGAGGGCACAGCTTGCATGGAGCACTGGGTGTGGTGAAAAAATAATGAATACTGTTTTTCTGAAAATAAATAAATTGGGGGAAGAAAAAAAAATGTAAAAAAAAAGATGTGCTATATATATACACAGTGGAATATTAATTAGCCATCAAAAAATGCAATCTTACTGTTTGCAACAACACAGATGAAACTAGAGGGTATTTTATGCTAAGAAATAAGTCACTCAGAGAAAGATAATTACCATTTCATTTCACTCATATGTGGAATTTAAGAAACAAAAGAGGATCATGGGGGAAGGGAGGGAAATATAAAATAAGACAAAATCGGTGGGGTGCCTGGGTGGCTCAGTGGGTTAAAGCCTCTGCCTTCGGCTCAGGTCATGATCCCAGGGTCCTGGGATCGAGCCCCGAGTCGGGCTCTCTGCTCAGAAGGGAGCTTGCTTCTGCCTCACTCTCTGCCTGCCTCTCTGCCTACATGTGATCTCTGTCAAATAAATAAATAAAATCTTTAAAAAAAAATAAGACAAAATCAGAGAGGGAGACAAACAATAAGAGACTCAACTATAGGAAACAGGCTGAGGGTTGCTGAAGGGGAGAGAGTTGGGAGGATGGGTATCTGGGTGAGGGGTATTAAGGAGGGCACATGATGTAATGACCACTGGGTGAAGTGACAGGATACAAAATTAACATACAAAAATTAGTAGCATTTTTATACACTAATAACGAGTGATTAGAAAGAGACATAGAGAAAACCACATTTATAATTGCAACAAAAAGAATAAAATGTCGGGGCACCTGGGTGGCTCAGTCGTTAAGCCTCTGCCTTCCACTCAGGTCATGATCCCAGGGTCCTGCGATTGAGCCCCACATCAGGCTCCCTACTCATTGGGAAGCCTGCTTCTCCTTCTCCCACTCCCTCTGCTTGTGTTCCCTCTCTCGCTGTCTCTCTTTCCGTCAAATAATAAAATCTTAAAAAAAAAAAAAAAAGAATAAAATGTCACTTTTATTCTTGCCTCTGCTCTCTGCTGATATGTTAGAGCATGTTGGGGGTTCCAGAATGGTTAAGTGGTTCAGGATACACAGCCTCTTGAGCACCAGGCAGGGCACCAGGGCAGGGGTGCGTGGCTGTGGCTGGGAAGGTCTGAGGATCCCTTGACCTAAATGTGTGGAGGGCAGCACCCTGGCCTAGGCCACACTGTTAATGGAACAGTAAGAGATCCCCAACAGGCCCCAGTCTGAGATCCCATGCCAGGATAGGAGGAGACTGATTTTAATGCATTTTAGTTTACTGGTCATCAACTGTATGCCAAGGAGTTTATAATATAAGCAGAGATTTCTTCCGTGTGAAAGAGAGGCCTCACTGTATAACTGCATGTATGCCTGCCCTATCGCAGTATGAAATCAAGTCAACATTCAAGTAAAGTGCATTTAAGGTTTTAGATCTTGATAACTGTTTCAAGTTGTAAAACTTTGCAAATATCAAATTAATATCATCAACTATGCAGGTGAAAGATGTATGCTTAAAACACAGACTCCTGCTAAATTAATGCTTTCTGGGCACATGAAAGGTGACTGGAGGATGTCCCTGGTAAAAAATTTGAAAACTTGATCTTCACAAGAGCTTCTTGGATCATTTAAAATTTCCAGAAGTCTGAGGGGTACTAAAACTATTGCTTTTGGACAGTCCATAAATACACATTTAAAACAGTGGGACTACTGAAAAAATATTTCAGTAAGCTTCTTGGAAAAAAAGAAAGAATAAAATACTTAGAAATAATTTCACCAAGGAGGTAAAAGATGTGTAAAAGAAACTGAAGACAACATAAACAAACAAAAAGATGGTCTGTGCTCATGGACTGGAAGAATAAGTGTTGTTAAAATCTCCATACTACCTGAAGCAATCTGCAGATTTGATGCAGTCCTCATCAAAATACCAATCGCATTTTTCACAAAAAGAATGAACAAGTCTAAAATTTGTATAAAACAACAACAAAGAGACGCCTGGGTGGCTCAGTTGGTTAAGCAGCTGCCTTCGGCTCAGTTCATGATCCCAGGGTCCTGGGATTGAGTCCCACATCGGGCTCCTTGCTCGGCAGGGAGCCTGCTTCTCCCTCTGCCTCTGCCTGCCTCTCTGTCTGCCTGTGCTCACTCGCTCTCTCTCCCTCTGTCTCTGACAAATAAATAAATAAATAATCTTTAAAAAAACAACAACAACAACAAAAAGCCACCTTCAAATAGCTAAAGCAATCTTTTTTTTTTAAGATTTTATTTATTTATTTATTTGACACAGAGCGAGAGAGAGAGAGAGAGAGAGAGAGAGAGAGCAAGAGAGGGAACACAATCAGAGGGAGCAGGAGAGGGAGAAGCAGGCTTCCCATCAAGCAGGGAGCCCGATGCAGGGCTCAATCCCAGGACCCTGGGATTATGACCTGGGCTGAAGGCAGATGCTTACTATCTGAGCCTCCCAAGAGCCCCTAAAGCAATCTTGAGAAAGAAAAAGCTGGAGGTATTATGCTCCCTGGTTTCAAACTACACCACAAAGATATAGTAATCAAAACAGTATGATATGGCCACAAAAACACAATAAAATCAATGGAATAGAGAACCCAGAAGTAAACTCATGCATATATGGTCAATTTACAATGGAAGCACCAAAAATATATAATGGGGAAAGGATATTCTCTTCAATAAATGGTGCTGGAAAAACTGGGCAGCCGCATACAAAAGAATGAAATCAACTAGGTCCTTATCTGACACCATACACAAAAATAAATTCAAAATGGACTGAAGACTTGAATATAAGATCTGAGACCATAAAACTCCTAGATGGAAATACGGGTAGTAAGCTATCTCACATCAGTTTCAGCAATATTTTTTCGACCAATCTCCTTGGCAAGGGCAAGAAAAACGAAAATACACAAATGAGATTATATCCAACCAAAAAGCTTTTGCACAGCAAAGGAAACCATCAACAAAATGAAAAGGCAACTAGAGAATGGGAGAAGATATTTGCAAATCATACATCTGATAAGGAGTCAATACTAAAAATACATAAAGAACTTATAAAATTTAATATCAAAGAACCAAACAACCTGAATAAAAAATGGGCAGAGGACTTGAATAGCCATTTTTCCAGAGAAGACATACAAATGCCCAAAAGGGACATGAAAAGATGCTCAACACCATTAATCATCAGGGAAATGCAAATCAAAACCACAATGATATATCACTTCATACCAATCAGATTGGGTATTATCAAAAAAGACAAAAATTACAAGTGTTGATGAGGATGTGAAAAAAAGTACATCATGAGAAGGTAAACTGGTGTAGCTACAATGGACAACAGTATGGAAGTTCCTGAAAAAATTTAAAATAGAACATACCGCCCAGTAATTCCAATTCTTTGTATTTATGCAAAGAAAACAAACAGCAGTTTGAAGAGATATATACACCTCCATGTTCACTGTAACATTTTCACAATAGCCAAGAATATGCCCATCAACAGATAAATGGATAAACATGTGGGTGTATATATATACAATGGAGTATCACTCAGCCATAAAGAAGAATGAAATCTTACCACCTGAGACAACATAATAAACCTAGAGGATATAATGCTAAGTGATATAAGTCAGACACAGAAAAACAAATACTGTATGATTTCATATGTATGTAATCTAAAAAGCAAAATAAGCAAAAGAAAAATGGACTCAAATACAGGAAACAAACTGTTAATTATAAGAGGAGGCCTTCGTGGGGTAGGGGTGGGCAAAATAGGTAAAGGGGGTTACAATGTACAAATTTCCAGCTACAAAATAAGTCATGAGGTTATAAAGTACAATTTAGGGAATATAATCAATAATATTGTAATAACTTTGTAATGTGACAGATATAATCAGATGTATTGTCATCTGATTCATTTCAGGAATCATTTCACAATGTATAAAAATATCAAATCACTGTGATGTACTCCCAAAATAGGATATTATGTCATTTACATATCAATTAAACAAATAAACATGAGTTAGACCATGTCTCTCCCCTCCTTAAAAATTTTCAGGGGCAGGGCACCTGGATGGCTCGGTCATTAAGCATCTGCCTTCAGCTCAGGTCATAATCACAGGGTCCTGGGATTTAGCCCCGCATTGGTTCCCTGTTCAGTGGGAAGCCTGCTTTGCCCATTCCCTCTGCTTGTGTTCCCTCTCTCACTGTCTCTGTCAAATAAATAAATAAATAATAAAATTTTTTTAGAAAAAACATTTTTTCAGTGGCTTCCCACTGTACTGCCAGGCTCTTCATAACTAGATCCTGATCACCGACCTAATCTCATTTGCTATCACTATTCCACTTCCTTCCTCAACTTTAGCTACACTAGCCTCCCTTCAGTTCCTTAACTACACCAACCTCTTTACTGCCTCTCAGAACTTTTACACCTGCCACACTTTTAGTCTCAAAGTCTCTTCCCCAGGGTTTCTCTGGCCAACTCTCATCCTTCAGTTTTTAATTTTCTTGCTATTTCTGTTTAAAGCAGTTTCTTACCCCCTGACACTTTCTGGCATTGATCTACTGATTTATTTTGTAACATCTTTCACTTAATTCATTTAATTCTTGAGGACAGGAATCTCATTTGCTTGGCTCACTGCTATATCACCAGTACCCAGCAGAGTGTCTGGCACACTGTAAGTGCTCTATAAATACCTGTTAAATAAATGAACTATATCACCCATCATCTTCTCAATTCTACTTTCTACTTGATTTCCCAGGAAACCATACTTCCTGGTGTTCTACCTATTTCCCTGACTTGTTCTTTCTTTCTGCTTTGTTGGCACCCAGTATTCCTCCTACCTCATAAGGAAAATGATCCCCAAAGGTTTTCAACATGCCTGATAATGAATCCATCCACTTAAATGGCGTCAACCCACAGACCTATTACTCCAACCCTACCCTTTCTGCTCTGTAGTAGACCAACACTTCCAATGCCCTAAAGGATACCTCTCCTAGGATATATATCACAGTCATGACTCCCAATATCTCATCTCTCCAGAAACTTGCAGTTCTGCCCATAATACTACATTCTTCCAGTCTTACCAACTAGAAACAGTGCGATATATAGATAGGAGTATAGAACAGGCCTCAGGGCTCACCAGACCTGGATCAAATCCCAGCTTTATAAGCTATTAGATGGTCACTTAACCATTCTGAGCTACAGTTTTTCATCACTAAAATGGTAACGATAATGTTCAGGATTGTTGTGAGAATTAGAAATAGTAAATAAAAATTAACCTGCACAGTATCTGACATATAGTAGGCTATTTACCAGCCACAAGTCTTAGAATTATTTTTATTTTTTTTAAAGATTTGAAAGAGAGAGAAAAATGAGAGAGAGAGCACTAGTGGGAGGGGCAGAGGGAGAGAGAATCTCAAGGAGACTCTGCACTGAGCATGGAGCCTAACGTGGTGCTCAATCTCATGACCCTGTGATCACAACCTAAGCTGAAACTGAATCAGATGCTTAAACAACTGTGCCACTCAGGTACCTCTTAGAGTTATTTTTATTCCTCCAACTGCTTATGTCCACATCTGAGCTCGTGCCAAACTATATCCATTCTTTCTTATAATAATAATTATGGTAGTACTATTTATAATAGCAATAATAATTTATAATAATGTTTGCATTTATCTCTACTGCCTGCACTCTAGTATAGGACCCTAAGAAAACATAGTGCCTAATTTCCACACTCCATCAACTTATCCTGTTTCACTCTAACTGAACATTTTTTATTTCACCTGATAGTGCTTCAGCTTGAATAATTTCAATTGACCTTTGAATTCACCAAACCATTCTTGTTATGTATAGTCTATCATTCATTTCATTCAATAAATTCTTTTTTAAAAGATTTTATTTATTTGAGAGAGCGAGCACGAGTGGGGTGAGGGGCAGAGGAAGACAGAGAAGCAGACTTCCCACTGAGCAGGGAGCCCAACACAAGGCTCAATTTCAGGACCCCAGGATCATAACCTGAGCTGAAGGCAGATGCTTAGCTGACTGAGCCACCCAGGAACCCGTACAGATTTGATTCTAATTGACTATTTCCTCTCTTAATCAAGGGCCGTATTTACTTGTTTCTTTGCAATCTTAGAATTTCTTATTATGTGGTAAAATATATAGCCCATAAAGTTTGCCAACTAAATCATTTTTAAGTGTGCCACTCAGCAGCATTAATTATATTTACAATGTTGTACAACCATCACCACTATGTATTTCCAAATCTTTTTCATGACCCTGAACAGAAATTCTTGTAACCATCAAGCAGTCACTCTCTCCTTCCCTCTCCTCCCAGTCCCTGGTAACCTCTAATTTACTTTCTGTCTCCATCAATATGCCTATTCTAGATATTCATCTAAGTAGAATCATACAGTATCTGTCCTTATGTGCCTGGCTTATATTACTTAGCATAATGTTTCAAGGTTCATCTACATAATAGCATGTCTCAGAACTTCATTCCTTTTTATGGCTGAACAATATTCCACTGTATGTATATACATTCATTTTGTTCATCCATTCATTTGTTGATGGACACTTAGGTTGTTTCCATCTTTTCAGATACTGAGGTATTAGTTAATATTGGCCTAGTTTAACTTTTTCCATTCTTTTTCTAGCAAACATTCTATATCCATGTGTTTCAGATACCTCTTACAAATATTTGAGAATGAGATTTCACTTTTTAAATAATATTCCAATATAACAATCTTTGCCTCTAAACTAGTATTTGGTCTGCTTTTGCTTATTGTGATACATTAAGATTTACTTATAACAATCTTAATCTGTGTTATGTTTGTCAGTGCTCCTCACCACTATCCTGTCTTGTTAGTTATCAAGGTTTTTTCTTCTTTTTAAACCCCTCCACCAATCTGTAAGTTATACATTCAAATTTATCTTCTTTAGAGGTTACTCTTTTTTTTTTCAATTTATTTATTTTCAGAAAAACATTATTATTTTTTCACCACACCCAGTGCTCCATGCAAGCCGTGCCCTCTATAATACCCACCACCTGGTACCCCAACCTCCCACCCTCCCGCCACTTCAAACCCCTCAGATTGTTTTTCAGAGTCCATAGTCTCTCATGAGAGACTAGAGGTTACTCTTAAAATGTAAGATGCATCCCTGACTTAAGTCAAAAGCTTACCATGTCTCTAATATTTCCTCCCTCTTCTCCATTAAAGATCTTCTTCACCTATGCTGATCTACCTCCTGAGTTTTTCATCATCACTTGCTAACATTTTATTGTTTTTTTGCCTTTATTATTATTAGAATTCACACGTGTTTAGATTCACTCATATATTTACTGGTTTCCTTACTCAAAATTCCATTCCTTTTTGCATCATTCCTTCCCTCTGGTTTTCTTTTTCTTTAGGTAGTTCTCAGTGACAGATTGTTGGTGGTAAACTGTTTTATGTGAAAACACTTTATTTTACCTAAATCATGGCGATGATCTAGCTGGATATAGAATTCTTGGCTCACAATTCTTTTCCACCGAAAGTGAAGAATCCTCTGGATTTCATCACTGTTGCTGGGAAGTGAAATGTCAATCTAATGGATGTACCTTAAAATCTGACCTTTCATTCTGGTTGTATTTAAGATCCTTTCATCTATGGAGTTCTGTATGTATCTACATATACAATGGGGGCAATAGGGGGAAGGACACTCAGCATTCATTAAACATTGATTCTTAAGATTTATGTCTTTCATTAATCTAGAAAATTCTCTGCCATCATCTCTTTGAATTTTGGCTATCCCTCATTCTCTCCTTCTTGAACTCCTATTAAATGACTAGATACAAGTTAGACTTTTTCATTCATTCTCCATGTCCTTAAGTCTCTCTTTTAAAACTTTTCTTTGTCCTTTGTGCTACCTTCTGGAAAATTCCTCAGATCTATCCAGTTTAGGAGTCAGGAAATTTTTTTGGTAAAGAGCCACAAACTAAATATATTAGACTTTGGGAGCCACATACAGTCTATGTAGAGAGAATATTTTCTTTTGTTAGGATGCCTGGATGGCTCAGTCAGTTAAGCGTCTGCCTTTGGCTCAAGCCATGTCTCTATAAAGTCCTGGATTTGAGTCCTATATCAGGCTCTTGCTCAGAAGGAGCCTGCTTCTCCCTCCACCTACAGCTCTCCCTGGTTGTGCGCTCACGTGCTCTCTCTCTCTCTGACAAAATCTTATTTAAAAAAAAAGTATTTTCTTTTGTCTCCTTTTTTTTTTTTTAAAAAAAAAAACAATCCTCTAAAAGGAAAACACCATTCTTACATGCAGGCTTTACAGAAACAAGCCAAAACCCAGATTCACCCAATAAGCCATAGTTCGTCAAATCCAGATCTAGTTCATTAATTCTCTCTTCTGTATGTAAGCAGCTGTTTATCCTACCCACTGGATTTTTTTTCACTACCCCCCTGGGTTTTAATTTCAATGACTATTTTATGTTTCCAGAAGTTCTACTGGCTTCTTTGTTTTCTAATATGCCGTTGTTTATGATTGCACCTATTCTTTCTCACATTTCCTGTACCTTTCCTTCATGTGTTTAGTTTGTTCTATCTGCTAATTCTTGCTTAAAGACAAATAATGGATTGTTTACTCACATGCTGTATAATTCTATATTGAGTTCATTTTTGGTAGTGCTTTATTCTAGGAAACACACGTGTTCTGGGTTGAGGATATGTGCCTCTAGAACCAGTTCTGTTTTCCAGACATCTCTGTCATATTAACAGGCTTAAACCACTTTCTTAATATCAATTTTCAATCTGGAGATTCTACCAGATCCCACCGGTATTGCAAATTTGAACATAATAACCATATGAAGGAAAGTCATGGTCTTGAGCTCTCTGTAGATATTCCCTTCCCCAATGAATCCAGGATTCAGGCTAACAGAAACATCTCTGTGCTCACAGGCAGATTTTTTTTTTCAGTTTTTTTTTCTTTTCAGCGTAACATAATTCATCGTTTATGCACCACACCCAGTGCTCCATGCAATCTGTGCCCTCTATAATACCCACCACCTGGCTCCCCCAACCTCCCAACCCCGGCCCCTTCAAAACCCTCAGATTGTTTGCAGAGTCCATAGTCTCTCATGGTTCATCTCCCCTTCCAATGTCCCTCAACTTAATCTACCTACTCCTTCAGTGAATGTTCAGACCTTTGAATATCTATAGTCTTATGTGGTGTCTCAATTCTAACACTCACAGGCCTAAGGGTTTTTCTCTTATCTTTATGAAAACTAAAATGCAAGTTACCATGATTAGCAAACAAACACTCTAAGGGGGCTATAAAATCAATCTGCACACCATATGCTTTTTCAATCCCAACCCTCCCTGCTCCCACCATACTTTTACTTTTTTTTTTTTTTTTTATCTTGAGAGCAAAATATGCATTTTGTAGCAGTGGGAATTTCTATTTATCTAGCCTGCTATTTTGCCAAAACCAGAAACCTCTTCCAGTCTTTTCTCTATGCATGAATAGACATGCTTACAAAAACATACAAAATGTTTCAAATCGTGACTCTTTTAAGCACTGTCCCAATACAAAGAATGAGCTGGCTCAAGCTGTGCTCTTTTCCAATCTTCATCTCTCCTCCCCAAAAACCATGCCAAAAGACACTTGAATTGGTATTCTTTGTCTTTTCCATTTATGCACTAATTTTTTTTTAAGATTTATTTGTTTTTTTGACAGACAGAGATCACATGTAGGCAAAGAGGCAAGCAGAGAGGGGGGGAAGGCAGGCTCCCTGCTGAGCAGAGAGCCTGATTCGGGGCTCGATCCCAGGACCCTGCAATCATTACGCAAGCCAAAGGCAGAGGCTTCAACCCAATGAGCCACCCAGGTGCCCCTATGCACTAATTTTGGGGGGCCATTTTTAAAGACTTACCTCTTTCATAAAGGTTTCTCCAACTACACTAGATTACTCAACTCTCTAAACACACACTGTATTCAGTATCAGAGAATTCAGAACTTAATCAACTGTTCACTAGTTTTATTTAAGTAATTTATTTCTCACCAGCTGGATTAAATCTCTTTATAGAAAGAAACTACTTTTCTCACCACTTCTGAAATTCCCTCTACTAAACACTACAAAGTTCAGGTACCTGATCACTGCTCAATAAATGGATGATACTAGCTCTAAGTCGTAATTTACATACTCACTCTCCTTCAAGTTTAAGATTTACAGCCTAGATAGTCTTGGTTCAAGGAAAATAAAATATTGTAAAATAAGGGAATTTCACAGCCAGGAGGAGGCTTGAAGTCCACCTGGACTTGTTCAGGAGTCCACACACTTTCATAATTTAGGAATGTTACATAATTTCCTCCTTAAAGTGATGTTGAAAATCCCTACCTACCTCCAGGGGATTCAATAACATACATGAAAACTATTTGTGGGACACAGCTAAAACAGTGGTGAAAAGAAAATTTATGCACGGAGAGCCTACATTAGAAAAGAGGGAAAGTCTCAAATCAATAACCTAGGCTCCTACTTCAAGAACCTAGAAAAAGAACAAAATAAACACAAAGCAGAAGAAAAGAAATAAAGAGCAAAAATCAATAAAAACCAAAAATGAAATATCAATAGAACAAAGAGGTTTGTCAAGAGTTTTGACAAACTTTCAAGAATGACAAAAAAAGGGGGAGGGCACTTGGATGGTTCAGTTGGTTAAGCACCTGCCTTCAGCTTAGGTCATGATCACAGGGGCCTATTACCAAGTGCCACATTGGGCTCCCTGCTCAGTAGGGAGTCTGCTTTTCCCTCTGCCCCTCCCCTCTGCTCCTGCTCTCTCTCTCTCACTCTCAAATAAATAAAATCTTAAAAAAAAAAAACTAAGAAAAAAAAGACACAAATTACCAATGTCAAGAACGAAATAGGGAATATCACTACAGTGCCTGTAGACATCAAAAATGTAATAAGGGAAGAATGAAAAAACTCTACACACATGAATTTGACTTAGATGAAATGGAACAATTCCTTAAAAAACACAAACTACCACAATTTACCCAATATTAAATAATTAATTTTATAATTATTAAATAAATTAACTTTTAATTCTAAAACTCCCCAAAGAGCAATCTCTAGCCCCAGATAACACAATCTCTACCACAGGGAACACTTTCTAGTTCATTTTATAAACCTAGCATTTCCCTAATACCAAAACCAGACAAAAACAGTGCCAAAAAAAGAAATCTACAGACAAATAGCTCTCATGAATATAGGCACAAAACTACTTAATAAAACATTAGTAAACAAAATTCATAATATATTTTAAAAAACTAAATTGTGTTGCATTTAAGTAGGGAAGTATTATTTTCATATAGCTAATCTTACCCAGAATAATGAAAATCCTCTCCATTTATTCACACCTTCCTTGATTTCTCCTATCAAAATGTTCTGTCATTCACACACACACACTGTCTCATACTAGTTAATTTTTATTTTATGTTTTTAAATCATCTGTTCTCTTGGTTCTTCACCCCAAAAGCTTTTTCTCTGACTCCTTCATGACTTTTTTTTTTTAATTTTATTTATTTATTTGGCCAAGATATACAGAGAGAGCCCAAGTAGAGCAGCAAGCAAAGGGAGAGGGAGAAGCAGGCTCTCCGTTGAGCTGGAAGCCCAATGTGGGGCTCAATCCCAGGACCCTGGGATCATGACCCGAGCCGAAGGCAGCTGCTTAACCAACCGAGCCACCCACGTGCACCTCCTTCACCACTTTTGAAGACAGTGGTTCTTCACCAGTTCCTCCTTTGTCCTCCTCTTTCAGTCTTCACTTACTAGACCTAGCCAATTAGCTTCAATTAGCTCTCCTAACTGGATAACTGGATGACTCAAATTTACCTCTCTAAACTTGACCTCCTCCTGATATCTCTTTCACATGGTCAGCAACAGAGACATCCATACCTTAATGTTCCAATGGCAATAAGAGTACATCTATGATTACAAGGAGGTTACAGTACCAAGTTTCTTCTCCCAGCAAAGAGAGAGAGAAAAAAAATTCTAACTACTTGTACATAGAGATTTACCATGCAGATCATAGCTGATGCCCTACTTTCTACTATTTCCCTCCTCAAAAAATTCTGCTGGTAACTGCAAAGTAGAATTCTTCATCTGTTAGCCACTCACTCCAAGACTTGAAACAAACTATGTTTCTGGAAAGCAGAAGTGGTAAATAACTCAATTCAAACGTCCAAGAGGTAGGGCGCCTGGGTAGCTCAGTCAGTTAAGCATCCATCTCTTAATCACAGCTCAGGTCATGATCTCAGGGTCCTGGGAATCAGGCTCCACACTCAGCAGGGAGTCTGCTTGAGGATTCTCTCCCTCTGGCTCTTCCCCTGCTCATGCCCTCTCTCTCTCTAAAATAAGTATCTTTTAAAAACAAAACAACAACAACAACAAAAGAAATCAAAGTCCAAAAGGTAAGCTGAGAAGTTGGGGTTCAGTTCTAATTTAGAATTCTGCATGCAGGGGCGCCTGGGTGGCTCAGTGGGTTAAGCCGCTGCCTTCGGCTCAGGTCATGATCTCAGGGTCCTAGGATCGAGTCCCACATCGGGCTCTCTGCTCGGGGGGGGCCTGCTTCCCTCTCTCTCTGCCTGCCTCTCCATCTACTTGTGATTTCTGTCAAATAAATACATAAAATCTTTAAAAAAATAATAATAATTCTGCATGCATTTGTATTCCCCCTCTCATCTTCTCATGACTATAACTCAATATACCAATGCCCTCTATTACTGCTTTTTCTTTGCAGTGGCCTTCTAGCATTCCTTATCACAACTGCCAAACTATCAGCTGGAACATTACCTGTGATCAGGACTCGGCTTTCAAGAGTTTGATGATACAAAACTATCCTACCAACTACTGACTGGACTTTTCTTCTTTTAAAACCAAAACACTCTGATACTGAAACTCCCTGTCATGGACCTGGGATATCTCTGCTTATTCAGGTCTTCTTTTATGACTTTCAATAAACTTGTATAATTTTCTTCATGCCAGAAAAAAATCAGCAAAACTAAACTAAAACACTCAATGGAAGATTAAAAAAAAGCAGAAGGAGGAAAGAAGGGAATGGCGGGTTCCATTTGGGCTACCATCATAGATCATATCTGAAAAGTATGGGGCAAGAAACAGAAAAATTCAACACCTTCCAGATTTTCTCACATGAGGAAACCAAAACACAGAGGTTAGATAATTTGCTTAAGATCACCCATACTAAATAAAACTTGGCCTCAAATCAAACTCTTAGACCTGCTTTGATGTGAGGGTTGATTTTAGAGTTGCCCACACTCTTAATCCCTTAACCATTACGATGAACTGCCTGTGATATTAACTCAAGGAACACACATAAGGAACATGCATATCATGCATAAATTATTTTAAAATTATCCATATTCTATTGCTCCACTGTAATCGTGGATAATAATTATAACTACAACACAGTAATACTACTTCAGAACCTAGAGCTAACACTACATTCATATTTAAAATATTTAACTGCTCTATCCCAGAAACTAATAATACACTGTATGATAACTAAATTGAATTTAAATAAAAATTTTTTTAAAAAGGAAAAAGGTACAGATGGCCCTTCTTTTCACGACATCTGTATCTTTGGGGTAAATACCCAGGAGTGCAATTGCAGGGTCGTAGGGAAGCTCTATTTTTAATTTCTTGAGGAATCTCCACACTGTTCTCCAAAGAGGCTGCACCAACTTGCATTCCCACCAACAGTGTAAGAGGGTTCCCCTTTCTCCACATCCTCTCCAACACATGTTGTTTCCTGTTTTGTTAATTTTGGCCATTCTAACTGGTGTAAGGTGATATCTCAATGTGGTTTTAATTTGAATCTCCCTGAGGGCTAATGATGATGAGCATTTTTTCATGTGTCTGATAGCCATTTGTATTTCTTGATTGGAGAAGTGTCTGTTCATATCTTCTGCCCATTTTTTGATGTGTTTGTCTGTTTCGTGTGGGTTGAGTTTGAGGAGTTCATTATAGATCCTGGATATCAACCTTTTGTCTGTACTGTCATTTGCAAATATCTTCTCCCATTCCGTGGGTTGCCTCTTTGTTTTTTTGACTGTTTCCTTTGCTGTGCAGAAGCTTTTGATTTTGATGAAGTCCCAGAAGTCTATTTTCGCTTTTGTTTCCTTTGCCTTTGGAGACGTATCTTGAAAGAAGTTGCTGTGGCTGATATCGAAGAGATTACTGCCTATGTTCTCCTCTAAGATTCTGATAGATTCCTGTCTCACGTTGAGGTCTTTTATCCATTTTGAGTTGATCTTTGTGTACGGTGTAAGAGAATGGTCGAGTTTCATTCTTCTACAATGTTTATAGCAGCAATGGCCACAGTCGCCAAACTATGGAAAGAACCAAGATGCCCTTCAACGGATGAATGGATAAGGAAGATGTGGTCCATATACACTATGGAGTATTATGCCTCCATCAGAAAGGACGAATATCCAACTTTTGTAGCAACATGGACGGGACTGGAAGAGATTATGCTGAGTGAAATCAGTCAAGCAGAGAGAGTCAATTATCATATGGTTTCACTCATTTGTGGAGCATAACCAATAGCATGGAGGACAAGGGGTGTTAGAGAGTAGTAGGGAATTTGGGTAAATTGGAAGGGGAGGTGAACCATGAGAGACTATGGACTCTGAAAAACAGTCTGAGGGGTTTGAAGTGGCGGGGGGGTGGGAGGTTGGGGTACCAGGTGGTGGGTATTATAGAGGGCACAGCTTGCATGGAGCACTGGGTGTGGTGAAAAAATAATGAATACTGTTTTTCTGAAAATAAATAAATTGGGAAAAAAAAAAAAGGAAAAAGGTATGTATCTGCTTTAAAAAAAAAAACAGAGAGAGACAATAATATACTCAGAAGAAAATATCTTTGCCAGTGTACCTATGATTTACCTGTGTATCTGGTGCATGTAGTACTATTTTTTTTTCATGTAAGATAAACTGGCCCATCAACGAAGCAGAATTTCATTACAACCCAGGTGCAGGTTCTACAGATTTGTTTGTACGTTGTTGCTGTTACTGCCACAAGCCCTTCAAATAAAGTAAACATAATTCTGTACAGGAAATCACTTCAGCAAGGTTGCTGAAAGCAGTATTTCAGAGGTTTGTTTTGTTTTTAAATACTAACAACCCAAAAGAACATCATTTCCTGATTTCCTACCAAACACAGGCATGACAAATAGCCTGTTACAGCAAGATAGCACCTAGTTCAAAAATCAGGAAGTATGTTAATAATTACTAAAACAATTCTCCAATACTAGCACTACTGTTAAAAGTCTGACTACTCTCTTTTATTGTTCAAAATAACAAAAGGCACTTTTCAGAGAAGCTAACTATAGATAAAAAATGACTGGTAAGAAC
Organism: Neogale vison; assembly: GCF_020171115.1. Taxonomy (NCBI): domain Eukaryota; kingdom Metazoa; phylum Chordata; class Mammalia; order Carnivora; family Mustelidae; genus Neogale; species Neogale vison. Next base: position 151,840,327 of record NC_058101.1, on the reverse strand, counting down.
TGCATGTAGGCACTTCACAAGGTAAAGGATATAGTGGCCATGTGTTGTTTTTTTTTCCTCTAGGATTATTTTTTAAGCTTTTGTTTAAATTCCAGTTAACATATAGTGGAACATTAGTTTCATGTGTGCAACATAGTGATTCAACACTTGCACACAACACCCAGTAACTCATCACACCAAGTGTACTCCTTAATCCCCATCACCTATTTCACCCCCACCCACCTCGCCTCTGGGAACCATCAGTTTGTTCTCTACACTTAAGAATCTGTTTCTCAGTTTGCCTCTCTTTTTTTTTCTGCTTTACTTGCTCTGTTCTTAAATTCCATATGTGAGTGAAATCATATGCATCGTATTTCTTTTTCTCTGACTTAGTTCACTTAGCGTAATACTCTCTTGCTCCATTCATGTCACTACAAAATGGCAAGATTTCATTCTTTTTTTTTTTTAAGATTTTATTTGACAGACAGAGATCACAAGTAGAAAGAGAGACAGGCAGAGAGAGAGGAAGGGAAGCAGGCTTCCTGCTGAGCATAGAGCCTGATGCGGGGCTCGATCCCAGGACTCTGGGATCATGACCTGAGCCGAAGGCAGAGGCTTAACTCACTGAGCCACCCAGATGCCCCGATTTCATTCTTTTTTTTATTGCTAAGCAATATTCCATTGTGTGTGTACACACACACACACACACCACGTCTTTTTTATCCATTCATCAGTCGATGGATGCTTGGCTGACACTTGGGTTTATAATTTGGCTATTACAGGTAATGCTGCTACCTATAAACACTGGCATGCATGCACCCCTTTGAATTAGTGTTTCTGTATTTTTTGGGTAAATACCTAGTAGTGCAATTGCTGGACTGTAGGACAGTTCTATTTTTAATTTTTTTCAGGAACCTCCATACTGTTTTCCAGAGTGGCTATACCAGCTTGCATTCCCACCAACACTACAAGAGGGTTCCTCTTTCTACATCCTTGCCAACATCTGTTGTTTCCAGTGTTAATTTTAGCCATTCTGACAGGTGTGAGGTGATTATCTTATTGTAGTCTTGATCTGTATTTCCCGGATGATGAGTGATGTTGGGCATCTTTTCATGTGTGTTAGCCAACTGTATGTCTTCTTTGAAAAAATGTGAATTCATGTTTTCTGCCCATTTCTTAACTGGATTGATTTTTAGGTGTTGAGTTTGGTAAGTTTTTTATAGATTTTGGATACTAACCCTGTATTAGATATGTCAAATATCTTCTCCCGTTCCACAGGTTGCCTTTTAGTTTTGTTGATTGTTTCTTTTGCTGTGCAGAAGCTTTTTATTTTGATGTAGTCTCAATAGCTTATTTTTGCTTTTGTTTCCCTTGCCTCAGGAGAAAGATCTAGAAAAATGTTGCTACAGCTGTCAAAGAGGTTATAGCCTGTGTTCTCCTCTAGGATTTTTTATGGATTTCAGGTCTCACATTTAGGTCTTTAATCCACTTTGAGGGTTTTTTGTGTTTGGTGTAAGCCAGTGGTCCAGTTTCACTCTTTTGCATGTAGCTGTCCAGTTTTCCCAACACCATTTGTTCAAAGAGACTATTTTTTTCCCACTGAATATTCTTTTTTGCTCTGTTGAAGATTAATTCACCACACAGTTGTGGATTCATTTCTGAGTTTTCTATTCTGCTCTATTTCTATTCTATTCTATCCCATTGATCTGTGTCCAGTTTGTGCCAGTACCATAGTGTTTTCTTCACTACGGCTTTGTAATATATATTGAAGTCCAGAATTATGATGCCTCCAGCTTTGCTTTTCTTTTTCAAGGTTGCTTTGGCTATTCAGGGTCTTTGGTGGTTCCATTCAAATTTTAGGGTTATTTGTTCTAGCTCTGTGAAAAATGCTGATGGTAGTCTGATAAGGACTGCATTAAATGTGCAGATTGCTTTGGGCAGAATAGACATTAAGCAATATTTGTTTTTTAAATCCATAAGCATGGAAAATTTTCCCATTTCTTTGTGTCGTCTTCAATTTCTTTTATCAGTGTTTTATAGTTTCCCGAGTATAGATCTTTCACCTCTTTGGTTAGGTTTATTCCTGGGTATCTTATTGGTTTTGATGCAACTGTATATGGGACTTATTTTTTAATTTCTCTTTGTGCTACTTCATTATTGATGTATCGAAATGAAACACATTTCTGTACATTGATCTTGTATCCTGCGACTTTACTGAATGCATTATCAGTTCTAGCAGGCTTTTGAGACGTGTGTTTTCACAATACAACAACCACAATAGCTTATTTACTGGACAAACCTAATTTGGATATAAAAGAAGGGAAACAGAAAGTTGTCACCAATTAAAAACCAAAATGAGGTTAAGAAAAACTGACTGTACTCTGATCTACTGAGTTGAGAGTTAAGATAAAGACCCAGAGAACACCATCGGTAAGCCACCCTTATTACAGAGCTTTTAGAGAGAGAAAAACATGGGGAGGGTATGTACTACGGTGAGTGCTATGAAGTGTGTAAACCTGGCGATTCACACACCCCTGGGGATAAAAATATATTATATGTTTATAAAAAATTAATTAATTAATTAATTAAAAAGAAAGAGAAAAATAGGTATTCTTTGGGCTCAAGAGCAGATTTCTAAGGCCAAAGATGTTCCACAAATACCACTCACAGACAAATCAAGGTATTAACAAGTCAACAAAGATTCTTGATTAACCCAGGTCACCTGTTAAGTCTGTGATAAACCTGAAACCTGAAGTCTCAATACCTTGGTAAGTCTTCAATTTGAAAATTATCCCATTTCCTATTATCTATTTCCCTTACCACCAGTTTGATAACATCCCACATACCAAAATCATATTGTCTCACCAGTGAGTTTTAACTAAGGTTACAAACCAGATTCACGACTCACTCAACAATTTCTTTCAAATGACAGACCCAGGCTCAGTCTATATTAACTGAATCAGAACTTCAAAGCATGGGGCCCAGGTTCCTATGCTTTGACAGAACTCCCAAGTGATTTTAACACAGGGTACTCAACTCTAACTCAAAACCACTGGACTAACAAAGAATTAATGACAACTTCCATCCTGATCAATGACATCTGACTCAATGTAATTATAGATAACTAAGGAAGACAAACAACACCACACCTTATTCATGTAAGAGTTCTACAGACTACATCATACACCTTTGGAAGACATAGACAGTATGGGAGACTTTCATTTGTTATAAAATTATATTTATTTATATTTACAGCATACTCTAGATAACATACTTGACACATATTATCTCATTTCATCCTCACATCAACCATCTGGGGTTGGGGATTGTTATTTATTATCCTTTATAGATAAAGAAGTGGGAATCATTGAGGTTAAGCAACTTGTTCAAGGCCATACAGAAAGCAAGTTGAGGAGCCCAGGTATAAACCCAGGTCTATCTGACCTACAGCCTACTTACTACTCACATGTTTACTCTTTGTTTACTCAACATTCATTTTGCCTTCATTCATTTAAAAATAAGCATGTACTAGTTTTATAAAGAAAAATATTATCTTGCTGCAGTCGCTTCAAGGTACACCACACTAGATTTTTCAATAAATAATGTAACAATCAGCTTTTTGGAAAAAATAAAGTCAGATTCCTGCATGACAAACCAAATCCAAAAATAAATCCCAATGGATTCTAGAGGTAATTGTAGTAAGTGAAACCATAAAAAGAACAAAAAGAAAACATGTAGTATCATCTCAAAGTTAAGTACAGCCACTTCTATAAGAAATCAAAGAAAAACAATCTGTAGAAGTTCCACAGATGTGACTACATACAAATCAAAGGGGTCTATGTATTTTTTTTACATTACTATGTATTTTTTTTCCAATTTTTTTATTTTCAGAAAAACATTATTCATTATTTTTTCACCACACCCAGTGTTCCATGCAAGCCGTGCCCTCTATAATACCCACCACCTGGTACCCCAACTTCCCACCCACCCCCCGCCACTTCAAACCCCTCAGATTGTTTTTCAGAGTCCATAGTCTCTCATGGTTCACCTCCCCTTCCAATTTACCCAAATTCCCTTCTCCTCTCTAACGCCCCTTGTCCTCCATGCTATTTGCGTCTATGTATTTTTTTTTCAATTTATTTATTTTCAGAAAAACATTATTCATTATTTTTTCACCACACCCAGTGCTCCATGCAAGCCGTGCCCTCTATGTATTTTTTTAAAAAGGTTTAGATTCACTAAAAAGACTGGGAGAAGCATCTGCAACATGACTTCACTTTAAGAGAAGTAAAAGCAATACAACAGTGATCAAAGGAAATTAACATGAAATTACAACTTCATTTTATTTTGCTTCATTTAATTGCACTTCACATGTACTATGTTTTTACAAGGGGAAGGTTTGCTGCAACCTGAGTCGAACAAGTCTATCTGCCATTTTTCCAACATTTGCTCACTTCATGTGTCTATGTCACATTTGGTAATTCTCAAAATTATTTCAAACATTTTCATCATTATTTTATTTGTTAAGGTGATCTGTGATCAGTTGATGTTACTACTGTAATTACTCTGGGGCCACCAACAAACTGTCTAGCCAGAAGGGCAAAATTAATAGACAAATGTGTGTGTATTCTGACTCCTCCACCTATGCTGTTCCCGTCTTTCCCTCTCCTCAGGCCTCCCTATTCCAAGATACAACAATACTGAAAATACGCCAGTTAATAACCCTGTGGTGACCCGTAAGTGTTCAAGTGATAGGGAGAGTCACACATCTTTCACTTTAAATCAAAACCCAGGAATGATTAGCTTAGTAAGGAAGGCATACTGAAAGCCAAAGAAGGCATGCTGAAAGTTGAGACAGGCCAAAAGCAAGGTCCCCTGTGCCAAACAAAACAAGCTGTAAATGCAAAGGAAGAATTCTTAAAGGAAATTAAAAATCTTCACACAAATAATAAGAAAGAAAAATAGCCTTATTGCTGATACAGATGGAGCAAGTGGTGTGGATGGAAGTTCAAACCAGCCATGTAACATTCTGTTAAACCAAAGCCTAATCCGGAGCAAGGCCCTACCAGTCTTCAACCAAAGCCTAATCCAGAGCAAGGTCCTAACAGTCTACAATTCTGTGAAGGCTGAGAGAGGCAAGGAAGCTGAGAAGAAAAGTCTGAAACTAGCAGAGGCTGGTTCAGGAGGTTTAGAGAAATAAGCCATCCCTATAACATCAAAGTGCAAGGTAAAACAGCAAGTGCTGCTGTAGAAGCTGCAGCAAGTTATCCAGAAGATCTACCTCAGATAATTAATGAAGATGGCTAAGCTAAACAACAGATTATTAACGTAGATGAAATAGCGGCCTATTGAAATATGTCACCTAGGCCTTCCATAACTAGAGAAGTCAATGCCTGCCTTCAAAGCTTCAAAGGACAGACTATCTTGTTAGAAGCCAATGAAGCTAGGCTGAAGCCAATGCTCAATGATCATTGTGAAAATCGCAGGGCCCTTAATTGTGCTAGATTTACTCTGCCTCTGCTCTATAATGGGAAAAAATGCCTGGATGACAGCACATCTTTCTCCAACACAGATTACTGAATATTCTAAGCATACTGTTGAGACCTACCACTCTGAACAAAAGACTTCTTTCAAAATATTACTGCTCATTGACCACGTTACCTGGTCACTCATGACCAAGAGCCCTGATGGAGACGGTAAGATTCATGTCGCTTTCATGCCTGCTAACACAATGTCCATTCTGCAGCCCACAGATCAAGAAGTTATTTCAATTCTCAAGCCATATATTCTTAAATAGTACAAAGAGATAGTGATTTCTCTGACAGATTCCAGGCAAAGTAAATTGAAAACCTTCAGGAAAGGATTCACCATTCTAGGTGCCATGAAGAACACTTGTGATTCATGGACAGAGGTCAAAATATCAACAAGAGCTAAGACTGGAAGAATCTAATTGCAATCTTCAAGGAGGACTCTGGGGAGAGGGGTGGGTTTCAAGACTTCAGTGCTGGAATAACTGCAGATGTGGTGGAAACAGAGAACTAGAATTAGATGTGGAGCCTGAAGATGGGAGTGAACTGCAGCAATTGTGTGATGAAACGTCAATGGACGAGGAATTGTTTCTTACAGATGAGCAAAGAAAGTAGTTTTTTGAGATAGAAACTACTCCTGGTGAAGATCCTGTGAAGACTGTAGAAATGACAACAAATGGGTCAGAATATTACAGAAACTTAGATGATAACATAGCAGTAGGTCTGAGAGGACTCACTCCAGATTTTAAAGAAGTTCTACTGTGCATAAACTGCAAACAGATAGCATCACATGCTCAGAGAAATTGTTTGTGAAAGAAGAGTCAAATGATGTGGCAAACTCCACTGCTGTCTTATTTTTAAAAACTGCCACAACCACCCCAGCCTTCAGGACCATCACCCTGATCCATCAGCAGCTGTCAGCACTGAGGCAAGACCCTTCACTAGCAAAAAGACTGACCTGCTGAAAACTCAGATGATAACATATTTTAGCAATAAAGTATTTTTTAATTAAGGCTTATACATTTTTTAGACATAATGCCATCATACACTATTTAATAGACTATGCTACAGTGAAAACATAACCTTTATATGCACAGGAAAACAAAAAAAAATTCATCTGACTTGCTTTATTGTGGTATTCATTTTATTGCAGAAGCCAAACCTCAATGTCTCTGAGGTGTGCCTGCATACAAAAAAAGGGGCCCAAATAATAGTTTTAAATGATTAATTATCCTGGCAATCATAGAAAACGTTCACATAAACACGATACAATGAAATTTTCCACATACAAATAAACAAAGAGTTGTAAAATTAGAATATATGCTGCTAACCAGGATCAAGGATAACATCCCCACATTCTGCTGCTGGGAGTGAAAATTGGCAGTCCTTCCAGAACACAATTTGGCAGGAAGTGATAAGTGCCCTGAAACTGCCTCCACTCTAACCCCACAATTCCACTTCCAGAAATTATTACTAGGTAAGAATCACAAATGAGACAAAGGATTTAACTTCAAGAATATTCACACTACAACATTAAAAAGTTTACCACTTAAGAGTACTGTACATCCCTGCACTACACTGGCAGCTACACACTGTGGCAGGAACTCTTGCTTGTATTAGTAGGAAGGTAAACAGAAAAGTAATTTGCCACTTGTAACAGAAGTCTTTAAAGTGTTCAGCAATTTCACTTTCTAGGAATATATTCCATGTGAACACAGCTTTCTTTTTAACAGCATACAGAGAAAGAAAAGTTTAAATTAAACGTTCAAAATGAGAAGCATGGTTAAGTATTAAGTATGATAAAATCCATGTCATTAAAATGATTATCAAGCTGTCAATAAGCTTTTCAATCACTTTATATAAAATTGCAAAATGTTCACAATACACTGCAAAGTGGAAAAATACAGATTCCACTATACTGAAGAGAGGGGGAAGAAAGACAAGCTTTCAAAATTAAGGTTTTCAGGGGCACCTGGGTGGCTCAGTGGGTTAAGCCTCTGCCTTTCGGTTCAGGTCATGATCTCAGATCCCTGGGATCGAGCCCCACATCGGCCTCTCTGCTCAGTGGGGAGCCTGCTTCCCCCTCTCTCTCTGCCTGCCTCTCTGCCTACTTTGATCACTTTATGTCAAATAAATAACTAAAATCTTAAATAAATAAATAAATAAATAAGGTCTTCAGCTGGATTTTGCTAAAGTGTCTTCCTGGAGCAGTCACTGACATGCAAGTGCCTGGAGTATAAACTAATTTCTCCAAGGTTTTCATGTCTCGAGAAAACATGATTTTTATTTTACACTATGAATGAGACAGAGAACTGAAGTAAAACTGTGCGAAGTCATACATAAATCAGCTTTATGACTCAGGCATCCAACTGCAACCTTCATGGGTGAATTCAAATCCAGACTCCACAGTTTTGCTGCCCCTTTCCTATTACCCCCTGATTCACTGGGTCCCCCTAACTTCACAATTTCTTGTCCTTCTGGACTCATATACTCCTTATCCTTTTTTAATTCATAAATTAAAGGACTGAACTAAATGACCTCAAAGACCCTTTTAGATTCTTGGACCCCACTGATTTACCACCAACTGGCACACAAAAATCACACACATACCTATTTTACTGTGGGGTAAAATTTTACTCACATGTCAACTTAGGGCAGCAAGGCTCTTCCCAAGACCTCCTTTTGTTTCACCTCCAAGATTTTAAGCATAATGCTTTCTTTGAAGGCCCCCCTTAATTTTCCACTGAACCCATTAATAACAGGGTGCCCATCAATTACTTTCTAAGCCATAGTGCTTCTATATTTTACAGCTCCACTTCAGAGATAAAGACCTCACATTGGGAAAAGTAAGCCAAGGCTGGAAAAAACTTCAGGATACAAAAAGATTTTATCAGTCTGGACTATGCAAGCAGATGAAATTTAATAGAGATAAAGGCAAACTTCAGCACTGTATCTTAAAACTACATGGAAATGACATGGTTTAACAGTAGCATAGACATAAACACAGAGCTGTGATTTCAACTGATGAAAATTTCAGGAAGTCAAGAATATAGGACAGGTTAGGGAAAGACAGTCCTTACCATCTTGTTTTTCTGCCTTTTTTTTTTTTAAACCCAGTGTCAAAATGGAAAAGAGTAATGGTTACTCTCTGCTCTGTAAGGTAACACTATATGTTGACTACCATAAGCTGTGCTGAGTCCACTTTAAAAGGAGCAACATTAACAAAGTAAATGGAGGGCAGAGGACTAAGAAGCTGATGAAGGGATTTGAAACTGTCAAATAAGAAACATCTGAAGGAAATGGAAATATTGAGCCTGTGCAATAGAAGAGCTAGGAAAAGGAGAGCAGTAACTACAGAAGCCCTCAAAGTGAAGCAAAAGAATGAAGTCAGTAGGTAGAGACTTTAGCAAAATGTAATTTTGGTAATATACTATGTATATTACCATGAAAGGGAGTATATTACCATGAAAGGGAGTATATTACCATGAAAGGGAGATTACCACAGTTAGAAATGCAAGCTCTGTATCACTGAATCCTCTAATTTTCTTTCCTCCAGAAAAGCCAGAAATTTTTATCTGAAATCTCCCCATTTCTGAAAGTCCACTCCTAATTTAAGTTTTTGCATAATCTGGGCAGCCAAATGGTATGTATGCAGGCCTCTTTTGATAAAGCACACCAGTTTGCAATTTGTGTCTTGGGAAAACATGATGGCTACCTTCCAACATCTGAAAAACTGTCACAAAGAAGAGGCAGAGACATGTTTTACACTGCCCTAAAAGGTGACAATTACAGAGAGGCCAACTGCATGTCAACAAGGGAAAAGAAAACTAGTCTACAAATTCCAATGGGACATATTCAAATGGAGACAGGTCAATAAGTATTATTGGCCGGGTCAAGAATTCTGCACTTATTAAGCCTTAGTCAAAACCTCCCCACATCTCAGTTTTCTTTCTCACCTTCCCTTCCCCTCAAAAGAAGAAACAGTATTAACATTTAGCCATCTATCTCTCAGAATTACTGTAAAAATCAACACCCATGTAACAAAAAAAGAAATACATGAAAGTACTCTATCATGGCAAAGAACAATAGTAATTATGACATTATCATAACCTGCCATCGTAAGGTATTTATCTATTTCTTTTATTATACAAGTTAAGGGTATACTCCCAATCTAATTCATTTCCTGCCACAGAATAGCAAACATTTGTTGAAAAAAATGTTTAAAGTGTTTTAAAAATGCTAAATGTTGAGAGAACAAGGTTAAAATGTTAACAATATAAGAAGATAGGATAACAGAGAAAACAGTCACCAAAGCAAACATCCAGGATGTTAATCATTAACATCACCAACTAGTCTAAAAGGAACTGCACACAACTGAAGGAAGACACAAAAGTAAGGACACATGTATCAGGGGCTGATGCACTAGGGCAGACAGTGATAAACTACGGCCAGCTGCCTCTTTTGTAAATAAAGTTACACTAGAACACAGACTTCCTCATTCAGTTATGGATTACATGTTTGTACTACTGTATGTATTTATTGTATATATGTATTATGTATATGCTGCTTTCGCTCTGCACTAGCAGAGCTGAAGAGCTGCAAAACCTAAAATAGTTATTATTTGGTCCTTTACAGAAAAAATTTACCTACTTTTCTGTAAAAGTACTCTTCGGTTGCAAACCACACAGGTGGCTGAATGATGAGATACCTCATCTTCCTGTGGCTCCATCCCTAGGATTTTACTGGGTCGTTTCGATGCATGTGAGCAAAATCCCAAACTAAATATTAAAGCCTGAGTATAGGGGAGGTAAATGTGCGCTAAATGGAGACCCCATATTCCTCTACACACTCAAGATTACAAAATTTTTAATTTTGTATCTCTCTTCCACCTAGTAACATCACCAAAAAGATGTGAAAAATTCCCAGTGTACAAGGAGTGTGGGACTGATTGAGGCAGGAAAAGATCATGCTACCTCCATCCCTCTTAAGTTCTCAAACTCCCATATGTCTAAGATCCACTATTTGCATGGAACATACAAATGCATGAAAAATCTTCTTTTGGTTATCCTATCATTACAGGTTTTCACAGGAGTTACCAAAAATTAAGAAGGAATAAAAATAAAATGGAAATAAATACGCTAACAGAAGTTTTCTGATATAAACTTAATATCCAGCAGAAATAAGTGCAGTTTTAGGACTTCATGGAAGATTCATATTCTTTGGCTCATTCTGAACTTATCACATGCAAAGTCGCTCAAATCTCTACCAATGGTAGATTGAGACAGATATTCATTTTCCTAATACCTGACGCTACCTCTATTTCTGGCAATATTTCCAACCCTCCTCCAGGGCATTACTTGCCAGTCTCACCTCAGATAGGGAACACACACACACACAGCCCTTCCACCATTCTCTCCTGCACCGAGACTTTTTCGCTCAACAGATAGCCTAGTGCCCAGAGGGAAAGGGCAAGTCCTTATCTAATCCCCACATTCTTCTTACAGCTTCCAACCATCCTTTGAACCTTCCACTGTGTCCTGTAAGTCCACTACTCAGGCTTACTCCATGCCTTATTTCTCTCTAACCTGCTCATTTAAAGTCTTTTTACTCATAGGTTAAAACTCTGAGACCTAATCATTAAGAGGTTCCAACTACATGCCAAACATTTAATGCCAGTTTGTTGGGTTTTTTCCCCCCTAGAAAATGAAGAGAAGGGGCGCCTGGGTGGCTCAGTGGGTTAAGCCTCTGCCTTCAGCTCAGGTCATGATCCCAGGGCCCTAGGATTGAGCCCCCCCCCCCACCATCGGGCTCTCTGCTCAGAAGGGAGCCTGCTTCCCTTCCTCTCTCTCTGTCTGCCTCTCTGCCTACTTGTGATGTCTCTCTATCAAATAAAGAAATAAAAATCTTTAAAATAAAATTAAATAAAATAAAAGTAAAATTAAAAAAAGAAAATGAAGAGAAATATGAAGGAATGAAGACACTCTCTTGACAATCATTTGGTTAATAGGCATGCCCCCTGAGACCACAGGCCACATCTTCAGGTATTAAACAAATATCTGAAGATTCTAACGATCCACAATTCTTCTTCTTTTTTTTTAAGATTTTATTTATTTATTTGACAGAGAGAGATTACAAGTAGGCAGAGAGGCAGGCAGAGAGAGAGGAGGAAGCAGGCTCCCTGCTGAGCAGAGAGCCCGATGCGGGCCTCGATCCCGGGACCCTGAGATCATGACCTGAGCGGAAGGCAGCGGCTTAACCCACTGAGCCACCCAGGCGCCCACGATCCACAATTCTAATTCTCCTCCAGAAAGCATTTAAGCGAGTTTCCCACATACTTATATGTACTTATAATTCCTCAGCCTCCCCCACAGGTGAAAGATCAGGAAATTCCCACAGGATAAGGTATTTTTAACTCACCAAATAACAGTTTTAGATGAGGAAATATTTAAGTCCCCCTGCTAAATAAGTTGTTGAGAATGTTTAGCTTTACACTGGACTATCAAGAACCCACAGGTTACTATTCCAGGCACTCCAGATATACCCTATAATAACTGGATAGAGCGCCAAGACTAATCTTGAGCAAAACAGGGTAAAATGCTGATATCTCCATGATCGCAACACACAAAGATCTTTTAAAAAAAAAAAAAAAAAGGAAACATGAGGAGCCCAGCCTTCAAAACTGAAGCTACCTAAATTTGAGGGAAAACAGGACAAAGTGAGGGGAAGAACCGCTAAAGACAGCTCTTAAGTAAATCACATAATGCGGGGGAAAAAAAGGTCATACGCTGTTCGGATTTCCTCCTCCTCTTCCATTGGAGTTGAACTAAGAGGACTTGTCGAAGCCCTTAAGAATTTGTTAAAAGGAAAGAAAAGAAGTCCAGGCCAACAAATTCGAGTCTTTTGAGAGCTACAGATAACAAAGAGGAACTGAACCACTGGCTCAAAGTGGAGAAGAGATATACACACTATCTGCAGTCCGGCAGCCCTGCCTGATGTTCAAAGCGCTCGGGATTTGTCCTGTCCCCTGCAGCGCGGGTCGGGTCACCGGCTAAGATTTCAGTAGTGCGGACAGGCACTCCGCAGTCCCTCTCCTGCCCAGGCAGCGTTAGGCCCATCGCTATAGAGCTGGGCCTGGGCGCAAGAGTCCCAGATGCAGAGAACAGCGGCCCCTGGACCCTCGGACAGGAAGTGGCTATTCCGACTGCGGGCTTATGATCAAAGGAGGTGAACCCTGAAAGAACCAAAGCAGGAGCAGCTGCAGGAGACTGTGTGTGAACGCGGCGCAAAGCAGATGGTGGGAGTGTGTGCACAGGGAACACGGGAGGGGGACAGACCCGGGCTGCCCCTTCGTCCACAGAAGATGCTCTTACCCAAGCAGCTGGACAAACACAGGGGGCAAAGGAAGGGTGGAGGGCTTAGGCAGAAGACGCTGCACAGCCTGAAGACGAGCTTCCAGAAAAAGGGGTGGAGGTGGGTACGCGGCAACCCCAACGGGCTACCAGGGACGCCGGGGAGGAGGGAGGGTCGTGTTGAGAGCCCCCGGAGCCCGGTTACCCCTCCTCGCTGGTGGCTAAGGCCCTGGAGGTCCTCCCTCCCAGACCCTCGAGAAGGCTGGGAAGGCCTACTCCGAGGCTGCACGCCCCCGCCGCGCAGGGCGGCAGCCTCCCCGCGGCTCCCGCGGCCCCGGCACTGCCGGACCCGGTCCCTCCCGCCCGCCCAGTGCCTAGCGCTTGGGGCCAGCCCCCCGATCCCTACCACGAGCGCTTCCGGGCCGCCGCCCCCGGCTGCTCGGAGCTCCAGCCGGCGCCGCCGCCGCCAGGAGTCCGACCGGCTTCCAGTTCAGGGACGAGCCGCCGCCGCCTGCGCGAAACTCGGGTACCCCAAAGCCGCTCTCGCCGCCTGCTGTCCGCCTTCCAGGCCGCGCCGGATCCTCCGCTCCCCCTGCCGGCGGGCAGCCATTTCCGACAAGCGACTGCGGAACTTGCCGAAGTGCGCCGGGCCGGAAATGGCCGAACCTGGGCGCTCGGGAGCGCGGGAGGCGGGGGACGGTCGCCACTTTCCGGACTGCGCCCGAAGGGCAGCCAAGGCCTCGGGCTCCGCCGCCGGGCTCGCCTGAATCTGGGAGCGGCGGCGGCGGCGGCGCCGGGGATTGTGGGAAACGCGCGGCGAAAGCGAGGACAACGGCGGCCAGCCCGAGGAGCTGAAGGAAGGACGCGGCGGGCTCCGCTGGGCCCTCAGACAGGCGCCCTACGGATGCCCCTCGCCCCTTAGAAGAACCTACCTAGGGAGTGCGGAGAGAATGCCTCCGACAGCTGGCACGGGTTCCGACTCCGAGAAGCTCGGCCTCTTCGAGCAGGCCCGGTGAAATCCAAGTCCAAAAATAAACCTAAACCGGTAGAAAAGGCCCTCCTAAAAGAACGGACCGTCCCCGGCAACAGTCTGGAGTTTTGAAACACTTTGAATGTAACAACAAAGAAGGCCCAGCAGCTTGGATGCTTAACAAAACAAACAACAACAAAAACCCCCGGGGCTTTACAAAAACAATAGCTTAATCCAATCCTGTAGCAAGATCAACCAAAACTAGGAGGAAAAAGCAATACCGTTTGCAATACTGAAGAGCCAAGCCCTGTGAACCTACAAGGGCCCCCTATCCTATAGTCAAGTGACCCTCACACCTGCAAAGTCAGCGCAGGACTTTTCGGCGATCTGAAACAATGGGGGTGGGCGAAGCAACTCTACCAGTCTGAAAAGACCCACCTGATCATTATTGTTAACTCAAGAAGGAGTTTAAACATTATTTAAAATCTATAAATGGATTCACTATTTTATTTTTTTTATTAATTTTTTTTAAAGATTTTATTGGATTCACTATTTTCTTAACATGTTTTTAATCCCCCAAATGGGCAGGGCTTCTGCTCCAAGGTTTCCTGAGCAGGGTACCCAGAACACCCAGAACACCACCAGAACCGAGAATAGCGGGGCGCCTGGGTGGCTCAATGGGTTAAAGCTTCTGCCTTCGGCTGAGATCATGATCCCAGTGTCCTGGGATGGAGCCCCGCATCGGGCTGTCTGCTCCGCGGAGAGCCTGCTTCCTCCTCTCTCTCCTCTCCTCTCTCTCTCTCTCTCTCTGCCTGCCTCTTTGCCTACTTGTGATCTCTGTCAAATAAATAAATAAAATTGGAAAAAAAAAAAAAAAAGAACCGAGAATAGCTGGGGAGGGCCAGCGGTAGGCTCCTATCCCGGTGCGTGGGTGGTCTGGCACTCTAGCCAAGCTGCACCCCCAGAGACAGCTCCACAGCTGTCATATCCCACCCATACACCCTTCCCGGTAGAGCCCAGGCCCACGCTCTAGCTAGGAGGCCGAGAGAACACTGAAGATTGATTAGTTTCCCACAGGGGACAGTTTGAGCTGAGGATTCCACCCCCCCAAAAAACTTTAAGAAACCTAGCAAACTGTTTTCCAGAACACACCCTTCATTCCTCCTTCTGATCCTTTTTCTTCTTTCCTGACACCTCCTTACTCACCCCTATTTCCCTTTCTCCTCCTACCTCACCGTTTTCCTCACCTTTATTACTCTATGCTAATAGCTTATCACTATGAACAAATATTCAAAGTCCTACCACTATCATGTATGTACAACAACCTTTCTAACTTTTAACCAGTGTGTTCAGGAAAGCAGGGGGAGCAAATTTTTAAAAATCAGAAGCATTCCAGGAAATGAAAATGAGGAAGACTTGCCCAAATAACCCTGAATAATCTAAGGTTGTCTTTTTTTCCTTTCTCTCTCTCTTTTTTTAAACAGCTCATCTTCTTGGCTCTCCTCCAGAGCTCTGTGGCAGCAGGCAGAAGTCTGGCAGTGTGGGAGGAGACACACAGAAGCCCGAAGCCATGGTAAGTATTACCAGGTATTGGTTCATCTCCACACTGACAAGAGAGGGCCTGCAGATAGCTGCTACCTAGAGGACTCAGCCTAAATGTCTCCTGCACATCCAAGTGACTTACCACATGGTTGTCCCTATGGTTGATTTCTGAAGATGCTGAAGATAGATAAACTTTAAGAAGAAAAATGGCACCCAACGGAAATTTGGTGTCTCGACTTCAGTAGAGCTCTGGATGCTAACCATCCTCTTCCTTTGGATCTTTTGAGCTGGTCCTCTCTCTCTCTCGCTTTTTCTTCTTCCTTTCAAACAGTTCCATATTCAGTCTCTCCCTCTGGCTCCTGTTCCTTCTCCTGTCTCCTAAGAGACGTTGTTCCCTGAAAAGTAATGACGGGCCACTTTCTGATTCCTCTCCACAGTCTATTCGTTGCCAATGTCAACAGCTCCCTTGCATCGCATGCATGCTCCTCTAAGCAGATTCCTGTCTTTGAGTCCCTGTCTTCGAGCTGCACTCCAGACATAAGCACACCATCATCATCATCCTATCAATACATGTTTTATGAATACTTAATTCCCAAGCAATAAGCTAAACCCTTTGTAGGCATTGTCTCATTTTAACCCTTACTATCAGTGGCGAACAGAGACTTAAAGAAGCCAAATAAGTACAGTGCCAAGATCACAGAGTGGGATGCAAAGTACAACAGGAACTCCAAGTCCTCCAAACTCCAAAGCCGGTATTCTTGACCAGAACAATATGACTGTCTCGCCAGACTTTAAATTTACTATATCCTGCACTGAACTTATCTTTACCCCCTCCCCCTTTGCTCTCCTCAAATGTCCCTGTTTATAATGGTGTTACCATTATCTTTCCTAACATAGAAACTCAAAACCTGGCCCCATCTTCATTTTTCTCTTCACCCTCACATTAAATCAATTTCTAAGACCTAATAATTTCATGTATAGGATCTCTACCACCTCTTCTCTGCAGTCCCACACTTAGTTCCCAGATCCAAGTCCTCATTATTCCTCTCTTGGGCTGTTGCCTTAACTCTGCAGTTTCTGGCTTGGAAAATACAATAACATTCACAGTAACTGTCCTCAAGAAAGAAAGCCAAGACAGTAGGATATGCAATGAAACTAGTTTACTGATCACTCCATATTGTGACCTTTTACAACATTTATTGTCTCTACTTTGCATTTTGGAACTCAATCAAATAGTTTTGCTTTGTTATTTAACTGTCATATATGCAGATCTTTATACGCTTCAAGGAACCCAGTATGCCTTTGGTACCAAAGCAGGAGCCTGTAGGTCTTCTCTCTAGAGCACAGTCAGGGACTTTGCAGTGCCCAGTCTGCCTCTTTTTGTTCCAGATTTTAAATTCCTGGAAAAGAGACATGATTGTCCGGGCTTGGGTCCTGTGCTGACCCCTTGATCAATCAGCTTTGGCTAAGCAGCAGGTCAGCCTTGTCTAAATACAGCAATGAGAGTCTCTCCTATAAATATGGCATGTTCCCAGAAAAGGAAAAGGCATACACCACTGTTTATTTGTTTATTCATTCATTCCATCAACAAATAGTTGAGCATTCTCTCCAAATATATGCAGGGTTTTTTGCACGTATGCAAAATGTTTAAAACGTAACACTTCCCTCACACCATGAAACTCATAACATAAAAAGATAGGAAATCACCAGATAAAAAGCATAACAATATTCACCCGTAAGAGACCCTCAATTCAATTATATATGATGGAAAATAATTCAGCACACCCTGCATGAGCCTGTGGTGGTAAAAGTAATCAGGAGTAATGTGTGCACAGTCAACAAAACAAATTCACAACAGCACCACAAGGAATAGACAGATACAGAAAACAACCTCATGTCCATCAGGAATAGACTAGATCAACAAAGTGTAGTGTACTCACCCAAATGAATACTTTACAGCAATGAGAATGCCCTACAAATAACAACAATACTGGGGAAGCTCGCAAACATTAAGCAAAAGAAGCCAGACAGGAGGAAAGTACCTGGGCTGTGATTCCATTTATGCAGAGTATCAACACAGGCAAAACTAATCTACCCCAAGGAGCAGTGACCAGAAGAGAGTGTGAAAGGAGCTACGTGTGTGCTGGCCACGCTCTGTTTCTTGAGCTGCACGCTGCTTACACCTGTTATCAGTTTGTCAAAATTCATCAAGTTGTACACTTATGTTAGTGTCCTTTTCTATATGTATATTATCCTTCAATAAAAAGATTTTTCAAGTAAGTAATTCAGTCCACAACATGGAGCCTTTAAGCACCTTGGAGCTTTGTCACTATGAATATCCCAGCCTTGCCAGTACTGTCACCCTACCCCCACCATTACACCACCTCCTTAGAGACCCTTTGGAAATAGCCACCATTCTTATCTCAAGGCTTCATCCTTTCTAGCCCCAGCTGATCAGACTTCTTCTCATCTGGAAACTTGGGAGCAGGAGTCAGGTGATAAAAGTGCCTCATCTAATAAATTGAATGGATTTGGAGGAATGGATCTCTGGACATGGGCACAGTGATAAGCCAAGAATGCTGGTCTGCAGAAAACAGAGCCAACACACAGAGGGAAGCAAACAGGCCTGTGGGAGATGGAGAAGCCTCAGAGGTTGCGCACTCTCCAGCTCTGGTCGCATATATCCCAGCTGTCACTGGGTATCCTTGGGATTGCTCACGTAGCCTTGCTATTGGAAAAACAGAAAGAAAGAAAGAGAGAGAGAGAGAAAGAGACAGAGAGAAAGAAAGAAAGAAAGGCAGAAAGGTCTTACTTATTTAAGCTAGTGCAAATACGTTTCTGTTTATGGAATGTATTATCTCATTTAGTCCTAACAACACTACATAAGAAGTACCGTCAGGATTCCCATTTCACAACTGAGAAAACGGAAGCCCAGAGAGGTTATGTAACTCGCCCAAATCACACAGCTGGTCAGTGGTGGTGCCAGGATTTGGACCAAGTACTCTTGACTCCAGAGGCTGAAATCTTAACCACCATATTACACCGCACTGCAAGAGAAATGCTGGAGATGGCAATGCAAATTGTATGTTGCATTAATGGATTGAACAAACGGAGGCATCTGATTCTGTTAAATGAGTTCAAATGGTACAAAAAATTGAAAGATTGGCTGCTTAAGAAGTTGGTATTTATTTCTTTCACAAGGGAATTATACTTTGAGTCATAGATGTTAGAGAAATAGAAAATGCATGGAGTATGACAGATTATACTAATGAGACTGTGTTATTACATCAGGAAATTTATTTTATAGATTTCAGGAAAGAACTCCCTTAGAAGATCCTCACTGATGACCTGTTTTTCCCAAAATGTAAATATCCAGGAGAAAGGGGCTTTACTCCTATAGAAGGAGAAATCGATAAAAGTTAACTTCAAGTCATAGAGGGAGAGAGGCGCCCATGGTCACTTTCCATGATGATGGCTGCCAGACCCACACTCCACTCAGCAAGGCTTCCAGATCAATCACCAGCAAGCCACTGGTGACCCCCAGCAACCTTCAAAAGGTATGACTCAGGAATTATTGGTGACTTTAAGTCAGATAAGAACTCGTTCTATCTGTAGTGCTTTGATTTTAAAGGAAAGTGCTGACAGCCACTATTCAAGATCTTTTCTATATATAAATGATTGAGCAGTTTTGTGGCTTATAATTAGAACAATGCATGACAATTCCTAGATTAGAGTTCCAAGGTTACTCTTTTCTTTGGTCCATCAATGCCAAAAAGACAAAAGGTCATCTTCTGAGGCTCCATGATGGCACTCACTAGCCTGCTAAGTGGCTCACTCTGAAAGTTCTGGCTTTGATGTTATCTTTTATTTATTTATTTATTTTTTTAATGATGCAGTTGCCATCCACGTTTTTTTTTTTTTTAATTTTATTTATTTATTTGAGAGAGAGACAGAGTGAGAGAGCATGAGAGGGGAGGTCAGAGGGAGAAGCAGACTCCCCATGGAGCTGGGAGCCTGATGTGGGACTCGATCCCAGGACTCCAGGATCATGACCTGAGCTGAAGGCAGTTGCCTAACCAACTGAGCCACCCAGGCGTCCCTGATGTTATCTTTTAAAAAGAGGCTCTTTTTTATCTGGCAAAACCTGAATAGTTTGGACAGTTTGCAAATAATTTGTAGTAAGAACACTGAGCTAACATCACCTCTAAAACAGAGCACACATTACTGTCAAAAAAGGATTTGTTGGGGCACTTGGGTAGCTCAGTCAGTTAAGTGTCTGCCTTTGGTGCTCCAGGCATGATCCTGGGGTCCTGGGATTGAGCTCCATGTCTGGCTCCCTGCTTCCCTGCTCCACAGGGAGCCTGATTCTCCCTCTCCGCCCCACCCCTCATTCATGCTTGCGCTCTCTCTCTCTCTCTTTCAAATAAATAAATAAAATCTTTTTTTTTTTTAAGATTTTATTTATTTGTCAGAAAGAGAGAGGGAGAGAGAGTGAACACAGGCAGACAGAATGGCAGGCAGAGACAGAGGGAGAAGCAGGCTCCCTGCCAAGCAAGGAGCCCGATGTGGTACTCGATCCCAGGACGCTGGGATCATGACCTGAGCCAAAGGCAGCCGCTTAACCAATTGAGCCACCCAGGCGTCCCTAAATAAATAAAATCTTAAAAAAAAAAAAAGGATTTGTTAACTCCTTGCCTCATGTCATAGTACTTACTACCTTGTATGTGGCTGTGAAAAAGAAATTTTGTACTAGTTTCACATTCATTAGGATGCTTAGCCTGGTTCAAACCGGTTATCTACATAAGAAGTGTAATCTGTAATGACCAGTTAACATTTCAAAAATTAGCTGTCATCCCTAAAAATACAATGTATCTGCCTGTAAATTCCCTTCTGTCTCTTCTGTGACTTCTTATTCTCTCCCTACCATGTCAGCATAGCTTTGCAGGGGCAGTCATGTCTGATGATCAGTAAGTATCAAAATGCCATCAAAATTTCCTAAGCTTGTTCCTGGAAGTTCCAAGTAATGATGCATATGTTCCCCGCCGCAAAAATACAGGTTCCTAACATTTACTCTAAATTATGCTAGTGAGTGCAAAAATGGGCTCAGCTAGACACAGCATACCTCAACATAGCATGTCTGAGTGTTTGCAGAATTTCACACAATGAGAGCTGTAACCAGAAAAAAAGAAAAAAAATTAGGGAGAGCACTGACAGCTGAGTTCCAATGTCACACTATATGCAGCTCTATGACTTCAGGAATGTCCTTACACCAAAAAAGCTACCCATAGATTCAAAAAATCAAACACTTGCTATGCTTTCACTTAAAAATACCTCAAGTAAACAAAGCATTCCAATTGAAAATTGGCAAAATGTCAAAGAAGTACTTACAGAACATCAATTAATTTCTTAGTTAACCAACTTGGTTATAAAATTAAAATTGAGGGGCGCCTGGGTGGCTTAGTGGGTTAAGCCTCTGCCTTCAGCTTAGGTCATGATCTCAAGGTCCTGGGATGGAGCCCTGCATCAGGCTCTCTGCTCAGTGTCCCCCTCCCTCTCTGCCTACTTGTGATCTCTCTCTCTCTCTCTGTCAAATAAATAAATAAAATCTTTAAAAAAAAATGAAACCAAATGAAAATGTGACATTTCTACAAATCCATCAGTTCTGGGGGCCACAATTAACAATCCAAAGCTCACCTCTAATGGATAGTGTCAGATACGTCGTATCTTTTAAGTAATCTCTACACCCAACATGGGCTTGAACCTACAACCTCCAGATTAAGAGTCACGTGCTATGCCAACTGAGCCAGTCAGCACCCCCAGATAGTTCATCTTCTGTAATAAGGGACCCAAATAATAACATTGTTATTATTGTTATAATTATAACATTATAAAGAAATACACACCTATAAAATGAAGAGGTGATTATTTAGAAAAAAGGGCAAATGAGATAAATGATGCATATATATATATGCAAATATATATATTAATCATATATAAAATATATTAAATATGAAAATACTTTAAAAGTTCAAACAGCACCATGCATTTCTATTACTTTTATGTACATTTAAATATGCTGCAATGATGTTCACTTTTTATATATTTCCTCTTTAATTAGCTTAAATAATAAACATCTAAATACCGGTAGGAATACAAATTAATAGCAAAAAACACAGAAACTGGTAAGTATTTGTCAGTTCTGTGGCTTCAAGCCTACAAGCAAAATTTTATAAAATTGCTATCTTTTTTTTTTTTAAAGATTTTATTCATTTATTTGACAGAGAGAGATTACAAGTAGGCAGAGAGGCAGGCAGAGAGAGAGGAGGAAGCAGGCTCCCTGCTGAGCAGAGAGCCCGATGCGGGACTCGATCCCAGGACCCTGAGATCATGACCTGAGCCAAAGGCAGCGGCTTAACCCACTGAGCCACCCAGGGGCCCCTATAAAATTGCTATCTTTACGTATCAGCCATTTCAGCAACTTCTTTTTGCTTTGTTGTGTTCATTCTCATCTCTAAAGGTACTAGAACATTCCATGTCTGTTCTCAGTGGTCCCTGAATGATAATAGTCTGTGGACCAAGATTAGATAAAATTTTTGTCAGTCCACAGTTCAATGAGAAAAGCAAAGGCAAGTTATTGAGCTTTTAATAAAGCTAAATTTACTCAATTTAAAGATTGTCCTTTATTTTGAGATTATGTCCCTTTCCCTTTCTTATGTTAAAATTCCTTTTTAGAAAATAAAAATGGTGGTAAATGGCAGCTTTTTAAAAATCTTCCCTACATGACAAAATCCTGAGACATACTTATTTTGGTGCCCCCCCCACTAATTATTTGTTATTTTACCAGTTCTAATATTAAATCCAGAAGTCAGATAACTATCTAACTATACCCTCTTCCTGGCATTTTAAGGTATCAGCCCACACAGAGATACACACACACACACACACACACACACACACACACACAAAACGTTTTTGGAAAGAAAGACTTCTCTGGTAACCAGCCTCCAAAACATCCCCAGTGATCTCTAGCCCTAGTATTGACAGCCTCATGTAGTCCCTGTCCACACCGTACCACAGATGATCTCTGACCAACAGAACAATAAAGAAATGATGGTAAGTCACTCCTGAGATTAAGTTATATAAGGTATTTCAGCTTTCACTGTGGTGGGTTTCTTTCTTCGATCACTCACTCTGAAAGAAGCTAGAGGCCATGTCATGAGCAACACTGTAGAGAGACCCATGTGGTAAGGAACTAAAGGTTCCTGCCAGCAACCATGTGAATGAGATTGGGAGCAGATCCTCCAGCCCCAGTCTGGCCTTCAAATGGTGCAGCCCATGAAAGATCCTGAGCCAGAACCAGCCAGCTGAGTTGCTCCCGAATTCTTGACCTACAGAAACTGAGAGATAATAACTAGTTATGTGTGTGTGTGTTTTTAAGATTTTATTTATTGATTTGACAGAGAGAGAGAGAAAGCACAAGTAAGCAGAGAGTCAAGCAGAGGGAGAGAGAGAAGCAGGCTCTCAGCTGACCAGGGAGCCCTATGTGGAGCTCAATCCCAGGACCCTGGAATCACAATCCGAGCCGAAGGCAGCCACCCAACCAACTGAGCCACCCAGGCACCCCACTAGTTGTGTTTTAAATCACTACATTTGAGGTAATTTGTTAGGGGACAACAAACAACTAATGCAACTCCTTTGTCCTTTTTCAGCTGCAAGATGAACAGCTATCTAGGCCCAGAACAATGCTGAAACTGCATGTATGTATTCATGCCTGTATTGAGGGAATAGAAAGGATTAGCAAGGACTGTGATCTCCATTATCCTGACTTTAGTTTACTTACACTGACTTTTCCCTTCTCCGTTGCTTTTTCTACTTTTCGCATATTGACCAGAGCACTCAGTAAACTGAATAATTCATCTCCAGCCTTAGAATCAATTCTACTCATTTGTAGGCTCAGTTTAAGGAATCATTCTATGTAAATATGGTATTTTATCATAGTTTAGAAACCTGGTAAATTTCCTTGTCAGAATCCCTCACCTTAGTTGTCAGATCTCTCCTAGACCCATTCCTACCTCAACAGAAAAGTACATCTCATATTCACTGAGAAAAGAGAAGCAACACACATAATCCCTTTAAGTTCTCTTCTCCCACATTTAAGCCATCTGTAAGTACTGAGTGAAAAGATTATTGTTTTAGCAGCTGATGCAAAGTTCCTCTCAGGGATAGACAATGCCTTATAGAGGAAACTACCTCAATATTACACTTGGAGTATGGAAGAAGAAAGCTTGGCTTGTAATAAAACTGTGAAACAAAGAGATTGCTAAACAAATCTGCATTTTTTAAAAAGAGGAAGACTATGAAGTCTGGAAGGGGGCAAAGGGGAGAGGAAATGGAGGAGTGAAAGGAGAGCTGGTGCTTAAATAATGGCGTGGGACCTTGAAGCTTGGGGAGAGAGTTCCCGGGAAGGGGGAGCGGAAATCATGTTTAAAATAGAATCTTCTATTACTGGACTTCACATTGTTTTGTGTTGCGAAGGATATAAAATCCCTGAAGCCTTCAGTAATATCTGACACATGCACAAATGCCTTTGGTGAGTGATTTGGGGGAAATCAAGGAAAAAGATGCAGAGGGGACAGGTCTGAGTTCTACAACTGGGTCAGCCTGGAACCAAGGAATGAATAGAAACAAGGAAACTGAATTACAAGTGAGATGAAGAATTTAGTGGAAGCAGAAACTCAAAAGCCAAAGAAACCACATGATGAACTTCCAGAAATTAACAAAAATCTTGGAGAAGACACTGACCTTTCGAAAGAAGTCCCAAAGTGGAGTGGGAACTTTTTTAAGTAAGCCAATTTTTCCTCAAATCTCAAAAAAAAAAATCTACCTTAGCTGACATCCGGTCCATATTCATGGATTCTTCTCTCATCTGTTCTGGCCTTTGACAAAGAAGAGGTGTCCAAAAGTGGGCACTCTGTTTTTTAACATGATCTGATATTCCTACTTTCTGTGACCTTGCTCCATCAATCATTCCCTTTATACATATAGTCAATATTCTCCTCGCTACTGGGATTTCCCCCACTGCTTATACACAGGCTCTGGCCCAAACTACCACCATCTTGAAACCCCAGATTTGAACTCTGAAAGATTTAGATTTTGAATCCTTGATCTACTATTAGTAGTATAAACCTTGGGCTTATTACTTAACCTCTATAAATTCTCTTGGCTACAATTTCCTCATGACAAAATGGGGATAATAATAGCATATACCTCATAGAGGTTAATTTGGTTAATGAGAGTAAATTATCAGCCCGGTGCCTGGCCAATAGTAAGCACTCTTACTTAACTGCTGTCATCATCATCATTCACCAGAATTCTCAAGAGTCATCTCTACTCTATGCCCACTCCTCTCCCACCACTCACTCTGTAACATCCAGAAGGCTGACTTCCGCCAAGCTACTAAAATTGCTCTCATTATGGTAACCAAAGACTTCCTCATTGAGTAAATGCCAATGAATCTTTTTAGGCCTTCCTTTGCAATTCCTCCTCAGTACTTGGTAGTTCCCATCACCCAGCTTCTTAAAATGGTCCAATCCTGGCTTCTCATCACATCACTCTCTCACCACACTTTCCCTTTTCTCCCACTGACTCTTCTTTCCCCACCACCTTTTTTTTTTTTAAAGATTTTATTTATTTATTTGACAGACAGAGATCACAAGTAGGCAGAGAGGCAGGCAGAGAGAGAGAGGGAAGCAGGCTCCCCGCTGAGCAGAGAGCCCGATGTGGGACTCGATCCCAGGACCCTGAGATCATGACCTGAGCCGAAGGCAGCGGCTTAACCCACTGAGCCACCCAGGCGCCCGTCCCCACCACCTTTAAACGAAGGTGTACCAAGAATTCCGCCCTTCACCATCTTCTGTTTGCATTCAGCACTCTCCTGGCAATATGCGTTCATGACTTAAGCAGCCACATTTCTACCCTAATCAAAACCCTTCCAAGCTCTTGAGCCAAACTGCCCACTAAGTATCTTGCCCTAAGTATTTCATATACCCAGGCACCCAAACCACATTTATAGCTACTGTTAACACAATCACCATTTTCTCTGACCTCCCCAGTTCTTTCCCTTCCCTAGTAGTCATTTTCATGACTAACACCAGCTGGGATCCTTCTTGTCTCCATTCCTCATGACCTCACTGTAGTTCCGAGTGAGCCTTAGAGTCACATGGGCCTGGGTCCAAATATTAACTACAATAGTTCTGGGCCAAATTACTTAACCTCTCTGACCTCCGGTTTTTGTGATAGTGAAATGAGATATCACATGCAAAATGGCCAGCGCACAGTAGGAATTCAGCAAACATTCCCCTCCACCCCTTCCTTCGGGTCTCTTCACCAGCTGCTTCAGTGCATTACCCACCTATTTTGTTTCTCTTGCCCCTTCCTCCTCCACAATGCCCTAGAGTTAATCTTCCTAAAGAAAATAAATGTGATACTACTACCTCTCTGCTTAAAAAATCTTCAACATTTTCTTTTTTCTTATGGAACAAAGTCCAAATTCCTTAATATGGTAAGTTCCAACTGGCTTTCTTGTCCCTTCTCCTCCAGACCAGTTACTCTAAAATATTGGCTAGTCACCAACTATTTCATGTACATACTGGTTTACATCTCTCCACATTCGGAGCCCTCTGGCTATAATTCCCTTCCCATGCCCAAGTTCTTCTGTCCAACAGGCAAGCTTCTTCACCCCCCTCAAGACCTACCCGAAAAGCTGTCAATATATGACAACAAAAGCTCAGTCACCAAAGACAGAAGTTTCTACAAAGCAAAGAAAACAATCAATAAAATGAAAAGGCAATCTACAGGTTAGGAGAAAATATTTGCAAACCATATAACTGATAAGTGTTAATATCTAAAATTTATAAAGAACACCTGTAACTCAGGAGGGGGGGCGGGAAAACAAAACAACCCAATTAAAAACTGAGAAAAATCCTGAACAGACATTTTTCCAAAGATGATATACAAATGGTCAACAAGTACAAAAATGGTGCTCACCATCACTAATCATCGGGGAAATGTTTATCAAAACCATAATGAGATATCACCTCTTACTTGTTAGGATGACTATTATCAAAAAGATAAGAGATAACAAGTGTTGGCAAGGTGTAGAGAAAAGGGAACCTTTGTACACTATTGGTGGTAATATATTTTTGGGGTACAGACATTTTGGAAAGCAGTATGGAGGTTGCCACTCCCCACTCAAAAGAACTATTCCTTAGAAACAAAACTACCAGGAAGCCTGGGTGGCTCAGTCGGTTAAGTGTCCAACTCTTGATCTCAGCTCAGGTCTTGATCTCAGGGTTGTGAGTTCAAGCCCTGTGTTGGACTCCACGCTGGGTGTGGAGCCTACTTTAAAGAAATTATTCAGTTAAATCGAATCAAAAAATCAAATTAAATTTAAAAAAATCAGAACTACCGCAGGATCCAGCAATGCCTAGTCTGGGTATATATCCAAAAGAACTGAAGTGCAGGTACCTAGAAGAGATATCTGCACTCCCATGCTCACGGCAGCATTATTCACAATAGCCAAGATAGGGGAAAAACCTTAATTATCCATCCATGAACAAATGCATTAAAAAGTAGAGATGTATATATATGCCACAGTTGTATTATATGTGTGTCTATGTGTACACACACACACAGACATGCACAAACAATAAAATATTATTCAGCCTTAAAAAAGGAAGAAATCCTGCCATTTGTGACAACCTGGATGAACCTGAAGGATATTAAACTGAGTGAAATAAGCCAAATGCAGAAAGAAAAACACTGCATGACCTTACTTATATGTAGAATCTAAACAAGTCAAATACATAGAAGCAGAGAGTAGAATAGTAGCTGTCAGGGGTGCTAGGGGTGGGGGAAGTGGAGAGATGTTGGTCAAAGGCTACAAAATTGCAGTTATGCAAGAGGAATAAGTGTACAGATGTAATGTACAACATAATGACTATAGTCAATAATACTGGATGTGAATACTGGAAATTTGCTAACAGGTTAGATTTGAGGCGCTGTCACCACAAAAAAGAAAAAAATGATAACTCTTTTCAGGTGAAGAAATGGATCTGTTAATTAGCCTGACTGCAATAATCCTTTCACTATGAATATACATACAAAATCATGTTATATACCTTAAATGTATAAGTTTTTTAATCTAAGCTGTCATTAAAAGGGTGACACTTTTTCTTTACTGGTTCAAAATTTAAAACAACAACAACAAACACAACTATTCTAGGGGGTGGGTGGCTGGCTCAGTTGGTGGAGCATGTGACTCTTGATCTTGGGATTGTGAGTTAGCCCCATATTGGGTGTAGAGCTTACTTTAAAAAAAAAAAAAACAAAAAAACAAAACTATTCTGTACACACAACACACACACACACCAAACACACAAAAAGGGAGAAGGAGAGAGGAAGAAAGAATGATAATGTGGATGTAGCACATGTCAAAAATTGGTGAATCTGGGTAAGAATCATTTGGAATGGGGTGCCTGGGTGGCTCACTCATTGGGCGTCTGCCTTTGGCTCAGGTCATGATCCCACAGTCCTTGGATCAAGCCCCACACCAGGCTCCCTGCTCAGCTGGAAGCCTGCTTCTCCCTCTTCCACTCCCCCTGCTTGTGTTCCCTCTCTCGCTGTGTCTCTCTCTGTCAAATAAATAAATAAAATCTTAGGGGAAAAAAAATCATTTGGAACTTACAAAAAAGTTGCAAAACTCTATATAATTCTGGCTTTTATGTAAGTTTGAAATTATTTCAAAAGAGAAAAAGAAGAAATCATGAAGCAATCTAACCAGGCGGTAACAATCAAACAAACCCAAGTTGAGGAACATTTCACCAAACAACTGGCCTAGATTCTAAAAATGTCAATGTTGTGAAAAAAGAGAGGAAGCCAAGAGGGAAGGAGAGAGGAGGGGGCTGGGCTGAGGAAATACAGGAGATCAAAGGAGACTAAAGAAACATGGCAACTAAATGCAATGTTAACCCCGGGTTGGATGTTAAATTGGAAAAAAAAACTGCTAAAAAACACATTATAGAAACAGGTGGTGAAACCTGAAAATGGACTGTTTATTATAGAATAGCATTATAGTAATATTAAGTTTCCTGAATTTAAAAATCACACTGTATGAGTATGTAAGAGAATGTTCTTGTTCTTAAGAGATATATCCTGAGGGATTTAGGGAGAAATTATTTTAATGTCTGCAACTTTATTTTGTTTCAGCAAAATTCATAGTAACAACTAAAATGCATGTATTGAAAGAGAGTGTAGCAAAATGTTAACAACTGGTGAATTTGAGTTCCCTTTCTTGCAACTTTTCCATGTTTGAATTTTTTTTTCAAAATAAACAGTTTTTTAAAAAGCTATCTTATTTTAAAAAGCTATCTTATTTAAAATCTTTTCCCCCTCTCCCAGATAGAATTAATGCTGCCTCCTCTAAGCTGCTATAAATGTTTTAATTTTGACTTCAAAATGCTCAGATTGGGTTGTAATTATTTATATAGGCATTTGGCTTATTCCATTAGATTGAGAGCTTCTTGAGGCAGGAACTAAAATTGCCTTTTGGAAATTAATAATGGCAGAAGTATTCTAATTCAGGGCCATTTTATTTGCTGGCATGGTATTAGTAGAGTACTCTGACACTACATTTAGCTCAGGGCCAAACATGGCTGGACATTCCTGAGTGGAGAACCAAAACAGAGCATAGGAAAGTGCTGGAGTTCATCTACAACATAAATCCCTTTATGGAGGCTTCTGCTGGCTGAGCTGGGCAGCCCTCTTGTCCCAGGCAAATACACCAGGGTGCTCTATGTTTGAGGTAGAGTCCCATGAAAGTGGAGCCAGATTGCCCCTAATACTGGAACACGCCCGCCCATATATCTGTCTTACCACTTCCAACACGTGTGTAACAAGAGAGCAGCCCCATCCTCAGCTGGCCATGGGGCTAATTATAAAACCCATGCATCAGAAGATCAAACTGTTGGAGAGGGGAAACCATGCTTCTCCCATCTCCCCAGTGCTTGCTTTGATCAAGAATATAGGAAACTGTCTTTCTCCATAGTACTAAGAGGAGAGCTTCTATCTTTCTCTCTGCCCACTTCCCTTACTTGCTCAAGAAAAGACACAAATTATTTCTATGATGGATGAGACCATGTACAGGGTCATTATGCTCGCACTACCCAAGGGCCATGTGTTCTTCTCTCCTCATGCAGCGGCAGGTAAAGCCAGTTCCAGTGACCTTGCCTATGTCCAAGGGGACAGTTCAGGTCCTGGAGGAAGAAACAAGAAGCCAGTGTTGGCCTCGGGTGCAAGCCACATTGTCCAAACCAGCTTTAGCAACATGAAAGTGGTATTTCAGTCCCAGTCTGTTTCTTCTAACTGTATCGTTTTGGTTGATATAGCACTTAGAAAAGAAAGGGGCATGAAGGTCCTCTCTGAATCCCCACAGTATTTTACTAATCTTTGGATCTCAGTGGTGGCTTGTTTTATGAGAAGCCCTCAATAAATCGTTGTTGTCTAGAACTCAGACAATGTGACACGCACGCAGGCATATGACGGCCCACAGCTATCTTTGTGGTGGGGGTTGTGTTTTTCATCGTACAAAGTGGTTTTTGAAGCTTTTCTAGTTTGAAGGCTCGGAGGCTACAAGGAAGTAGGCTTTCGTCAGTAGAAGAGAGACAGCTGCGTCTCTCTGCTTCACTGTGATTGCAGTACCGGGCCGTGATAGCCCAGGGGAGCTGTCAAGCAGCTCTTGATGGCAATTCTAGCAAGAAGGTGGTAGAAACCCAATTTTAGCAATAATGATCAAACAGGTTTTGAAATTTTCCTTTATCCTTGAAACGCCTTGTGTTGCTGAAAGTCTATTCATTACTGATCATTCATCTGTAGCAAGTCATCTCTTTATGTATCCGTGCACGATAGTGACAGCGCAGGGAGGATTTTGACAGAGAGATAAAGGCTCCTAGGCATGGTGGGGGAGCCAGAAAGGTAAAAGTGAACAGCAGCTCGAGGAGGCAGGTGATGGAAACACAACAGAGGAAGGAGAAGCCACGAGAAAGTCCTCTTACTTGAAGAGGGGTTTGGTTTTGAAAGTGGACACCACAGTCCTTTAATATGCTTACTGGGACCGTCTCTGGTACCTCTGTCTTCTTTTGGGTGCACTCCCCTGATCTCATCCATGAATCACTGCTTTTCTCTCCAGAATGTCCAACTTCTCCCATCTCTCGCCTCAACTTATAAATGTGCCCAAGGTTCTTACATCCCCAGAAGTCTCAATACCCTCCAATGACCACTCTCTTGCCTCCTCATTGCGCATTCTAGTGCCCCCCCAAAGCTTGGCTTGTGGCCAGCAGCATCAACAATGCATGGAAGGACATTCAAGGTTTGATCCTCAGGCCCACCCCAGACCTACTGACTCAGAATCCCCACAGGGTGCAAGATCTTGTGCTTTACGTTGAGGCTCTCCAGGTGATTCTTTTTTTTTTTTTTAAAAGATTTTATTTATTTATTTGACAGAGAGAGATCACAAGTAGGCAGAGAGGCAGGCAGAGAGAGAGAGAGGAGGAAGCAGGCTCCCTGCTGAGCAGAGAGCCCGATGCAGGACTCAATCCCAGCACCCTGAGATCATGACCTGAGCCGAAGGCAGTGGCTTAACCCACTGAGCCACCCAGGCGCCCCTCTCCAGGTATGAGTTTGTGAAGTGCTTGCTGCCGGTCTGCCATGGCTCTTCTTCCTCGCCATTTGGGGACGCCTTCTTCTGTCCCTTCAAAGTTTTTCTCCAAGGCTCTGTCCTGGCCTCTTCTTTTCTTGAGTTATATCCTTTCTCTAAGTGATCTCAGCCACCTGAAGACTGATTTAGTTATTTGAACACAGGTGTGCATAAACTTGAGAATTACTCCATCCCCAGCCTCCTCTCTGAGCCTCCAGCATGTCCAGCTGCCTTCTGGACCTTTCTACCAAAATGCGGCACAGTTTTCTAAACTTGGTCTGTCTAAAACAAACCCAGTATCTCCTCCTACACCCACTCTGCATCTGTTTTAACACACTGGGTTGTAGGGTAGCACTACCACCCACGTAGTCACCTTGAACTCCTCAGCAGCCTGCTTCCTTTCACCCACCCCTGGCCAGTCTCCAAGCACAGCTCCACACCCACCACTTCCCCAGCGTGCACCCTGTCAATGCCCATCTTCATGAATCAGTCAAACGCATCACCTCACTTAAATCCCCTTCATGAATCCCGACTGTTTACCTAATAACTTCTAAGCCCCTTACCCTGGCCTCATCTCCAAATATACATCCCATCCATTCTCCCCTTCATCAACACACAAGTATTTCAGTAATAGTAAATGACCCCTTGTTTTTGGAATGGCCTGTGCTGCTTCACAAGCTTGTGTCTTGGCACCTACTAGTACCTGATTCTGATATGCCCTTCCTTCTGTATGTCTTCCCACCTCCCCTGATCTTCCTGGCAAACTCCTATTCAACCCCTAAAACCCCATTCCAAGGTCAAATCCTCTGTGAAGTCTTCCTTACACTATATATAGAGTACTTACTAATGTGTGTCCCCTCAATAAGACTAGATCACCTTGGGGCGCCTGGGTGGCTCAGTTGGTTGAGCAGCTGCCTTTGGCTCAGGTCCTGATCCTGGACTTCCGGGATCGAGTCCCACATCGGGCTCCCAGCTCCTTGGGGAGTCTGCTTCTCCCTCTGACCTTCTCCTCTCTCATGTTCTCTCTCACTCATTCTCTCTCCAATAAATAAATAAAATCTTTAAAAAAAAAAAAAAGACTAGATCACCTTGATGGCTGGAAGCCTGTCTTATTTGCCTTTGTATAAATAGCACCAAGCTCATGCTCTAATATTGAGAGTGTTTTAAAAAACATTTTTTTTCTCCCTTAGGCTGATTTTGTTGGGATTCACCCAACAAAAATCCACTGAACAGGGGCGCCTGGGTGGCTCAGTGGGTTAAGGCCTCTGCCTTCGGCTCAGGTCATGATCCCAGGGTCCTGGGATCGAGCCCCGCATCGGGCTCTCTGCTCAGCAGGGAGCCTGCGTCCTCCTCTCTCTCTGCCCGCCTCTCTGCCTACTTATGATCTCTGTTAAATAAATAAATAAATAAAAATCTTAAAAAAAAAAATCCACTGAACATATATCATTCAAGGAGCACCATGGATACAATGGGCAAGACAAAAACTCTCGGCCCTCTAAGAATTTATCATCCAGTAAGGAAGCTAACAAGTAAGCCAATAATTTTAACAGTGTACTCAGTGCTACACATGAGAGATAAGCTTAGGGAGTTATGTGGGATGACACCTAAATTAGTCTTGAGGTAATCTTATTGTATGCCCTTGGTAATACAGGCAGTCTTCAGATCTGCAAGGAAAAATGATCATATATATTTTTAAAAGAATATCACAATATCAAATTGTTAATGTTCCTGCCAATAACAGGCATATTTGTCCTTCTTGAGTAGATCTCCCTCCTTCTGCTTAAGTCTGAAGAGGGAAGATGTGAAAATAACTCTCCACATGATTTTCTCCTTGGCAGCTGCCATGCAGGTGAACGAGAGCCCCTCAACAGCTTTTCTTCCCAATAGGACTGAAGAAGCAGGAAGACCTCTGGTGGTTGACGGGCACTGTGCGTCCCATCACTACCCACCCACTCCACCCCCCCACCGTTTCATGAGCTTCTTGAACCTAACCTTCAGAAGCTCTGTCAGCCGTCAGAGAGGTAAGACAATGCTAAAAAGGCATAACGTCAACAACAAATCCACCTGCGTATGTCTCTTCTACCTCATCCATTTCCCACCATTTGAGCCACAGGAAGTGTAACCTGTGTTTCGTGACTAAAGGACATCAAGCTATGACAAATTCTATTTGTGGGTGATCCTGCCTTCTTCAAACTGACAGCCAATAAAAACGTATGAAAGAACATATAAATAAACTGAGCAAGGCTTATATTCACCATATAGTCATGACAGTATCTGTTTCGTGGGCGCCTGGGTGGCTCAGTGGGTTAAGCGTCTGCCTTCGGGTCAGGTCATGACTCCAGGGTCCTGAGATCGAGCCCTGCATCAGGCTCGCAGCTCAGTGGGGGAAGCCTGTTTCTCTCTCTCCCACTCCCCCTGCTCGTCTTCCCGCTCTCTCTGTCTCTCTCTCTCTCTGTCAAATAAATAAATAAAATCTTTTTTTTTAATGAGGAAAAATGTTTTCTGTATAGTTTTGGAATTCTTTAGAGTGATGGTTTACATACCTGGCTAATGGTTGCCTTTCTTACTTTTTGCTCAAATTCAAGATATACACATTACCACCAAGCATTAATTGCCAACATTCTAGATCAGCAGTTCTCAAATCTGAGCATGCATCAGAATCACCCAGAAGGCTTATTAAAATGCAAACTCCTGGGTCCCATCCCTAGAGCTTCTGACTCAGGGGATGGGACCAAAGATTTTTCTAGTTCCCAGAAACTCCCAGGCGATGCTCCTGCCGCTGCTGACCCAGGGACTACACTTTAAGAACCAGTAAAGTCAAGGGTATAACTGTC
Source organism: Neogale vison (assembly GCF_020171115.1). Classification (NCBI taxonomy): domain Eukaryota; kingdom Metazoa; phylum Chordata; class Mammalia; order Carnivora; family Mustelidae; genus Neogale; species Neogale vison. Next base: position 151,806,374 of record NC_058101.1, on the reverse strand, counting down.
AGCTGTACCCGACAATCTTTACCACCATGAAGACAGATGAATCTGATGTGCCTCAAGAAAACCATATTGTAAGAAAAGCAAATAATCGCTATAATTATACATTTTTTAATGATTTTATTTATTTACCTCAGAGGGAGAGAGTGCAGCATGAGGAGGGGTGCAGAGGGAGAAGCAGATCCCTGCTGAGCAGAGAGCCCAACAAGGGACTTGATCTCATGACCCTGGGATCATGGCCTGATCCAACTGCAGACACTTAACTGACAGAGCTACCCAGGCACCCCTATGATTAGACATTTTAACAGCCTCTGCCTACTCCATGCTACTTAAGGGAGGAAAATATCATCTGCTATTGGCAAAGCTAAGTGTTGGAAAGGCAAGAGGAACACAGGTTCCAACACTCCCAATTCTATTCTCTTCCAAAAAACAATTACAGCAAAGGCAGAATACACCTATAATAAAGAAATCACTCCCAGAGGATCCCATTCTCCTGAGGTTTCCTTCTTCTCACAGAGTGGTGCTAGTGAAAAGAAGAATTTTGGTAACTACTCCTTTTATCCTCATTTAGTGACTGATGTGTTAACATCAGGTGAGTTTAAGCAAAGGGTCCAACTAACATTTAAAGCAGGTGCCATGGTGCTCTCAGGAAAGAATTAAGGATTTGCTGTCACATTATTCACTCCTTTATGTTTCCAAAAATTGAAGGGACTATCTAAAATGCCAATGTAATAAAGAGGAGGAGGCATTTGTGATGGTTAATTTTATGTGTCACTTTGACTGGGCCAGGGTCGGGGGGGGGCAGTTGGTGAGGGGGTGGGGAGGGCCCACATGTCTGAACATGATTCCAGGTGTCTCTCTGATGGTCTTTTTGGAGGAAATTAATGTTTGAATCAGTAGACTGAGTCAAACAGCCTGCCCTCCCCAATGTGGGTGAGCCTCAGCTGAAGGCCTGAACAGAACAAAAAGGGTGAGTTAAGAAAGACCTCTTCCTTCCTGACTGCCTTGAGCTGGGACCTGTCCTCAGACTCAAACTGAAACATTGGCTCTTTTGGGTCTCAAACCTGATGGCTTCTGGACTAGAACTTACACCATCAGGTCTCCTGGGTCTTTGGCTTGCTGCCTGAAGATCTTAGGACTTGTCAGCCCCCATTACTGCATGAGCCCATGCCTTACAATAAACCTCTCTCTCTCTCTCTCTCTCTCTCTCTCTATATATATATATATATATATATATATATATCAAACACACACAAACACACACTTCCTGTTGATTTTGTTTCTCCAAAGAACCCTGACTAATACAGCACTGGACAAAAATGTCTTTCTAAATCACCTGTTTTCTACTTTAATTTCTATTTCACTAAAAATCAGCGCCATTCCCAGCAACCTCTACCGAAGTCCCTTTATAAAGGATGTCTGCAACTTGACATTTCCATAGAGGTGATTCTGCTTCAGTGACTCACTGGTGATCTCAGCCCTGTTGTGCTGTCAGCCCTGGAAGTGACATCAAGGTTGGGACCTGCTGAAAGGGGAACATGGGCTCATTTAAGATACCCACTGGAAGAATCTGGCTAGTGTAGAGTTTCCTTTGTTACTACCAGAGAGTAGAGAAATTAGAGAAGCAATGTCAAAGGCAGAAATAATATGTTCAGTCGCAATCATTTGCAAGGATCCTGTTCCTTTCTGTGGATGCACGTGCATGTGCACACGCACGCGGGCGCGCACACACACACACACACACACACTCTCCTTTTCAAACTTCTGAAAGCTTTTACTTGTACTTTTCAAAGTAAAGAAGCCATGGAGGACAAATCAATTCATTAAAAAGAGTACCAGCATTTTGCTGGAGATGGCAACTTGAAGAGAAGCATTGGATAGGCATGAAAGAGCAGATAAGCTACATTAACACTCTACTCTAGGTACTGACACAGTAATTATGCCATAAACAACAATGTTCCAATGGCCTTGGTGTGCAACACTTTTGGAATAAAGTTAGGATGCTTTCCTTACAGCTACCACTGTGAATACCACTAGAATACCACTCAGATTAAGATGGCTTCCACTGAGGGGCACCTAAGTGGCTCAGATGGTTAAGTGTCTGCCTTCGGCTCAGGTCATGGTCCCCGGGGACCTTGGATCCTGCTTGGCAGAGAGCCTGCTTTTCCCTCTACCTGCTCTCTTGCTCTGTCAAATAAATAAATAAAATATTTTTTTAAAAAATTGGTTCCATTCAGCATTTCAGAGCAAATAGGACTACTCTATAGGTTACTGGTGTCTAGTAGATATTCACCAATCTGCCAGGCCTAGGAAAATTTGTATATTAGTCATGATATAGGGAATATTGTTGGGGCTGCTTGAGGAGATCCAGATGATGTGAGTAGTATTATTTTGGGTCAAATAATACTAATATTAGGGGTACCTGGGTGTCTGGTCATGAGATCGAGCCCCTCATCGGGCTCCATGCTGGATGTGAAGCCTGCCTAAGATTCTCTCTCTTCCTTTCTTTCTGTCCCTCTCTTAAAAAAAAAAAAAAAACAACAACCATGGGGCACCTGGGTGGCTCAATGGGTTGAGCCTCTGACTTCAGCTCAAATCGTGGTCTCAGGATCCTGGGATGGAGCCCCACATCGGGCTCTCTGCTCAGCAGGGAGCCTGCTTCCCCTCTCTCTCTCTCTGCTTGCCTCTCTGTCTACTTGTGATCTCTGTCTCTCCGTGTCAAATAAATAAATAAAATCTTTAAAAAAATAAAAACTGAAAAAAAATTAATGGTAGTTTCCACTTAATGAACAGTGATAATTACATTAAAAGTTAACTCTAAGAAGGTATTTTTAAGTGACGGGCTCAAATTCATACAGCTAATAAGTAGCAAAGATCTGACCCTAAGTGCTTCTAATTCCAAAGCGTATTCCCTTTTTTTTAAATGATTTTATTTATTTATTTGAGAGAGAGAGAGAACAAGAGTCGGGATAGGAGGTAGGGGTAAGGAGAAGCAGACTCCCTGCTGAGCAGGGAGCCAGACATGGGGCTTGAACCCAGGACCCTGGGATCATGACTTGAGCTGAAGGCAGCCGGTTAAAAGACTAAGCCACCCAGGTCCCCCCTCAAAGCATGTTTGTGGTTTTTTTTTTTTAAAGATTTTATTTATTTATTTGACAGAGAGAGATCACAAGTAGGCAAAGAGGCAGGCAGAGAGAGAGGAAGGGAAGCAGGCCCCCTGCTGAGCAGAGAGCCCAATGTGGGACTCGATCCCAGGACCCTGAGATCATGACCTGAGCCGAAGGCAGTGGCTTAACCCACTGAGCCACCCAGGCGCCCTCAAAGCATGTTTGCTTAACCGTGATTCATTTCTGCCTTCCAGAGGAATGACTAATCTTTAAGGAAATGTCACCAATCAAATATAAATAAATAAATAAGAATGAGGTAGCACATTACATCTAGGCTATTTAACACTTAGGGTGATAGCCACTTGGTCAGGAGGCCAAGAATCCCAGTATTAAATAGAAATATTCTCAGTACCTATACACAGAAAGAGGAAGGGGCTGATGAGGATCCCTTTTTTTGACCACACTTTGGTCCGGCTCTTCTGAGCTCTCGTCTTGACCAGGCTGTGTCCCAGTCCTCAGCCTGCTTATAACCAGTTCCACACAATCCTGCTAAGCCAGTTTAGCAAGAATCCCCCAACCCTTAGTATCTGCCCAAGTTCCTCTTAGGAATTTTCCATCCATTGATGCCTCTCATCCTTCCAGTTGGCTATAAACCCCCCGACCCACACTACTCCTGTGTATTCCGAGTTGAATCCATCTCTCACCCCTAGCCTAAGTCTTGACCCCTAATGCATTAGTACTGAATTAAGTCTTCCTTGCTGATTTAAATTAGTCTGATACAATTTTCCTTTGACAGGGCAAAGGAGGAGCTGTGAGTACAATCATATTCCCTCATCCTTGCAAACACAGAATATTCGACAAACCTCCCAAGTCCAGCCTGCCTAGAGAATTGTCCAGAATTCTTGGCTGTGAGAACCTTCCTGCAAGCTAAGAAGATAAGCCAAAAAGTGGGAAGAAAGGGAGGAGAGGACCAGGATTAAGGAAGAAATGAGACTTCCAGTCTAAACCAAGAACTGGGTACAGGAACCCTCTCCTCTCCCATCCAAAATCCCACTGAAAGGTGTTTTCCCGGAAAGATTTTTTGAGAAAGAATGAATAACAGAAGTACAAAAATAAGAAAGGTAGCCCATCAGAGGACCAGAAAGCCTGAGAACGAAGCATAGAGAACACATAGGGCATAGAGAGCATCAGAATGGGGTTAACAAAGACAGCTGAAACACCTCAGGGGACCACAGGTCTTGAAAAGAAGTTCCACAGAAGCTTTAAACTGGGTGGCAACCCAAAGTACAGAAGTGCCCCACAGACAATCATTAGGATAATCTGTTAGCAAGCAGCATTCGGAGCCACTGGGGAAGCTGGGAATTCCGGTGTTCTCTACCTAAACAAATTTAGCTTTTGCCTTCCAGCTACACATGGAAAACAGATCAAGAAAAGAACAAAAAAAGAGCGCTTGGTAATTAAAGTATAATTACAGGGGGGTAGGAAATCCAATAGAAGGAATGAATTTATTAGAATGCACACAGGCAAGGACTCAATCTGTGAACTGGATGTAAGGGAGAACTTTCAGATTAAGGAGCAAATAGACCAAATTGTGGAAATAAGAGACCAAAGATAAGGCTCATGGATGATGGATTCAGGTAGCCCAATATTCCTTCAATAGGAATTCCAAATGGAGAAAAAGAAATAAGGAAAGGGAAGAAGTCATCAAAGATATTAGAGAAAATATCTCTGAGCTGAAGACAGACCCAAGTCTTCAGATTAAAAGCCCAATGAGCACTGTGCAGAATGAACGAACAAATACTCAACTTAGTGACCTTGCTAGGAAAGTTCAAACTTCAAGAAATTTTAAGGGACACCTGGGTGGCTCCGTCAGTTGAGCGTCTGCCTTCAGCTCAGGTCATGATCCCAGGGTCCTAGAGTCGAGTCCGTGTCAGGCTCCCTGCTCAGCAGGAAGTCTGCTTCTCCCTCTCCCATTCCCCCTGCTTGTGCTCTCTCTCTCAAATAAATAAAAAAAATTTAAAAATTGTGTTCTCTCTCTCAAATAAATAAAAAATATTAAAAAAAAAGAAATTTCAAAATTTTCTAATGAGGAGGGAAAACGTACACGAAGAGGAAAGAGAATTAAACTAGCAAACTTCAACAGTATGAGTTGCCTGAAGACAATGGAAGAATATCTTCAAACTCTTGAGAGAAAGACTACTTGGAGCTCGGAATTCTGTGGTTAAAAAATCATTCAAAATACATGCAGGTCGGGACGCCTGGGTGGCGCAGTTGGTTGGACGACTGCCTTCGGCTCAGGGCGTGATCCTGGAGTCCCGGGATCGAGTCCCACATCGGGCTCCCAGCTTCATGGGGAGTCTGCTTCGCTCTCTGACCTTCTCCTCGCTCATGCTCTCTCTCACTGTCTCTCTCTCTCAAATAAATAAATAAAATCTTTAAAAAAAAAAATACATGCAGGTCTATAATGAATACTGTTTTTCTGAAAATAAATAGATTAGAAAAAAAATACATGCAGGTCTATAAACACTCAGACAGTTTACAGCACTCATCGTATCTGAAAAAATTACTTCAGGTGTTTGCTCACACAAAACAAAACAAATCTAAGAGAGAGGGTGACATGGGTTTCAGAATGAAATCACAGCAGGCGATTTTAGCCGTATTCTTCTGTGGGTCATTTGTTCTTTCTTTCCACCCTGGTGCTCACTGAGAGATTAGTTGTCAAACTCAAACTTGGACTTTGGCCTTACTCTTTAATCAGTTCAACCCTATACAGATTCTCCCCTCTTTTTGTCATACTTTTGGTGCTGGCATACTATAAAATTCTAATTATCAGAGCACTCTCTGGAAAATTGAACTTTTCTTGCTAATGCCTTAAAAATTCTGGTTCTCTTTCAGTGTGAGTAAATTTTAAAAATAGTTTTGAATGTATCTGTCCTCTCGTTTGCCAAAGTAAACACACAGTGAACAAAACGCTACTTGTTCCTCAATTCAGGATCATATAATACTGTGGAACAGGTCACCATTCCCCAGAACCAAAACGTTTGCCCGACGACCCAGAAAAACAATCAAGTGACATGCCCGCCAGGCCTATAGCCACTTACTGGCAGATTCTGGGTGAGACCCTCCTATTCTGACTCCTGGTGTTATGGACTGAAGTTTGCCACCACCACCAGCCCCCACACACCACCAAATGCATCTGTTGAAACTCTAACCCCCAACGTGATTGTAGTTGGACACAGAGCTTCTAGGAGGTCATTTAGGTTAAATGAAGTCATAAAAGTGGACTCCTCAGGGTGCCTGGGTGGCTCAGCTGGTTGAACATCCGACTCTTGGTTTCAGCTCAGGTTACAATCTCATGGGTCTTGGGATGGAGCCCTGTGACCCGCTCTGTGCTCAGCATGGAATATGTTTGAGATTCTCCCTCTCCCTCTGCCTCTCTCTCTCTCTCAAGTAAAGAAATAAAGAAATCTTTTTTTTTTTAAAGAAATAAAATCTTTAGGGTGCCTGGGTGGCTCAGTGGGTTAAGCTGCTGCCTTCGGCTCAGGTCATGATCTCGGGGTCCTGGGATCGAGTCCCACATCAGGCTCTCTGCTCAGCAGGGAGCCTGCTTCCCTCTCTCTCTCTCTGCCTGCCTCTCTATCTACTTGTGATCTCTGTCTGTCAAATAAATAAATAAATAATTTTTTAAAAAAAAGAAATAAAATCTTTAAAAAAAAAAAAGTGGGATCCTTATCAGATGTAAGGACCAGTGGCCTTACAGAAAGAGGAAAAAAGATCTCAATCTCTCCCTCCACATACACACACACTGAGGAACAGCCAGATAAACCCACAAGGTGAAGGGGGTGCCTGCAAGCCTGGAGGACAGCTCTTACTGGAACCGAAGCGTGCTGCCACCTTGATCTCGGACTTCCAGCCTCCAGAATTACAAAAAAAACAGATTTTCTGTTGTTGAAGCCACCTAAGCAGACCACTACCACCCGCATGTTTGTATTCCTCCAGATTCATGCATTGAAACCTCATCGCCAGTGGGATCGTATGAGGAGGTGGAAACTTTTGATGGGTGAAGCCCTCTATGAGCCAGAGGTTAGAGCCCTTATGAAAAGATCCGAGAAAGATCCCTGACTCCCTTTCTGCTGTGAGGTTACAGCATCCATGAGGAAGCAGACTCTCACCAGACAGTGAATCTGCCCCTGCCTCAATCTTGGACTTTCCAGCCTCCAGAACTGAGGAATAAATGCTTGCTGTTCCTAAGCCACCCAGTCTATCTTGTTCTCTTTCAGAAACCCAGACTCAGACACTCAGCCAAATCCCATTTGTTTCATTCTCTCTGCTCATCTCAAATGAGTTGTTTGTCAAGTGCATTTTTATCTGTCAGAGATAAAGATGTTGACTATCTGAAGTGAATAGCTCTTTCTACAAAATAAACATTCATATTTTAGTAATAGCTTACTCACTATGCCTCTGCCTCTTTTGCAAGCATCCCTAAAAGAGCCCATATTTGGGCGCCTGGGTGGCTCAGTGGGTTAAGCCGCTGCCTTCGGCTCAGGTCATGATCTCAGGGTCCTGGGATCGAGTCCCACATCGGGCTCCCTGCTGAGCAGAGAGCCTGCTTCCCTCTCTCCCTTTTTCTCTCCCTGCCTCTCCGTCTACTTGTGGTCTCTCTCTGTCAAATAAATAAATAAAATCTTTAAAAAAAAAAAAAAGAGCCCATATTTATAAATTCATAACAGAGTTATGGGATTAATTTTTCTTCCTTCCCCTCCCCCAGCAACTCTATTTCTTCTCAATTTCACCAAACTGTTTTTTAGCTTTGTGGTGAGGTAACTGTTTTTCCATCACTCAACAGAACATCTATCATAATTTTATTTTATTATCTTAATTGAGATATAATCGACATTAATATTATATTAGTTTTAGGTGTATATCTGTCATGATTTTATTTTTTAATTTGTTATTTGCAAAAGAGTGAACACAAGCAGGGGGAGCAGCTGAGGGAGACGGAGAAGCAGACCTGCCACTGAGCAGGGAGCCCAGTACTAGGGGCTCAATTCCAGAACCCTGGGATCATGACCTAAGCCAAAGGCAGACTCGTAACCAACTGAGCCACCCAGGTGTCCTCTATCATGATTTTAAATATCAAACTCACTCTTCTGAAAATATCCATGGCTAAACAAGTATACAAATGCTAGAAATGAAAATATAAGTTTACTTTTCACTGCATTTCAGCCTTGAAAATCCATTTAAATGGACAAGTGAGCACATTCACTCTGTTGACAGTGCTAAGATAGAAGACTGAGCTAACCCCAGGTCAGGCCCTACTTGTACTTTGAAGGGATAAGGAGACAGTGATATTTTCTAATTTATTTTCTTCTTTTCCCATGAGTCTCTTCGTAATTCCTGTCTGCTGGAGCAGCCAAATTCCAACGTCTGTCTTTTTAAGCTTAGAGAGAATCAAGAGATCAAGTGTCTGCAGTTCTGTGACCAGCCTGGACCACCAGTTTTGCGGAAAAAAAGAGATAACCATAGCCTCTATCTGAAATATGTTCCATTGCTGGGAGGCTTAAAGGAGACCTTGTGAAGTGGAAGAAACCAGGGGTTCAAGTGGGGGGCTGCGAACACCTTCTATACGGGACGAGACACCAGCAGCTTAGCAAATCGGTGTCCAGATATGCAACATAAATTCAACAATTTCCCGGCCTGAGCTCTTGCCTGTGTGGCACAAGCAGATTCTTCCTTTCCCCAACAGTCTTCCTTCCACTCTACAAAGGACGAGAACACCTCTCACCTATGCCAGTCTCACCATGGTGCACCCCCTTGGGCACCAAACAGGAAGAGAAATGGGAACACTAGTGTTGGTGCAGAAGTAATAAGACGGAGTAGCACGTGCATGTACAAATCGGGGGAGTTTCCGATGCTTCGGGTTCAACAAAGCTAAAGGAGGCCTAAGAGTCGCAGACTTAGAGAGCATTCAAAATGACTTTTGACAATAGGTCAACAGAGGATTTGGGGCTCAGAATGAGCTCAAAGAATTAACTGAGGGTGCTATAACACAATTCTTTCCATTCCTATCTTCTTTTCATATAAACGAGATTCCCTGGCATTTCCCCTGAGAAACACAATTGTTACTGAATCCTGACCCACTCTAGCAGTGAAAATAACCAAACCCAGACACACAACCTCACTGTGGTAAATATCTCATCTCTCTCATTAAAGGATATATTTCCGCTAGAATATAACTTTACATTTAGTAATTACTTACTAATTTGAAGTATACATTGTTGTTCTGACCAAGTATATTGCTGATAATTATAATGATAACTCCAACAGAAAACAGTATTCAATGGTCATAGGAGATAAAGTCACAGGAAATAAAAATATTAAAATCTATTTTTATATGTATTTATTGCAATACAACAGGGTGACCATGGAAAGATTTTCAAGCATAAAAATATACATGAGAAAAGTCCATATAGGAAGTGGAATGGAAATTCAAACTCAGGGGAAAAAAGAATGATGTAAAATTTCTGAGGTTTAAAGGAGAGTTTGTTCCTGTAGTGTTTTAATGGATGATGGTGGGTATCAATCACTATTAGTTTCCTCCTCAGACATATAAAAGAATAATGCCACAGTTTTGAGTGGGTGTGTGTGTCATACACATACATACATACATACACATACATCTGGATCAACTGACCTATCTATATATTTGTGTTAATGCTCTATATTTTATCATCTGTAGTTTATATAAATATATTTATATTTTATATTGTATTACATATATTATGTATATATGTACACAAAATATAAATATATTTTTATATAATTTGTATGCTCAGTGGGGATATATAAATGTGTGTGTATATATATATATATACACACATTCCTATATATGCACTATAACAAATATACCATACATATATGTGTGTCTATATTTATCCAACACACTATATACATAGCTCTATCTGCATCTATTCATGTTAAGACTTTACATTTAGGTGTGTCTATTTTAATAAACACACATACACATATGCATGCATACATATATGCACATTTATATTTATCCTAAGGCTTCACACTGTATATAAATACATACATGTATTATGCACATACACACACAAAAGCCTCAACATGAATATTCTTTGTGGTAAAATATGTAATTACATGCAATTACCAAAATTTATCAAACTGTACACTTAAAGTTGCCAGATTGTATGTAAACAAAACAAAGAGAAGCAAAGCCTCCCCATTAAGATGTGAATAGAAAAAAAAAAGCAAAAAATAGAAACAGGATATTTTCTTGGTAAATAAGTATCTCGTGTGAGTGTGTATAAAATGGCTTAGCACACACATATGCAGGTATATGTATATTCAGTAATTTTTTAAAGTCAATATTGACAATAAACTATAAAATATATCCTTCACAACTATTTAAACCTAAAATTTTAGATACAGACTATAAAGATGTGAGGGGGCACGTACTTTTCCAGAATCCCTCTGGAGGATGTATAAGCCAAAAAGTCTGAAGACCCTTGGGTGCCAAGACGGGACAATACATATGGGTGAAACCAACATGGTAGACACGGAGAGAACAAAGAAACAGTCAGTACATTTTTGCTACTAGGATATAGGAAAGCTAGATTACAATGACATAATGTTTACATATGCAGTAGACACAAAATTTTAAAAGGAGCTCTTTGTTCTGCTTACTATGGGGCAGGCACTGGCACATATGAAGGAAAAGAGATGACCCAACAGGAAAGCAATTAGACTTGCTGATGCTGAGACACCACGAGATCAAATCTGGTAGATGACCCTGGGTTCCAGGATAGAAGCCCACACACACGCATGGTCCCACCAAAAGCCCAGGTCACAGAACCTCGTCTCAGGACTCATTCCATAACTACATGAAACAAGCCTCATAATTACTTCAGGGTGGGGGGAGAGAAGTCAGTTCTGCTGAACTCATACCAAGTTCAGAAATCTTTATCATTAAGGTCTAACTGGATTCTTTTTCCAAATCACACTGCAAACAAATTTATTGTGCTCCTAGGATGCCATATAAATAGTATTTTATTAATGCAGATGATTCAAAAGTGGTAAACACTGGGCCCTTGCTCTCAGTAAACTTGAATCTAACCAGGAGGACAACATCCAAGTTAAAACAACTGAAGAACAATTCAAAGCCACATATAAGAAACATGTAATAATCCCGCAGGAGAAACCACTACTCTCATACTTTCCCAGTGGCAGTATAAATTGGCACAATCCCCTGTGGAAGGAATTTGGGCACATAGATCAAAATTACAACTAAGTGTCCCCTTTGACCCAGTAATTTAACCTCTAGGTTAAATATCCTATCCTTTCGGTCATACTTCAGAAATAACATATATACAAAGTTTCTCATTGCAGCATTATTCAAAATAACAAAAAGCTATAAAGGACTCAAATACCCTTGAATAGAGGACTGGTAAAATAAATTATGCTACATATGCACAATAGAATATTTTGAAGGTATAAACATGCACGAGGAAGCTTTCAATGCACAGATATTTTTTTAGTCTCCAAAGTCTATTAGTTGGGAGAAAAAAAACAAGCCCAGCAGGTTGCAGAAAATGTATATAAGAGGCATCCTTTTGTTTATGAGGAGAAAACAAGAATGCAGACTATATTTGTATTTGCTTTAATATTCATAAGTAAACTCAAGATGAATACACACAAATGGGACGCCTGGGTGGCTCAGTTGGTTAAGCAGCTGCCTTCAGCTCAGGTCATGATCCCAGGGTCCTGGGATCGAGTCCCACATCGGGCTCCTTGCTCGGCAGGGAGCCTGCTTCTCCCTCTGCCTCTGCCTGCCTCTTTGTCTGCCTATGCTCGCTCGCTTTCTCTCCCTCTGTCTCTGACAAATAAATAAATAAAATCTTTAAAAAAAAAAAAAAAAAGATGAATACACACAAAAATGAAAAACTGAGACCAGCAGTGAGTTGAGGGAGGGTGAAAAAAGAGTGATGGGGAAGGGAAGGAGGGAGACTTTTGCAGCATAAAGGGCATAGATCTATTTTGAATCACGTGAGGGTCTTCCCATTCAAAACAACTAAGAAGAGAATAATGTAAAAACACCCTCAAGGAGGCCCAGCAGAATGAGGAAGAAGCTGGTTTTCGTGGGACTCCTCCTCGCCCTGTGTCGGACATGGACTTGAACATTGGGCAGCTCTGTGAACAGAAGGGAAAGAAAGGGAGCAAGAGCACAGAGTTTCTGCACAGCAGCACAGGGCTGTTTCTACTGGTGCCATCATGTCTAAAGGCCTCTGAGCCACTGTCCAGCTGAAATCCTTCCCCCACTGGTGTCTCCCCCTCACCAGAGCCTGGATCCCATTCCTCCCTGTCCTCCTTGTTGCCAGGATGCTTGTGCCCAGCCATCCACACCAGTTACCAGAATCCTCAAGCAGCTGGCTTTAATCTTTACTATGGGAGAGTAGGAGGGGGAGGGCAGGGTCGATTAAGTAAATTTCTATTAAGGGAAGAGTAAAGTGCAGGAGGTCAAAGAGTCTGGGACAGATGCCTGGCTGGCTGCCAAGCCAAGCTTAGAAAATACTCCCTAAAGATACCAGAGAAATCTGCCCAAATGTGAATGCTGCTGGCTTCAAGTCGTGTAATCATGGGTGATGTGCTTTCCAATTTTATTTTTATTTTAATTGTTTAAATATTTTATTTATTTGAGAGAAAGAGAGTGAGAGAGAATGAGAGAGAGGGAGAGAACACGAGAAGGGGAGGAGCAGAGGGAGAAGCAATCTCCCTGCTGAGCAGAGAGCCTGATGCAGGGCTCAATCTTGAGACTCCAGGATCATGACCTGAGCAAAGGCAGATGCTTACCAACTGAGCCAACCAGGTGCCCCTCCAATTTTATTTTTAAATGGAGCACAGATTACACTTAGAAAACAAAAACAAAAAAAAAATATATTGCATACAACGTGAAAGATGTATACATTAAAAAACCAAACCACTGGGGCACCTGGGTGGCTCAGTGGGTTAAAGCCTCTGCCTTCGGCTCGGGTCATGATCCCAGCGTCCTGGGATCGAGCCCCGCATCGGGTTCTCTGCTCTGCGGGGAGCCTGCTTCCTCCTCTCTCTCTGCCTGACTCTCTGCCTGCTTGTGATCTCTGTCTGTCAAATAAATAAAATCTTTAAAAAAAAAAAAAAACCAAACCACTGTTATTACATAGTTCAGAAACTTTGGAAGATAAAGAAAGGCACTCAAATGGGCAGCATAAAAATTTCATAGCTGGGGGTGCCTGGGTGGCTCAGTGGGTTAAGCCGCTGCCTTCGTCTCGGGTCATGATCTCAGAGTCCTGGGATCGAGTCCCGCATCGGGCTCTCTGCTCAGCAGGGAGCCTGCTTCCCTCTCTCTCTCTCTCTGCCTGCCTCTCTGCCTACTTGTGATTTCTCTCTGTCAAATAAATAAATAAAATCTTAAAAAAAAAAAAAAGAATTTCATAGCTGTAGGGGCACCTGGCTGACTCAGTCAGTAGAGAATATGACTCTTAATCATGGGTTCATGAGTTCAAGCCCCATGTTGGGCACAGAACTTACTTTTAAAAAATGAATAATAAAATAAAATACAATTTAAAAAAGAATTTCACAGCTGGAAACAATCAAAATAAGAACACCATATTTTGTGGAACATGAAAGGAATAGCATGGAGGACATTAGGGGAAGGAAGGAGAAAATAAAGAGGGGGATATCTGAGACGGAGAAAAACATGAGAGACTATGGATTCTGGGAGACAAACTGAGGGTTTCAGAGGGGAGAGGAATGGAAGGATGCGTGAGCCCAGTGATGGGTATTAAGGAGGGCACGTATTGCACGGAGCACTGGGTGTTATGTCCAAATAATGAATCATGGAACACTGCATCAAAAACTAATGATGTACTGTATGGTGACTAATGTAACATAATAATAATTTTAAAATACCATATTTTTTTAAATCTTCCTATAATGCTGAAGATGTTACCTGACTGGATGTCAGTGCGACCTGCTGGGTCAGGCTGAGCAGAGTGGAACTGTCCATGGTTCCAGGGCAGGAAAGGGCAATCATTTAAGAGGTGGCTGCATCAGTCCTAGTCCAAAGCCAGGGACCCCTTTGTCTTCCTCTCACTGGGTTTGAAACTCAGTATCTAGCACTTTGAACCCAAATGATGGTGATGGTCCTATTCATCTCAGGACCTTAACAAACACATTTTGAAAATTGGCCAGTTTTTCTCTCACCTCCTTAGTAATCGTGGGAAACATAAGCTAATATTCAAATTACTTGGGTAGGTTTGGGCATAGTTGAAGCTAATAAAGTTTCTCACCATTTAAAAAACAGTTCTATTTTGGGCGCCTGGGTGGCTCAGTGGGTTAAGCCGCTGCCTTCGGCTCAGGTCATGATCTCAGGGTCCTGGGATCGAGTCCCGCATTGGGCTCTCTGCTCAGCAGGGAGCCTGCTTCCTCCTCTCTCTCTGCCTGCCTCTCTGCCTACTTGTGATCTCTCTCTGTCAAATAAATAAATAAAATCTTTTTAAAAAAAAAAAAAACAGTTCTATTTAAAGGAAAGTCAGTAGAATTAGATGGAACATTGAGCCCCTCAATACTTGGAAAAACAAAAAAATAGACTGGACCTTGGTGAAGGGGTCTATCCTAAAACCTTCCTAAAACCCAAATGTGAGAACTGCACTATCGCACAGAACTTCCCCCTTTATTTTTTTATTATAAATGATAGGCACACAAATGACCAAAATGAGAGTGCCCTGGAGGAGAGAATTCAAGGAATGGCTAGACAACAAAATCTTTAAAGGACGGGGTGCAGTAGGCGACCGCAAGAACAGGGCACCAGCAAGACTCTGTCCACCTCTCATTTATGCTTCTCCGTGCAAGCCATCTTCACCATCTGCTCCACGTGGTAGGAAATATGGCCATTGAAAGGCTGCTTAAGTATCACCACTCGCAAGGAATTGCTCAAACTTTTTCTGGTTTTAAGTTCAAATATCATAAGAAGAGTCTTTGATTGACCTGCAATAGTCAGGTGTCCACCGTGGATCAATAAGCTATAAAAGCATGGCAGCTCCTTCTAGACTCATGTGGTTGAAGGGAAGAACACCTGATCTCAGTACTCAGAAGGTGCTAGACAGACCAAAACAAACAAACAAACAAACAAACAAACAAACAACAAAACCAGAGGGCTACTACACTGCAGTACAGAATAATATTCTAAAACTCAAAAATGTAAATGACATTTCAACCTTTATGGGAGTCCCTTTTTATTTTTTATGCAGCAAAGCTGCAGTGAGATAAAGAGGCTAGGCCTTTGTCTGGGTACTCTCAGAAGCAAAGAGCCTCTCTCCCACATACCAGCCTCACAGCACACACAATTCAAGATCAGTCCACCTTAGCTCAATCCAAATCACTATGTGTCATGGACTTCTGATTGCTCACAGGTGGTAAATTATAAATAACAAGGGTCTAGAATGCCTCAGAGAAAAGCATTTTTAATGGCAGGTGCTTCTCTGAAATGAATAGATTATATAAAAAGGAAGAATGGTTCTCAATGAGCCTGTGTATTCTGACTCATCTTGACACCACCTGCTCCTTCCCGCCCACTGGATCACCAACTAATTCCTATTGTTTCTACGTCAATAGCAACCCTCCCTTTAGTCCCTTCCCCTTGTTCTTCCACTGTCCTGCTTCAGGATATTATAACCAGGTTGAATCATTCTATAAATAGTAGAAAGAGAAACAGGGTGCCTGGGCTCTTGTTAGCCAAATACCTATTGAAGAATAAATGACTTTTAGTGCCAAAGTTTAAGAATAATGAAGCCAAGACTAGGAAAATGACAAGAGCATGGGTGTTGGAACAAGATAGCTCTGTTCTGAACCCAGCCCTGTCATTTACTCTCTGCATGACCATTGCCAGTTATTCAACCCCTTGGAGGCTGATTTTCTTATAAAATTGGCATGATAATATTTGTCTTGCAGACTTACTGTAAAAATTAAAATAGGTGACAGATTTCAAATTGCCCCAAATATTAAGGGAATATTTTGTACTTGCTTCTGACAGTAGAAGACTCGTACTGACCTTACAAAGATCAATAAGCAAAAGCAAAGAGAATACAGGGGTCCAGAGACTAAATCTGTTCCCCTCCTCCCATCTTGCTGTGGCTCCACAAAGAACGACCATTTTTTCCCTCTAAGCCTGAAGGGTCTGACTAAATAGTAGCTCTTGGCTTTCCTTGTTTAGCACTGCTTTGATGCACAACAGTTTTCTGAAGGAAAAACATTTAGAGTCACTCTTCAGATTGCATATAGCCAGACTCTGCATTTAAGGAGACAGAAAAGTTTGGGAAAACTAATTCCCTGAATGCTTTAGTAAAGTTTGAGTAACTTGAGTAATTTTCACAGCATACTGTGAACTTAATGATAGGGTAGGAGGGGTGAGTGGCACGTGCCAGTAAATTTAAATGTTTGAAGGATTACAACTGACTTGGAGTATGAGACAGAAGATAGGGCTCCAGATCAAACACCTGGAGTATTTTGTCCTATACTATTATATGATAGAGACTGCTATGGGAATATGAGGACAGAAGATGGAATTAGTGAAGATTCTACAGTACTGAACATGGATTCAACAAGAAAATCTTCCTGAAAAATTCTTTTTTGTTTTAATCAAATTCAACATAGAGGAAACTAATCTCTTGTGACCTACTAAGGATAAGGAGGTCAACAAAATCTCCTGAGAATCTGTAAGCCAGAGAAATTTTTATCTCTTTCTCCTTATTCAAGAATCCTAAACGATCATCACTAGGGAAACCGATTCTGGTGCTAAAAGTAATACTATGTCGCTTTCTCCCATGTTAGGTAACATTTATAAGACTTTACATCTCAGGAAAATCCTTTTCTGTTGTATTACAGAGATTTGTTACTATCTTACTAACAAGTATCAGCAAACAACCAACATAAGTAATCTGTGAAAAGAAAATGTGAAACACTCTAGAAAGAACATAAAGATCTTCATAAATAGAAAAACACCCCATGTTCATGGATTAGAAGATTTAATGTTGTTAAGAGGATAACACTACACAAAGCAACACATAAATTCAATGTGGTGTTTATCAAAATCCCAAGGATCTTTGATTTAAAATAGAAAAACCCATCCAAAAACTCGTATAGAGCTTCAAGGGACCCACAATAGTGAATATAACTTGAAAAAGAAGAACAACTTTGGAAGATTCATGCCACTTGATTTTTAAAACTTATAAAACCACAGTAATCAGAACTATAGTACTGGAATAAGAATAGACATATAGACCAATGGAATAAAATATAGAGCCTAGCAATAAACCTCCAGATGGATGGTCAGTTTATGCTGATAAGGATGCCAAGACCTCTCAAAAGAGAAAGAACAGTCTCTTCAAAAAACCATGCTGGAGCAATGTCCACAATAGCCAAACTACAGAAAGAACCTAGATGTCCATCAACAGATGAATGGATAAAGAAGAGGTGGTATATACATACAATGGAATACTATGAAGCCATCAAAAGAAATGAAATCTTGCCATTCGCAATGACATGGATGGAACGAGAAGGTATTATGCTGAGCGAAATAAATCAATCAGAGAAAGACAATTATCATATGATCTCCCTGAGATGAGGAAGTTGAGAGGCAAAGTGGGGGGCTTGGACGGGGTAGGAAAAGAATAAATGAAACAAGATGGAATTGGGACTCTTAATCTCACAAAACAAACAGAGGGTGGGAAGTGGGTAGGGAGAGGGTGGTTGGGTTATGGACATTGGGGAAGGTATGTGCTATGGTGAGTGCTGTGAAGTGTGTGAAGTATAAAACCTGGCAATTCACAGACCTGTAACCCTGGGGCTAATAATACATTATATGTTAATAAAAAATTAAAAATTAAAGAAAAAAGATGTTGGGGGGGTGCCTGGGTGGCTCAGTAGTTAAGCACCTGGCTTCAACTCAGATCATGATCCTGGGATTGAACCCCACATCAGGCTCCCTGCTCAGCAGGGAGTCTGCTTCTCCCTCTCCCACTCCCCCTGCTTGTGTTCCTTCTCTCTCTGTGTCAAATAAATAAATAAAATATATATTTTTTTAAATGATGCTAGGAAAACCAGATTCCACAGGCAAAAGAATGAAGTTGGCCCTTACTTAATACATATTTACAAAAATTAAGTCAAAATGAATCAAAGACCTAAACTTAAGAGCTAATACTATAAAACTTTTAGAAGAAAACATAGGGGCAAATTTGTATGACTTGGATTGGGCAATGGTTTCTTAAATATGATACCAAGAGCACAGACAACACAAGAAAAAAATAGATAAACTGGACTTCACGAAAATTTAAAACTTCTAGGCATCAAAAGACACTATCAAGAGAGTGAAAAGAAAACCCACAGAATAGGAGAATATTCGCAAATCATACATCCAACACAAGTTTAATATTCAGAATAAAGAACTCCTAAAATTCAACAAGACAAAACAAACAACCCAGTTTTAAAATGGGCAAAGCGAGGGGTAGAAGTGAGAGGGATAAGTAGGTGGGAAACAGAGGATTTCAGGGCAGTGAAATTATTCTAGATGCTACTATAATGGTGGATATATGCCATCATACATTGATCAAAGCTCATGACCTCTGATGTAAACTCTAAACGTTGGATGGTAATGAGGCACTGATCCAGGTTCACTGACTGTAACGCATGTACCTCTCTGGTACTAGATAAGCTGATCCTAAAATCCAATAGAAGAATGAAGAACTAAGAAAAAAAAATTTTTTTGAACAAAGTAAAAACAACGTAGGCCCCCTCTCCTTCTGAGATATCAAGATGTAAAAGATGTTACAGTATGTAGGCAGAGTGATATTAGCCTAGGAATAGACAACTAGATCAATCAAGCAAAGACCCCCCCGGATGAACCCAATTTCATGGAAACTTGGTTTCAGGCAGACGTAACAGATCAGTGGGAAAAAAACAGACTATACAGTAAAGGTGCTGGACCAACCAATGATCTATATGGAACAAAAAGAAAAATGGACCCCCAGCTGATGCCAACCACAAAATAAATGCTATTTAGATTACATGATTAATGTGAACATCAAAACTTGAAAAAAAATTAGAAAAAAATACAGATATGATTTTGGAGTGGGAATAAAACTTTTTAAATAATACTTGAAAACCCAATAAAGACAGTGAAATCGACTACCTTCAAATTAAACTTGACTGTATACTGAAATACCCTATAAACAAAGCAAAAGACAAGCAAGAGACGTGGAGATCCCTGCAAAAGATATGACTGGAAAAAGATTAGTAACCAGAATATACAGTAAACTACTTCCACCAACAAGAAAAAGAACTATAGGACAGACAAAAAAGCCAAGAATATGAATAAATAGGTCAACCAAGAGGAGACATGAGTAGCCAAGAACCACATGAAAAAATGGTCAGCCTCAGTATAAGGAAAATACAAACCATCATGAGAGATCATTTCACATGCATCCAACTGGCAAAAATATTTTTAAAATTAGACAAGAGTAAGCATAACTAAGGCAGCTCAGAAGCTGTCACACACGCCATCAACTGGTACAACCATTGTGGAGGTAAATTTGGCCGTACCCGTGTGCATTCAATAGAACCCAGCATTGCAGCTCCAGCCAAACACGCTAGAGAAACTCCCACCCACATGGGTGAGGACACAGCTACGAGACTGTGTCTCAGAGCATCAGGTAAAAGTGTTTATCCATGCATTTATACGTAGCAAGTGACAGGATAAAAGCACACACCATAATGGTAATTTCGAACAGTGGTGGCCTCTGGAAGGCAGGGAGGGGGAGAGAGAATGGAGAGAGGTACACAGGGGGTTTCAAATACATTCATATCTTTAATCTAAAAAACAGAACTGGAACAAAAAGGCAAAATGTTAAGATTTGACCAAACAATTGTGAGTACATGATGTTCTTTACACTTCTCTAGATCCTTGAAATATTTCATAATAATAATTTTTGAAACTCTAGCAGTAGTTATCCAGCATGACTGAGGACATGGACATTCCAGATAATTGGGCAACAGCAGAGGAGGAGAGATATTTAGAGCTGGAGGATCCAGGAAATGTAGATGAAGAAACACCATGAGATACAAACTGGAGGCATCAACTTTGTTTCCCTTCTGGTACAATGATCGGCATCAAGGGAATTCTCCTGAGAACTCCCCCAGATCCTATCCACATGTCTCTCTCAAGGCTTTATCTCGACTTCTCTCTCCCACTAATTTTAAGCCCTTTTCTACACATAGAGGAGAGTCATTTATTCGTTCTCAGCATTTCCTGCAGAGATAATTAAGTATTTTAATACAAAATAAGGGAAACTCAAACATTGTTCCTTGCAGCTCCTACTGCAATGCAAAAAGTGTTGGCAAGGATGTAAAGAAAAGAACCATAAGCAAAAATAACAACGACCAATGAATGACTCACCAAGTGGAGGTAGGAAGGTGTGGTGGTCAAGTGGGTTTGCATACCAACTCCTCTACTTATTTGCTGACTTAATTGATTATATCTCTGAAGCTCAGTTTCTACACCACCAAATAACAACAATAATTCCTACCTCACATGGTTAATGAGAAAATAAGATTATATATAAAAACCACTTACACGGGGTGTCTGGGTGGCTCAGTCGGTTAAGCGTCTGCCTTCAGCTCAGGTCATGATCCCAGGGTCCTGGGATGGAGCCCGAAGTTGGGCTCTCTGCTCAGTGGGGAGTCTGCTTCTTCCTCTCCCTCTACCTGCTGCTCTGCCTGATTATGCTCTGTCAAATAAATAAATAAATAAATCTTAAACAAAACATCTTACACAACGGCTAGAACATGACATATTAATAGTAATAACAAAAATTCTTATTATCAACAACCACGGGTTGGACTACATTGTATTTAGTCTTTGCATTTGCTAGAATGTAAACTCCACAGTAATAGGAAAGTCTGTTTTGTCTCTTTTGTTCACTGATGTGACACAATCACCTAGAACTCTGGCCCATACTAAATAATAAATGTTCATTGAATGAATGAATGTGAATCTCAGGATTTGGCACATATTAGGCACTTAATAGTTACTATTTATTGAGAGCTTATTATGTGTCCGGCATTACATTTTTTTGTATCTCCTTTAATCTCTACAACAACAATGTATTATTTGTTTTATACATGAGGAAGATGAGGCTCAGAGAAATTAACTTGTTTCCTCGAGCTCACAGAGTTAAAGGGAAGAGCCAGGATTTAAATCTAGGCTGTCAATCTTCAGATATTTGTTAAATTCATTAATAAGTAATGGCTCAGAGTTAACTTGGCAATATAGAGCATGTTCAGAGTAGTTAGGGTAAGAAAGACAAATTACCCTTGGTGGCCAAGGGAATTCTTACGAATTTTATCATAAATTGGTTACTTTTAATTTAGTATTTATTATGTGTATCTATGTTCCAGTCCAGGGGTGGAGCCTCATGATATTTCCAATATCTCTGCTGGGGTAGGAATGAGAAAGTTCTCTACATTTTACAGGGAGAGTTACTGAACAAAAAGCTGAAAAATAAATGTCCCAAGGTTATAAGGAGAATTAACAAGTAAACTAGAAATAAATTCCAAGTCACCTGCTCTCTTCTCACAAGACTCCATCTAACATAGCTATTGATTTGGAATCCATTGCATCTAGGAAAAAACGGTATCAAGGCAAGAAAGTAAAATATACCCTTTCCTTTTCATAAGACCTCAAATATTTCCATATTTATCTATAACCAACTACTTCTCAAGAAAAAGGTCATATAAAATAACTTTTTGGGTAGTTTATTATAGAAAAGTTTAAAACACAGATAAAAATTAATTTCATTACCACCATATAATCTTTATCTTCCTAGTCATTTTTGCAAATTTTTCTTCTACAAAAATGGGATAAAACTCTATCCACTTTATAGCCTTCATTTTTCAATTAATAAATTATAACTATGTTATATGTCAGTAAATATGTTATTTTTAACTGAGGAATCTCCTTGTACTTATAATATTAACTCCCCATAGCTCAAAATTCAAATTGTTTCTAATTTGCCTCCATTATAAACAAGGCTGAGCTGAACATATTAGAGCTAAATCTTTTTGCATGTGTTTAATTATTTCCTTAGGATAGATTTCCAGAAGTAGACTTGCTGGGTCAAAGGGCTGCATTTGGAATTTTTTAATTCAAGCATGAACATCTGTTTCAAATATAGCTTAACTTGTCTTTCACTTCATTTTTAGTTTCTTTTTTAGAATCAAGAACTACAAATACAGGCAAAGGCCCCAATAGAGACTGGTTGACTGGACATCTCCTTATTCTATTTCTCTCTCTTCTTTTTGGAAAAAACAGCCTGCAAGTTAAAAAAAAAAAAAAAAGGAAATAAAAATGAAAACAAAACAATAGGGGTGCCTGGATGGCTCAGTGGACTAAGCCTCTGCCTTCCGCTCAGGTCATGATCTCACGGTCTGGGATCAAGCCCCCCACTGTGCTCTCTGCTCAGCAGGGAGCCCCCTCCCGTTTCTCTGCCTGCCTCTCTGCCTACTTGTGACCTCTCTCTCTGTCAAATAAATGAATAAAATCTTAAAAAGAAAAGAAAAGGGCATGGCCAATGAAAGAAAGAAAGTAGGAAAGGAAGGAGGAAGGAAGGAAGGAAGAAAGGAAGGAGTAGGCCCCACTAATACCTAGGGATATCAAATTCCATCATTAGAACCATATGCAGGATGTTGTATTAGACACAGTAAAATTTAGAAGAAATGAAATATATAGGGCAGGTTCTACCCCTTGAGAAGCAGGGCATCATAAAGAAAAGATATGTTGTACATTTTATTCTAAATTAATGTTTGAAAAACATTTATGCACAATCTCTGAATGAATTGTCAAGGAATTTCTTTTGGAATAAGTCCATTAACTAGAGCATCATAACACTTTAGTAAAGTGGTTCTATTTTTGGTTTCTCTCAATTTTTAAAAAAGTTGTTAGTAAATTAAATTTTTAAATAAAAAAAAATTTTAATTCACTAACAATTCTCCCTCATATTTGTTTTCTCATCTATATCCAGTTCTACTATAATTATCCTTAGTAAGTTACTCTTATCCAGTCCTTTCCACACCTCAGCTTGGTTTTTATAGAAGCAATTCCCTTTCCAACTCCTGTTACATAATGGACATCAGTCAGTAAGCCTCAGAGAGGCAATGGAGAACAGAGTTCACACGAGCCAAACAGAAGTCTGTTACTTCCTTTACACATATGCGTGTACCTCAGATCAAATCCAGATGGCATCTACTCAGTAATTACCCTTCTGAGACAAACAGGGAAGCCACCAAATCTGAAGTGTAACTTCCAGTGTTTTGTGGGCAGTGCGTCAGAGAGCCAATGGGATACACTACCAACCCTACCTGGGAGGTGGGACTCTAGAAGACACTTGGGCCTCTACAGACCAGGAGTGGTTTTTTCATCCTGAGAAACAGTTGGAATCTATTAAGACATACAGAACCAGCAGGTACATTTTAAAAAGTGGAATTTGTGGGGTGCCTGGGTGGCTCAGTGGGTTAAAGCCTCTGCCTTCGGCTCAGGTCATGATCCCAGGGTCCTGGGATGGAGCCCCAGATTGGGCTCTCTGCTCAGCAGGGAGCCTTCTTCCTCCCCTCTGTCTGTCTGCCTCTCTGCCTACTTGAGATCTCTGTCAAATAAATAAATAAAAAAACAAAGAGGCAACCCATGGAATGGGAGAAGATATTTGCAAATGACAGTACAGACAAAAGGTTGATATCCAGGATCTATAATGAACTCCTCAAACTCAACACACACGAAACAGGCAAACATATCAAAAAATGGGCAGAAGATATGAGCAGACACTTCTCCAATCAAGACATACAAATGGCTATCAGACACATGAAAAAATGCTCATCATCACTAGCCCTCAGGGAAATTCAAATTAAAACCACATTGAGATATCACCTTACACCAGTTAGAATGGCCAAAATTAACAAAATAGGAAACAACATGTGTTGGAGAGGATGTGGAGAAAGGGGAACCCTCTTACACTGTTGGTAGGAATGCAAGTTGGTGCAGCCTCTTTGGAGAACAGTGTGGAGATTCCTCAAGAAATTAAAAATAGAACTTCCCTATGATCCTGCAATTGCACTACTGAATATTTACCCCAAAGATACAGATGTCGTGAAAAGAAGGGACATCTGTACCCCAATGTTTATAGCAGCAATGGCCACGGTCGCCAAACTGTGGAAAGAACCAAGATGCCCTTCAACGGACAAATGGATAAGGAAGATGTGGTCCATATACACTACGGAGTATTATGCCTCCATCAGAAAGAATGAATATCCAACTTTTGTAGCAACATGGACAGGACTGGAAGAGATTATGCTGAGTGAAATAAGTCAAGCAGAGAGAGTCAATTATCATATGGTTTCACTTATTTGTGGAGCATAACAAATATCATGGAGGACAAGGGGTATTAGAGAGGAGAAGGGAGTTGGGGTAAATTGGAAGGGGAGGTGAATCATGAGAGACTATGGACTCTGAAAACCAATCTGAGGGGTTTAAAGTGGAGGGGGAGGTGGGAGGCTGGGGTACCAGGTGGTAGGTATTATAGAGGGCACGGATTGCATGGAGCACTGGGTATGGTGAAAAAATAATGAATACTGTTTTTCTGAAAATAAATAAATTAATTTAATTTTTTAAAAATTATAAATAAATAAATCTTTAAATAAATAAATAAATAAGTAGAACATGTGAGGCTAGAGGCAATAATTAGTTCTTTCAATTAGTATAAAAATCATACCACACTAGTCTGTTAAAAATGCTTATATCGGGGCACCTGGGTGGCTCAGTGGGTTAAGCCTCTGCCTTTGGCTCAGGTCATGATCTCAGGGTCCTGGGATCAAGCCCCGCATCGGGCTCTCTGGTCAGCAGGGAGCCTGCTTCCCCCTCTCTCTGTGCCTGCCTCTCTGCCTACCTGTGATCTCTCTCTCTGTCAAATAAATCTTTTTTTAAAAAATGCTTATATCGGGAGATCATGGAAGAAGAAGTCACTCTGGACTGAAAGTTATGAGCTCTGAGTTCAAGTCCAATTAGGTCTGTGGCTTGTACAAGTTACAGGCCCTCTGAGCTCCCTCTTCCTCAACTACCAAAGTGAACTAGTGCCAGATGATGACTATGATTCTCTTCAGTTTTAAACTCTACTATTCTTTATGGAGAAACAATAAGCACATTTTTAAAAAAGCAGTAGACAGGGGCACCTGGGTGGCTTAGTGGGTTAAACCTTTGCCTTTGGCTC